>NC_091980.1:171984979-172284979 GCF_044704955.1 Pristiophorus japonicus | reverse complement strand
GCCGCTCCCTGTTCCCCTGTACCTGCTCTGTGTTCCACTGCACGCGCTCCCTGTTCCCCTGTACCTGCGCTGTGCTCCACTGTACCCGCTCCCTGTTCCACTGTACCTGCTCTGTACTCCACTTTACCCGCTCCCTCTTCCCCTGTACCTGCTCTGTGTTTCCGCTGTAGTCGCTCCCTGTTCCCCTGTACCTGCTCTGTGTTCCACTGTACCCGCTCCCTGTTCCCCTATACCTGCTCTGTGTTCCACTTTACCTGCTCCCTCTTCCCCTGTACCTGCTCGGTGTTCCACTGTACCCGCTCCCTGTTCCCCTGGACCTGCTCTGTGTTCCGCTATACCCGCTCCCTGTTCCCCTGTACCTGCTCTGTGTTCTGCTATATCCGCTCCCTGTTCCCCTGTGCCTGCTCTGTGTTCAACTGTATCCACTCCCTGTTCCCCTGTACTTGCTCTGTGTTCCACTGTACCCGTTCCCTGTTCCCCTGTACATGCTCTGTGTTCCACTGTACCCGCTCCCTGTTCCCCTGTACCTGCGCTGTGTTCCACTGTACCCGCTCCCTGTTCCCCTGTACCTGCTCTGTGTTCCACTTTACCTGCTCCCTCTTCCCCTGTACCTGCTCTGTGTTCCCGCTGTACCCGCTCCCTGTTCGACTGTACCCGCTCCCTGTTCCCCTGTACCTGCTCTGTGTTCTGCTGTACCCACTCCCTGTTACCCTGTAACTGCTGCGTGTTCCGCTGTACCCGATCCCTGTTCCCCTCTACGTGCTCTGTGTTCCACGCTACCCGATCCGTGTTCCCCTGTACCTGCTCTGTGTTTCGCTGTAACCGCTCCCTGATCCCCTGCACCTGCTCCCTGCACTCTTGTACCCACTCCGTGTTCATCTGTACCCGCTCCGTGTTCCCTGTACCTGCTCCCTGTACTCGTGTACCCGCTCGGTGTTCATCTGTACCTGCTCCGTGTTCCCCTGTACCTGCTCCCCATTCCTCTGTACCCGCTCCGTGTTCTCCTGTACCGTTCGTGTTCCCGTGTATCCGCTCCCTCTTCCCCTGTACCTGCTCTGTGTTCCACTGTACGTGCTCCCTGTTCCAAAGTACCTGCTCTGTGTTCCACTGTACCCGCTCCCTGTTGTGCTGTAGCTGCTCTGTGTTCCACTGTACCCGCTCCCTGTTCCCCTGTACCCGCTCTATGTTGCCCTGTACCCGATCCATGTACTCTTGTACCCGCTCCTTGTTCCACTGTACCCGCTCCCTGTTCCCCTGTACCCGCTCTGTGTTCCACTTTACCTGCTCCCTCTTCCCCTGTACCTGCTCGGTGTTCCACTGTACCCGCTCCCTGTTCCCCTGTACCTGCTCCCTGTTCCCCTGTACATGTGACCTGTTCCTCTGTAACCGCTCTGTGTTCCCCTGTACCTGTTCTATGTTCCACTGTACCCACTCCCTGTTCCCCTGTACCGTCTCTGTGTTCCACTGTAGCCGCTCCCTGTTCCGCTGTACCTGCTCTGTGTTCCACTGTACCCGCTCCCTGTTCCCCTGTACCTGTTCTGTGTTCCACTGCACCCGCTCCCTGTTCCCCTGTACCTGCGCTGTGTTCCACTGTACCCGCTCCCTGTTCCCCTGTACCTGCTCTGTACTCCACTTTACCCGCTCCCTCTTCCCCTGTACCTGCTCTGTGTTTCCGCTGTAGTCGCTCACTGTTCCCCTGTACCTGCTCTGTGTTCCACTGTACCCGCTCCCTGTTCCCCTATACCTGCTCTGTGTTCCACTTTACCTGCTCCCTCTTCCCCTATACCTGCTCGGTGTTCCACTGTACCCGCTCCCTGTTCCCCTGGACCTGCTCTGTGTTCCGCTATACCCGCTCCCTGTTCCCCTGTACCTGCTCTGTGTTCTGCTATATCCGCTCCCTGTTCCCCTGTGCCTGCTCTGTGTTCAACTGTACCCACTCCCTGTTCCCCTGTACTTGCTCTGTGTTCCACTGTACCCGTTCCCTGTTCCCCTGTACATGCTCTGTGTTCCACTGTACCCGCTCCCTGTTCCCCTGTACCTGCGCTGTGTTCCACTGTACCCGCTCCCTGTTCCCCTGTACCTGCTCTGTGCTCCACTATACCCGCTCCCTCTTCCCCTGTACCTGCTCTGTGTTTCCGCTGTAGTCGCTCCCTGTTCCCCTGTACCTGCTCTGTGTTCCTCTGTACCCGCTCCCTGTTCCCCTGTACCTGCTCTGTGTTCCACTTTACCTGCTCCCTCTTCCCCTGTACCTGCTCTGTGTTCCACTGTACCCGCTCCCTGTTCGACTGTACCCGCTCCCTGTTCCCCTGTACCTGCTCTGTGTTCTGCTGTACCCACTCCCTGTTACCCTGTAACTGCTGCGTGTTCCGCTGTACCCGATCCCTGTTCCCCTCTACGTGCTCTGTGTTCCACTGTACCCGCTCCCTGTTTCCCTGTACATGCTGTGTGTTCCACGCTACCCGATCCGTGTTCCCCTGTACCTGCTCTGTGTTTCGCTGTAACCGCTCCCTGATCCCCTGCACCTGCTCCCTGCACTCTTGTACCCGCTCCGTGTTCACCTGTACCCACTCCGTGTTCCCCTGTACCTGCTCCTTGTACTCTTGTACCCACTCCGTGTTCATCTGTACCCGCTCCGTGTTCCCTGTACCTGCTCCCTGTACTCGTGTACCCGCTCGGTGTTCATCTGTACCCACTCCGTGTTCCCCTGTACCTGCTCCTTGTACTCTTGTACCCACTCCGTGTTCATCTGTACCCGCTCCGTGTTCCCTGTACCTGCTCCCTGTACTCGTGTACCCGCTCGGTGTTCATCTGTACCTGCTCCGTGTTCCCCTGTACCTGCTCCCCATTCCTCTGTACCCGCTCCGTGTTCTCCTGTACCGTTCGTGTTCCCTTGTATCCGCTCCCTCTTCCCCTGTACCTGCTCTGTGTTCCACTGTACGTGCTCCCTGTTCCAAAGTACCTGCTCTGTGTTCCACTGTACCCGCTCCCTGTTGTGCTGTAGCTGCTCTGTGTTCCACTGTACCCGCTCCCTGTTCCCCTGTACCCGCTCTGTGTTGCCCTGTACCCGATCCATGTACTCTTGTACCCGCTCCGTGTTCCACTGTACCCGCTCCCTGTTCCCCTGTACCCGCTCTGTGTTCCACTTTACCTGCTCCCTCTTTCCCTGTACCTGCTCGGTGTTCCACTGTACCCGCTCCCTGTTCCCCTGTACCTGCTCTGTGCTCCACTATACCCGCTCCCTCTTCCCCTGCACCTGCTCTGTGTTTCCGCTGTAGTCGCTCCCTGTTCCCCTGTACCTGCTCTGTGTTCCACTTTACCTGCTCCCTCTTCCCCTGTACCTGCTCGCTGTTCCACTGTACCCGCTCCCTGTTCCCCCGTACCGGCTCTGTGTTTCACTGTACCCGCTCCCTGTTCCCCTGTACATGCTGTGTGTTCCACTATACCCGCTCCCTGTTCCCCTGTACCTGCTCTGTGTTTCGCTGTATCTGATACATGTACTCTTGTACCCGCTCCGTGTTCAACTGTACCCACTCCGTGTTACCCTGTCCCTGCTCCCTGTAGTCGTGTACCCGCTCCGTGTTCACCTATACCCGCTCCGTGTTCCCTGTACCTGCTCCCTGTAATCTTGTACCCGCTCCGTGTTCACCTGTACCTGCTCCGTGTTCCCCTGTACCTGCTCCCTGTTCCCCTGTACATGTGACCTGTTCCTCTGTAACCGCTCTGTGTTCCCCTGTACCTGTTCTATGTTCCACTGTACCCACTCCCTGTTCCCCTGTACCGTCTCTGTGTTCCACTGTAGCCGCTCCCTGTTCCGCTGTACCTGCTCTGTGTTCCACTGTACCCGCTCCCTGTTCCCCTGTACCTGTTCTGTGTTCCACTGCACCCGCTCCCTGTTCCCCTGTACCTGCGCTGTGTTCCACTGTACCCGCTCCCTGTTCCCCTGTACCTGCTCTGTACTCCACTTTACCCGCTCCCTCTTCCCCTGTACCTGCTCTGTGTTTCCGCTGTAGTCGCTCCCTGTTCCCCTGTACCTGCTCTGTGTTCCACTGTACCCGCTCCCTGTTCCCCTATACCTGCTCTGTGTTCCACTTTACCTGCTCCCTCTTCCCCTGTACCTGCTCGGTGTTCCACTGTACCCGCTCCCTGTTCCCCTGGACCTGCTCTGTGTTCCGCTATACCCGCTCCCTGTTCCCCTGTACCTGCTCTGTGTTCTGCTATATCCGCTCCCTGTTCCCCTGTGCCTGCTCTGTGTTCAACTGTACCCACTCCCTGTTCCCCTGTACTTGCTCTGTGTTCCACTGTACCCGTTCCCTGTTCCCCTGTACATGCTCTGTGTTCCACTGTACCCGCTCCCTGTTCCCCTGTACCTGTGCTGTGTTCCACTGTACCCGCTCCCTGTTCCCCTGTACCTGCTCTGTGCTCCACTATACCCGCTCCCTCTTCCCCTGTACCTGCTCTGTGTTTCCGCTGTAGTCGCTCCCTGTTCCCCTGTACCTGCTCTGTGTTCCTCTGTACCCGCTCCCTGTTCCCCTGTACCTGCTCTGTGTTCCACTTTACCTGCTCCCTCTTCCCCTGTACCTGCTCTGTGTTCCACTGTACCCGCTCCCTGTTCGACTGTACCCGCTCCCTGTTCCCCTGTACCTGCTCTGTGTTCTGCTGTACCCACTCCCTGTTACCCTGTAACTGCTGCGTGTTCCGCTGTACCCGATCCCTGTTCCCCTCTACGTGCTCTGTGTTCCACTGTACCCGCTCCCTGTTTCCCTGTACATGCTGTGTGTTCCACGCTACCCGATCCGTGTTCCCCTGTACCTGCTCTGTGTTTCGCTGTAACCGCTCCCTGATCCCCTGCACCTGCTCCCTGCACTCTTGTACCCGCTCCGTGTTCACCTGTACCCACTCCGTGTTCCCCTGTACCTGCTCCTTGTACTCTTGTACCCACTCCGTGTTCATCTGTACCCGCTCCGTGTTCCCTGTACCTGCTCCCTGTACTCGTGTACCCGCTCGGTGTTCATCTGTACCTGCTCCGTATTCCCCTGTACCTGCTCCCCATTCCTCTGTACCCGCTCCGTGTTCTCCTGTACCGTTCGTGTTCCCTTGTATCCGCTCCCTCTTCCCCTGTACCTGCTCTGTGTTCCACTGTACGTGCTCCCTGTTCCAAAGTACCTGCTCTGTGTTCCACTGTACCCGCTCCCTGTTGTGCTGCAGCTGCTCTGTGTTCCACTGTACCCGCTCCCTGTTCCCCTGTACCCGCTCTGTGTTGCCCTGTACCCGATCCATGTACTCTTGTACCCGCTCCGTGTTCCACTGTACCCGCTCCCTGTTCCCCTGTACCCGATCTGTGTTCCACTTTACCTGCTCCCTCTTCTCCTGTACCTGCTCGGTGTTCCACTGTACCCGCTCCCTGTTCCCCTGTACCTGCTCTGTGCTCCACTATACCCGCTCCCTCTTCCCCTGCACCTGCTCTGTGTTTCCGCTGTAGTCGCTCCCTGTTCCCCTGTACCTGCTCTGTGTTCCACTTTACCTGCTCCCTCTTCCCCTGTACCTGCTCGCTGTTCCACTGTACCCGCTCCCTGTTCCCCCGTACCGGCTCTGTGTTTCACTGTACCCGCTCCCTGTTCCCCTGTACATGCTGTGTGTTCCACTATACCCGCTCCCTGTTCCCCTGTACCTGCTCTGTGTTTCGCTGTATCTGATACATGTACTCTTGTACCCGCTCCGTGTTCAACTGTACCCACTCCGTGTTACCCTGTCCCTGCTCCCTGTAGTCGTGTACCCGCTCCGTGTTCACCTATACCCGCTCCGTGTTCCCTGTACCTGCTCCCTGTAATCTTGTACCCGCTCCGTGTTCACCTGTACCTGCTCCGTGTTCCCCTGTACCTGCTCCCTGTTCCCCTGTACATGTGACCTGTTCCTCTGTAACCGCTCTGTGTTCCCCTGTACCTGTTCTATGTTCCACTGTACCCACTCCCTGTTCCCCTGTACCGTCTCTGTGTTCCACTGTAGCCGCTCCCTGTTCCGCTGTACCTGCTCTGTGTTCCACTGTACCCGCTCCCTGTTCCCCTGTACCTGTTCTGTGTTCCACTGCACCCGCTCCCTGTTCCCCTGTACCTGCGCTGTGTTCCACTGTACCCGCTCCCTGTTCCCCTGTACCTGCTCTGTACTCCACTTTACCCGCTCCCTCTTCCCCTGTACCTGCTCTGTGTTTCCGCTGTAGTCGCTCCCTGTTCCCCTGTACCTGCTCTGTGTTCCACTGTACCCGCTCCCTGTTCCCCTATACCTGCTCTGTGTTCCACTTTACCTGCTCCCTCTTCCCCTGTACCTGCTCGGTGTTCCACTGTACCCGCTCCCTGTTCCCCTGGACCTGCTCTGTGTTCCGCTATACCCGCTCCCTGTTCCCCTGTACCTGCTCTGTGTTCTGCTATATCCGCTCCCTGTTCCCCTGTGCCTGCTCTGTGTTCAACTGTACCCACTCCCTGTTCCCCTGTACTTGCTCTGTGTTCCACTGTACCCGTTCCCTGTTCCCCTGTACATGCTCTGTGTTCCACTGTACCCGCTCCCTGTTCCCCTGTACCTGCGCTGTGTTCCACTGTACCCGCTCCCTGTTCCCCTGTACCTGCTCTGTGCTCCACTATACCCGCACCCTCTTCCCCTGTACCTGCTCTGTGTTTCCGCTGTAGTCGCTCCCTGTTCCCCTGTACCTGCTCTGTGTTCCTCTGTACCCGCTCCCTGTTCCCCTGTACCTGCTCTGTGTTCCACTTTACCTGCTCCCTCTTCCCCTGTACCTGCTCTGTGTTCCAATGTACCCGCTCCCTGTTCGACTGTACCCGCTCCCTGTTCCCCTGTACCTGCTCTGTGTTCTGCTGTACCCACTCCCTGTTACCCTGTAACTGCTGCGTGTTCCGCTGTACCCGATCCCTGTTCCCCTCTACGTGCTCTGTGTTCCACTGTACCCGCTCCCTGTTTCCCTGTACATGCTGTGTGTTCCACGCTACCCGATCCGTGTTCGCCTGTACCTGCTCTGTGTTTCGCTGTAACCGCTCCCTGATCCCCTGCACCTGCTCCCTGCACTCTTGTACCCGCTCCGTGTTCACCTGTACCCACTCCGTGTTCCCCTGTACCTGCTCCTTGTACTCTTGTACCCACTCCGTGTTCATCTGTACCCGCTCCGTGTTCCCTGTACCTGCTCCCTGTACTCGTGTACCCGCTCTGTGTTCCACTGTACCCGCTCCCTGTTGTGCTGTAGCTGCTCTGTGTTGCACTGTACCCGCTCCCTGTTCCCCTGTACCCGCTCTGTGTTGCCCTGTACCCGATCCATGTACTCTTGTACCCGCTCCGTGTTCCACTGTACCCGCTCCCTGTTCCCCTGTACCCGCTCTGTGTTCCACTTTACCTGCTCCCTCTTCCCCTGTACCTGCTCGGTGTTCCACTGTACCCGCTCCCTGTTCCCCTGTACCTGCTCTGTGCTCCACAATACCCGCTCCCTCTTCCCCTGCACCTGCTCTGTGTTTCCGCTGTAGTCGCTCCCTGTTCCCCTGTACCTGCTCTGTGTTCCACTTTACCTGCTCCCTCTTCCCCTGTACCTGCTCGGTGTTCCACTGTACCCGCTCCCTGTTCCCCTGTACCTGCTCTGTGTTCCACTGTACCCGCTCCCTGTTCCCCTGTACCTGCTCTGTGCTCCACTATACCCGCTCCCTGTTCCCCTGTACCTGCTCTGTGTTCCACTGTACCCGCTCCCTGTTCCCCTGTACCCGCTCTGTGTTCCACTTTACCTGCTACCTCTTCCCCTGTACCTGCTCGGTGTTCCACTGTACCCGCTCCCTGTTCCCCTGTACCTGCTCTGTGCTCCACTATACCCGCTCCCTCTTCCCCTGTACCTGCTCTGTGTTTCCGCTGTAGTCGCTCCCTGTTCCCCTGTACCTGCTCTGTGTTCCACTTTACCTGCTCCCTCTTCCCCTGTACCTGCTCGGTGTTCCACTGTACCCGCTCCCTGTTCCCCCGTACCGGCTCTGTGTTTCACTGTACCCGCTCCCTGTTCCCCTGTACATGCTGTGTGTTCCACTATACCCGCTCCCTGTTCCCCTGTACCTGCTCTGTGTTTCGCTGTATCCGATACATGTACTCTTGTACCCGCTCCGTGTTCAACTGTACCCACTCCGTGTTACCCTGTCCCTGCTCCCTGTAGTCGTGTACCCGCTCCGTGTTCACCTATACCCGCTCCGTGTTCCCTGTACCTGCTCCCTGTAATCTTGTACCCGCTCTGTGTTCACCTGTACCTGCTCCGTGTTCCCCTGTACCTGCTCCCTGTTCCCCTGTACATGTGACCTGTTCCTCTGTAACCGCTCTGTGTTCCCCTGTACCTGTTACCTGTTACGTTGTTCCTTGTCCCACTGTACCCGCTCCATGTTCCCCTGTACACGCTCCATGTTCCCCTCTCCTGCTGCTCCTTGTTCCCCTGTACATGTTCCGTGTTCCGCTATACCCGCTCCCTTATCCCCTGTACCTGCTCTGTGTTCCGCTATATCCGCTCCCTGTTCCCCCGTGCCTGCTCTGTGTTCCACTGTACCCGCTCCCTGTTCCCCTGTACTTGCTCTGTGTTCCGCTGTACCCGCTCCCTGTTCCCTGTACCTGCTCTATGTTCCACTGTAACCGCTCCCTGTTCCCCTGTATCGTCTCTGTGTTCCACTGTAGCCGCTCCCTGTTCCGCTGTACCTGCTCTGTGTTCCACTGTACCCGCTCCCTGTTCCCCTGTACCTGCTCTGTGCTACACTATACCCGCTCCCTCTTCCCCTGTACCTGCTCTGTGTTCCACTTTACCTGCTGCCTCTTCCCCTGTACCTGCTCTGTGTTCCACTGTACCCGCTCCCTGTTCCCCTGTACCTGCTCTGTGTTCCACTGTAACCGCTCCCTGTTCCCCTGTACCTGCTCTGTGCTCCACTATACCCGCTCCCTCTTCCCCTGTACCTGCTCTGTGTTTCCGCTGTAGTCGCTCCCTGTTCCCCTGTACCTGCTCTGTGTTCCACTTTACCTGCTCCCTCTTCCCCTGTACCTGCTCGGTGTTCCACTGTACCCGCTCCCTGTTCCCCCGTACCTGCTCTGTGTTTCACTGTACCCGCTCCCTGTTCCCCTGTACATGCTGTGTGTTCCACTATACCCGCTCCCTGTTCCCCTGTACCTGCTCTGTGTTTCGCTGTACCCGATACATGTACTCTTGTACCCGCTCCGTGTTCAACTGTACCCACTCCGTGTTACCCTGTCCCTGCTCCCTGTAGTCTTGTACCCGCTCCGTGTTCACCTATACCCGCTCCGTGTTCCCTGTACCTGCTCCCTGTAATCTTGTACCCGCTCCGTGTACACCTGTACCTGCTCCGTGTTCCCCTGTACCTGCTCCCTGTTCCCCTGTACATGTGACCTGTTCCTCTGTAACCGCACTGTGTTCCCCTGTACCTGTTACCTGTTACGTTGTTCCTTGTCCCACTGTACCCGCTCCATGTTCCCCTGTACCCGCTCCATGTTCCCCTCTCCCTGCTCCTTGTTCCCCTGTACATGTTCCGTGTTCCGCTATACCCGCTCCCTTTTCCCCTGTACCTGCTCTGTGTTCCGCTATATCCGCTCCCTGTTCCTTCGTGCCTGCTCTGTGTTCCACTGTACCCGCTCCCTGTTCCCCTGTACTTGCTCTGTGTGCCGCTGTACCCTCTCCCTGTTCCCCTGTACCTGCTCTATGTTCCACTGTACCCACTCCATGTTCCCCTGTACCGTCTCTGTGTTCCACTGTAGCCGCTCCCTGTTCCGCTGTACCTGCTCTGTGTTCCACTGTACCCGCTCCCTCTTCCCCTGTACCTGCTCTGTGTTCCACTGCACCCGCTCCCTGTTCCCCTGTACCTGCGCTGTACTCCACTATACCCGCTCCTTCTTCCCCTGTACCTGCTCTGTGTTTCCGCTGTAGTCGCTCCCTGTTCCCCTGTACCTGCTCTGTGTTCCACTGTACCCGCTCCCTGTTCCCCTATACCTGCTCTGTGTTCCACTTTACCTGCTCCCTCTTCCCCTGTACCTGCTCTGTGTTCCACTGCACCCGCTCCCTGTTCCCCTGTACCTGCGCTGTGTTCCACTGTACCCGCTCCCTGTTCCCCTGTACCTGCTCTGTACTCCACTATACCCGCTCCTTCTTCCCCTGTACCTGCTCTGTGTTTCCGCTGTAGTCGCTCCCTGTTCCCCTGTACCTGCTCTGTGTTCCACTGTACCCGCTCCCTGTTCCCCTATACCTGCTCTGTGTTCCACTTTACCTGCTCCCTCTTCCCCTGTACCTGCTCGGTGTTCCACTGTACCCGCTCCCTGTTCCCCTGGACCTGCTCTGTGTTCCGCTATACCCGCTCCCTGTTCCCCTGTACCTGCTCTGTGTTCTGCTATATCCGCTCCCTGTTCCCCTGTGCCTGCTCTGTGTTCAACTGTACCCACTCCCTGTTCCCCTGTACTTGCTCTGTGTTCCACTGTACCCGTTCCCTGTTCCCCTGTACATGCTCTGTGTTCCACTGTACCCGCTCCCTGTTCCCCTGTACCTGCGCTGTGTTCCACTGTACCCGCTCCCTGTTCCCCTGTACCTGCTCTGTGCTCCACTATACCCGCTCCCTCTTCCCCTGTACCTGCTCTGTGTTTCCGCTGTAGTCGCTCCCTGTTCCCCTGTACCTGCTCTGTGTTCCTCTGTACCCACTCCCTGTTACCCTGTACCTGCTCCGTGTTCCGCTGTACCCAATCCCTGTTCCCCTCTACGTGCTCTGTGTTCCACTGTACCCGCTCCCTGTTCCCCTGTACATGCTGTGTGTTCCACGCTACCCGATCCGTGTTCCCCTGTACCTGCTCTGTGTTTCGCTGTAACCGCTCCCTGATCCCCTGCACCTGCTCCCTGCACTCTTGTACCCGCTCCGTGTTCACCTGTACCCACTCCGTGTTCCCCTGTACCTGCTCCTTGTACTCTTGTACCCACTCCGTGTTCATCTGTACCCGCTCCGTGTTCCCTGTACCTGCTCCCTATACTCGTGTACCCGCTCGGTGTTCATCTGTACCTGCTCCGTGTTCCCCTGTACCTGCTCCCCATTCCTCTGTACCCGCTCCGTGTTCTCCTGTACCGTTCGTGTTCCCTTGTATCCGCTCCCTCTTCCCCTGTACCTGCTCTGTGTTCCACTGTACGTGCTCCCTGTTCCAAAGTACCTGCTCTGTGTTCCACTGTACCCGCTCCCTGTTGTGCTGTAGCTGCTCTGTGTTCCACTGTACCCGATCCCTGTTCCCCTGTACCCGCTCTGTGTTGCCCTGTACCCGATCCATGTACTCTTGTACCCGCTCCGTGTTCAACTGTACCCACTCCGTGTTCCCATGTCCCTGCTCCCTGTACTCTTGTACCCGCTCCGTGTTCACCTATACCCGCTCCGTGTTCCCTGTACTTGCTCCCTGTAATCTTGTACCCGCTCCGTGTTCACCTGTACCTGCTCCCTGTTCCCCTGTACATGTGACCTGTTCCTCTGTAACCGCTCTGTGTTCCGCTGTACCTGTTACCTGTTACGTTGTTCCTTGTCCCACTGTACCCGCTCCATGTTCCCCTGTACACGCTCCATGTTCCCCTCTCGCTGCTCCTTGTTCCCCTGTACATGTTCCGTGTTCCGCTATACCCGCTCCCTTATCCCCTGTACCTGCTCTGTGTTCCGCTATATCCGCTCCCTGTTCCCCCGTGCCTGCTCTGTGTTCCACTGTACCCGCTCCCTGTTCCCCTGTACTTGCTCTGTGTTCCGCTGTACCCGCTCCCTGTTCCCCTGTACCTGCTCTATGTTCCACTGTACCCGCTCCCTGTTCCCCTGTATCGTCTCTGTGTTCCACTGTAGCCGCTCCCTGTTCCGCTGTACCTGCTCTGTGTTCCACTGTACCCGCTCCCTGTTCCCCTGTACCTGCTCTGTGCTACACTATGCCCGCTCCCTGTTCCCCTGTACCTGCTCTGTGTTCCACTATACCCGCTCCCTCTTCCCCTGTACCTGCTCTGTGTTTCCGCTGTAGTCGCTCCCTGTTCCCCTGTACCTGCTCTGTGTTCCACTTTACCTGCTCCCTCTTCCCCTGTACCTGCTCGGTGTTCCACTGTACCCGCTCCCTGTTCCCCCGTACCTGCTCTGTGTTTCACTGTACCCGCTCCCTGTTCCCCTGTACATGCTGTGTGTTCCACTATACCCGCTCCCTGTTCCCCTGTACCTGCTCTGTGTTTCGCTGTACCCGATACATGTACTCTTGTACCCGCTCCGTGTTCAATTGTACCCACTCCGTGTTACCCTGTCCCTGCTCCCTGTAGTCTTGTACCCGCTCCGTGTTCACCTATACCCGCTCCGTGTTCCCTGTACCTGCTCCCTGTAATCTTGTACCCGCTCCGTGTTCACCTGTACCTGCTCCGTGTTCCCCTGTACCTGCTCCCTGTTCCCCTGTACATGTGACCTGTTCCTCTGTAACCGCTCTGTGTTCCCCTGTACCTGTTACCTGTTACGTTGTTCCTTGTCCCACTGTACCCGCTCCATGTTCCCCTGTACCCGCTCCATGTTCCCCTCTCCCTGCTCCTTGTTCCCCTGTACATGTTCCGTGTTCCGCTATACCCGCTCCCTTTTCCCCTGTACCTGCTCTGTGTTCCGCTATATCCGCTCCCTGTTCCTTCGTGGCTGCTCTGTGTTCCACTGTACCCGCTCCCTGTTCCCCTGTACTTGCTCTGTGTGCCGCTGTACCCTCTCCCTGTTCCCCTGTACCTGCTCTATGTTCCACTGTACCCACTCCCTGTTCCCCTGTACCGTCTCTGTGTTCCACTGTAGCCGCTCCCTGTTCCCCTGTACCTGCGCTGTGTTCCACTGTACCCGCTCCCTGTTCCCCTGTACCTGCTCTGTACTCCACTATACCCGCTCCCTCTTCCCCTGTACCTGCTCGGTGTTCCACTGTACCCGCTCCCTGTTCCCCCGTACCTGCTCTGTGTTTCACTGTACCCGCTCCCTGTTCCCCTGTACATGCTGTGTGTTCCACTATACCCGCTCCCTCTTGCCCTGTACCTGCTCGTTGTTCCACTGTACCCGTTCCCTGTTCCCCTGTACCTGCGCTGTGTTCCACTGTACCCGCTCCCTGTTCCCCTGTACCTGCTCGGTGTTCCACTGTACCCGCTCCCTGTTCCCCCGTACCTGCTCTGTGTTTCACTGTACCCGCTCCCTGTTCCCCTGTACATGCTGTGTGTTCCACTATACCCGCTCCCTGTTCCCCTGTACCTGCTCTGTGTTTCGCTGTACCCGATACATGTACTCTTGTACCCGCTCCGTGTTCAACTGTACCCACTCCGTGTTACCCTGTCCCTGCTCCCTGTAGTCTTGTACCCGCTCCGTGTTCACCTATACCCGCTCCGTGTTCCCTGTACCTGCTCCTTGTAATCTTGTACCCGCTCCGTGTTCACCTGTACCTGCTCCGTGTTCCCCTGTACCTGCTCCCTGTTCCCCTGTACATGTGACCTGTTCCTCTGTAACCGCACTGTGTTCCCCTGTACCTGTTACCTGTTACGTTGTTCCTTGTCCCACTGTACCCGCTCCATGTTCCCCTGTACCCGCTCCATGTTCCCCTCTCCCTGCTCCTTGTTCCCCTGTACATGTTACGTGTTCCGCTATACCCGCTCCCTTTTCCCCTGTACCTGCTCTGTGTTCCGCTATATCCGCTCCCTGTTCCTTCGTGCCTGCTCTGTGTTCCACTGTACCCGCTCCCTGTTCCCCTGTACTTGCTCTGTGTGCCGCTGTACCCTCTCCCTGTTCCCCTGTACCTGCTCTATGTTCCACTGTACCCACTCCCTGTTCCCCTGTACCGTCTCTGTGTTCCACTGTAGCCGCTCCCTGTTCCGCTGTACCTGCTCTGTGTTCCACTGTACCCGCTCCCTGTTCCCCTGTACCTGCTCTGTGTTCCACTGCACCCGCTCCCTGTTCCCCTGTACCTGCGCTGTGTTCCACTGTACCCGCTCCCTGTTCCCCTGGACCTGCTCTGTGTTCCGCTATACCCGCTCCCTGTTCCCCTGTACCTGCTCTGTGTTCTGCTATATCCGCTCCCTGTTCCCCTGTGCCTGCTCTGTGTTCAACTGTACCCACTCCCTGTTCCCCTGTACTTGCTCTGTGTTCCACTGTACCCGTTCCCTGTTCCCCTGTACATGCTCTGTGTTCCACTGTACCCGCTCCCTGTTCCCCTGTACCTGCGCTGTGTTCCACTGCACCCGCTCCCTGTTCCCCTGTACCTGCTCTGTGTTCCACTTTACCTGCTCCCTCTTCCACTGTACCTGCTCTGTGTTCCACTGTACCCGCTCCCTGTTCCCCTGTACCTGCTCTGTGTTCGACTGTACCCGCTCCCTCTTCCCCTGTACCTGCTCTGTGTTTCCGCTGTAGTCGCTCCCTGTTCCCCTGTACCTGCTCTGTGTTCCTCTGTACCCGCTCCCTGTTCCCCTGTACCTGCTCTGTGTTCCACTTTACCTGCTCCCTCTTCCACTGTACCTGCTCTGTGTTCCACTGTACCCGCTCCCTGTTCCCCTGTACCTGCTCTGTTTTCGACTGTACCCGCTCCCTGTTCCCCTGAACCTGCTCTGTGTTCTGCTGTACCCACTCCCTGTTACCCTGTACCTGCTCCGTGTTCCGCTGTACCTAATCCCTGTTCCCCTCTACGTGCTCTGTGTTCCACTGTACCCGCTCCCTGTTCCCCTGTACATGCTGTGTGTTCCACGCTACCCGATCCGTGTTCCCCTGTACCTGCTCTGTGTTTCGCTGTAACCGCTCCCTGATCCCCTGCACCTGCTCCCTGCACTCTTGTACCCGCTCCGTGTTCACCTGTACCCACTCCGTGTTCCCCTGTACCTGCTCCTTGTACTCTTGTACCCACTCCGTGTTCACCTGTACCCGCTCCGTGTTCCCTGTACCTGCTCCCTGTACTCGTGTACCCGCTCGGTGTTCATCTGTACCTGCTCCGTGTTCCCCTGTACCTGCTCCCCATTCCTCTGTACCCGCTCCGTGTTCTCCTGTACCGTTCGTGTTCCCTTGTATCCGCTCCCTCTTCCCCTGTACCTGCTCTGTGTTCCACTGTACGTGCTCCCTGTTCCAAAGTACCTGCTCTGTGTTCCACTGTACCCGCTCCCTGTTGTGCTGTAGCTGCTCTGTGTTCCACTGTACCCGCTCCCTGTTCCCCTGTACCCGCTCTGTGTTGCCCTGTACCCGATCCATGTACTCTTGTACCCGCTCCGTGTTCAACTGTACCCACTCCGTGTTCCCATGTCCCTGCTCCCTGTAGTCTTGTACCCGCTCCGTGTTCACCTATACCCGCTCCGTGTTCCCTGTACCTGCTCCCTGTAATCTTGTACCCGCTCCGTGTTCACCTGTACCTGCTCCGTGTTCCGCTGTACCCGATCCCTGTTCCCCCGTACCTGCTCTGTGTTTGACTGTAACCGCTCCCTGTTCCCCTGTACATGCTGTGTGTTCCACTATACCCCCTCCCTGTTCCCCTTTACCTGCTCTGTGTTTCACTGTACCCAATCCATGTACTCTTGTACCCGCTCCGTGTTCAATTGTACCCACTCTGTGTTCCCCTGTCCCTACTCCCTGTAGTCTTGTACCCGCTCCGTGTTCACCTATACCCGCTCCGTGTTCCCTGTACCTGCTCCCTGTAATCTTGTACCCGCTCCGTGTTCACCTGTACCTGCTCAGTGTTCCCCTGTACCTGCTCCCTGTTCCCCTGTACATGTGACCTGTTCCTCTGTAACCGCTCTGTGTTCCCCTGTACCTGTTACCTGTTACGTTGTTCCTTGTCCCACTGTACCCGCTCCATGTTCCCCTGTACACGCTCCATGTTCCCCTCTCCCTGCTCCTTGTTCCCCTGTACATGTTCCGTGTTCCGCTATACCCGCTCCCTTATCCCCTGTACCTGCTCTGTGTTCCGCTATATCCGCTCCCTGTTCCCCCGTGCCTGCTCTGTGTTCCACTGTACCCGCTCCCTGTTCCCCTGTACCTGCTCTATGTTCCACTGTACCCGCTCCCTGTTCCCCTGTACCTGCTCTATGTTCCACTGTAGCCGCTCCCTGTTCCGCTGTACCTGCTCTGTGTTCCACTGTACCCGCTCCATGTTCCCCTGTACCTGCTCTGTGTTCCACTGCACCCGCTCCCTGTTCCCCTGTACCTGCTCTGTGCTCCACTATACCCGCTCCCTCTTCCCCTGTACCTGCTCTGTGTTCCACTTTACCTGCTCCCTCTTCCCCTGTACCTGCTCTGTGTTCCACTGTACCCGCTCCCTGTTCCCCGGTACCTGCTCTGTGTTCCACTGTACCCGCTCCCTGTTCCCCTGTACCTGCTCTGTGCTCCACTATACCCGCTCCCTCTTCCCCTGTACCTGCTCTGTGTTTCCGCTGTAGTCGCTCCCTGTTCCCCTGTACCTGCTCTGTGTTCCACTGTACCCGCTCCCTGTTCCCCTGTACCCGCTCTGTGTTCCACTTTACCTGCTCCCTCTTCCCCTGTACCTGCTCGGTGTTCCACTGTACCCGCTCCCTGTTCCCCTGTACCTGCTCTGTGCTCCACTATACCCGCTCCCTCTTCCCCTGTACCTGCTCTGTGTTTCCGCTGTAGTCGCTCCCTGTTCCCCTGTACCTGCTCTGTGTTCCACTTTACCTGCTCCCTCTTCCCCTGTACCTGCTCGGTGTTCCACTGTACCCGCTCCCTGTTCCCCCGTACCGGCTCTGTGTTTCACTGTACCCGCTCCCTGTTCCCCTGTACATGCTGTGTGTTCCACTATACCCGCTCCATGTTCCCCTGTACCTGCTCTGTGTTTCGCTGTATCCGATACATGTACTCTTGTACCCGCTCCGTGTTCAACTGTACCCACTCCGTGTTACCCTGTCCCTGCTCCCTGTAGTCGTGTACCCGCTCCGTGTTCACCTATACCCGCTCCGTGTTCCCTGTACCTGCTCCCTGTAATCTTGTACCCGCTCCGTGTTCACCTGTACCTGCTCCGTGTTCCCCTGTACCTGCTCCCTGTTCCCCTGTACATGTGACCTGTTCCTCTGTAACCGCTCTGTGTTCCCCTGTACCTGTTACCTGTTACGTTGTTCCTTGTCCCACTGTACCCGCTCCATGTTCCCCTGTACCCGCTCCATGTTCCCCTCTCCCTGCTCCTTGTTCCCCTGTACATGTTCCGTGTTCCGCTATACCCGCTCCCTTATCCCCTGTACCTGCTCTGTGTTCCGCTATATCCGCTCCCTGTTCCCCCGTGCCTGCTCTGTGTTCCACTGTACCCGCTCCCTGTTCCCCTGTACTTGCTCTGTGTTCCGCTGTACCCGCTCCCTGTTCCCCTGTACCTGCTCTATGTTCCACTGTACCCGCTCCCTGTTCCCCTGTACCGTCTCTGTGTTCCACTGTAGCCGCTCCCTGTTCCGCTGTACCTGCTCTGTGTTCCACTGTACCCGCTCCCTGTTCCCCTGTACCTGTTCTGTGTTCCACTGCACCCGCTCCCTGTTCCCCTAACCTGCTTTGTGCTCCACTATACCCGCTCCCTCTTCCCCTGTACCTGCTCTGTGTTCCACTTTAACTGCTCCCTCTTCCCCTGTACCTGCTCTGTGTTCCACTGTACCCGCTCCCTGTTCCCCTGTACCTGCTCTATGTTCCACTGTACCCGCTCCCTGTTCCCCTGTACCTGCTCTGTGCTCCACTATACCCGCTCCCTCTTCCCCTGTACCTGCTCTGTGTTTCCGCTGTAGTCTCTCCCTGTTCCCCTGTACCTGCTCTGTGTTCCACTGTACCCGCTCCCTGTTCCCCTGGACCTGCTCTGTGTTCCACTTTACCTGCTCCCTCTTCCCCTGTACCTGCTCGGTGTTCCACTGTACCCGCTCCCTGTTCCCCTGTACCTGCTCTGTGTTCCGCTATACCCGCTCCCTGTTCCCCTGTACCTGCTCTGTGTTCTGCTATATCCGCTCCCTGTTCCCCTGTGCCTGCTCTGTGTTCAACTGTACCCACTCCCTGTTCCCCTGTACTTGCTCTGTGTTCCACTGTACCCGCTCCCTGTTCCCCTGTACATGCTCTGTGTTCCACTATACCCGCTCCCTGTTCCACTGTACCTGCGCTGTGTTCCACTGTACCCGCTCCCTGTTCCCCTGTACCTGCTCTGTGCTCCACTATACCCGCTCCCTCTTCCCCTGTACCTGCTCTGTGTTTCCGCTGTAGTCGCTCCCTGTTCCCCTGTACCTGCTCTGTGTTCCACTGTACCCGCTCCCTGTTCCCCTGTACCTGCTCTGTGTTCCACTTAACCTGCTCCCTCTTCCCCTGTACCTGCTCTGTGTTCCACTGTACCCGCTCCCTGTTCCCCTGTACCTGCTCTGTGTTCGACTGTACCCGCTCCCTGTTCCCCTGTACCTGCTCTGTGTTCTGCTGTACCCACTCCCTGTTACCCTGTACCTGCTCCGTGTTCCGCTGTACCCGATCCCTGTTCCCCTGTACATGCTGTGTGTTCCACGCTACCCGATCCGTGTTCCCCTGTACCTGCTCTGTGTTTCGCTGTAACCGCTCCCTGATCCCCTGCACCTGCTCCTTGCTCTCTCGTACCCGCTCCGTGTTCACCTGTACCCACTCCGTGTTCCCCTGTACCTGCTCCTTGTACTCTTGTACCCACTCCGTGTTCACCTGTACCCGCTCCGTGTTCCCTGTACCTGCTCCCTGTACTCGTGTACCCGCTCGGTGTTCATCTGTACCTGCTCCGTGTTCCCCTGTACCTGCTCCCCATTCCTCTGTACCCGCTCCTTATTCTCCTGTACCGTTCGTGTTCCCTTGTATCCGCTCCCTCTTCCCCTGTACCTGCTCTGTGTTCCACTGTACGTGCTCCCTGTTCCAAAGTACCTGCTCTGTGTTCCACTGTACCCGCTCCCTGTTGTGCTGTACCTGCTCTGTGTTCCACTGTACCTGCTCCCTGTTCCCCTGTACCCGCTCTGTGTTGCCCTGTACCCGATCCATGTACTCTTGTACCCGCTCCGTGTTCAACTGTACCCACTCCGTGTTCCTCTGTCTCTGCTCCCTGTAGTCTTGTACCCGCTCCGTGTTCACCTATACCCGCTCCGTGTTCCCTGTACCTGCTCCCTGTAATCTTGTACCCGCTCCGTGTTCACCTGTACCTGCTCCGTGTTCCGCTGTACCCGATCCCTGTTCCCCCGTACCTGCTCTGTGTTTGACTGTAACCGCTCCCTGTTCCCCTGTACATGCTGTGTGTTCCACTATACCCGCTCCCTGTTCCCCTGTACCTGCTCTGTGTTTCACTGTACCCAATCCATGTACTCTTGTACCCGCTCCGTGTTCAATTGTACCCGCTCCCTGTTCCCCTGTACCTGCTCTATGTTCCACTGTACCCGCTCCCTGTTCCCCTGTACCGTCTCTGTGTTCCACTGTAGCCGCTCCCTGTTCCGCTGTACCTGCTCTGTGTTCCGCTGTACCCGCTCCCTGTTCCCCTGTACCGTCTCTGTGTTCCACTGTAGCCGCTCCCTGTTCCGCTGTACCTGCTCTGTGTTCCACTGTACCCGCTCACTGTTCCCCTGTACCTGCTCTGTGTTCCACTGCACCCGCTCCCTGTTCCCCTGTACCTGCGCTGTGTTCCACTGTACACGCTCCCTGTTCCCCTGTACCTGCTCTGTGCTCCACTATACCCGCTCCCTCTTCCCCTGTACCTGCTCTGTGTTCCGCTATATCCGCTCCCTGTTCCCCCGTGCCTGCTCTGTGTTCCACTGTACCCGCTCCCTGTTCCCCTGTACTTGCTCTGTGTTCCGCTGTACCCGCTCCCTGTTCCCTGTACCTGCTCTATGTTCCACTGTACCCGCTCCCTGTTCCCCTGTATCGTCTCTGTGTTCCACTGTAGCCGCTCCCTGTTCCGCTGTACCTGCTCTGTGTTCCACTGTACCCGCTCCCTGTTCCCCTGTACCTGCTCTGTGCTACACTATACCCGCTCCCTCTTCCCCTGTACCTGCTCTGTGTTCCACTTTACCTGCTCCCTCTTCCCCTGTACCTGCTCTGTGTTCCACTGTACCCGCTCCCTGTACCCCTGTACCTGCTCTGTGTTCCACTGTACCCGCTCCCTGTTCCCCTGTACCTGCTCTGTGCTCCACTATACCCGCTCCCTCTTCCCCTGTACCTGCTCTGTGTTTCCGCTGTAGTCGCTCCCTGTTCCCCTGTACCTGCTCTGTGTTCCACTTTACCTGCTCCCTCTTCCCCTGTACCTGCTCGGTGTTCCACTGTACCCGCTCCCTGTTCCCCCGTACCTGCTCTGTGTTTCACTGTACCCGCTCCCTGTTCCCCTGTACATGCTGTGTGTTCCACTATACCCGCTCCCTGTTCCCCTGTACCTGCTCTGTGTTTCGCTGTACCCGATACATGTACTCTTGTACCCGCTCCGTGTTCAACTGTACCCACTCCGTGTTACCCTGTCCCTGCTCCCTGTAGTCTTGTACCCGCTCCGTGTTCACCTATACCCGCTCCGTGTTCCCTGTACCTGCTCCTTGTAATCTTGTACCCGCTCCGTGTTCACCTGTACCTGCTCCGTGTTCCCCTGTACCTGCTCCCTGTTCCCCTGTACATGTGACCTGTTCCTCTGTAACCGCACTGTGTACCCCTGTACCTGTTACCTGTTACGTTGTTCCTTGTCCCACTGTACCCGCTCCATGTTCCCCTGTACCCGCTCCATGTTCCCCTCTCCCTGCTCCTTGTTCCCCTGTACATGTTACGTGTTCCGCTATACCCGCTCCCTTTTCCCCTGTACCTGCTCTGTGTTCCGCTATATCCGCTCCCTGTTCCTTCGTGCCTGCTCTGTGTTCCACTGTACCCGCTCCCTGTTCCCCTGTACTTGCTCTGTGTGCCGCTGTACCCTCTCCCTGTTCCCCTGTACCTGCTCTATGTTCCACTGTACCCACTCCCTGTTCCCCTGTACCGTCTCTGTGTTCCACTGTAGCCGCTCCCTGATCCGCTGTACCTGCTCTGTGTTCCACTGTACCCGCTCCCTGTTCCCCTGTACCTGCTCTGTGTTCCACTGCACCCGCTCCCTGTTCCCCTGTACCTGCGCTGTGTTCCACTGTACCCGCTCCCTGTTCCCCTGTACCTGCTCTGTACTCCACTATACCCGCTCCCTCTTCCCCTGTACCTGCTCTGTGTTTCCGCTGTAGTCGCTCCCTGTTCCCCTGTACCTGCTCTGTGTTCCACTGTACCCGCTCCCTGTTCCCCTGTACCTGCTCTGTGTTTCGCTGTACCCGATACATGTACTCTTGTACCCGCTCCGTGTTCAACTGTACCCACTCCGTGTTACCCTGTCCCTGCTCCCTGTAGTCTTGTACCCGCTCCGTGTTCACCTATACCCGCTCCGTGTTCCCTGTACCTGCTCCCTGTAATCTTGTACCCGCTCCGTGTTCACCTGTACCTGCTCCGTGTTCCCCTGTACCTGCTCCCTGTTCCCCTGTACATGTGACCTGTTCCTCTGTAACCGCTCTGTGTTCCCCTGTACCTGTTACCTGTTACGTTGTTCCTTGTCCCACTGTACCCGCTCCATGTTCCCCTGTACCCGCTCCATGTTCCCCTCTCCCTGCTCCTTGTTCCCCTGTACATGTTCCGTGTTCCGCTATACCCGCTCCCTTTTCCCCTGTACCTGCTCTGTGTTCCGCTATATCCGCTCCCTGTTCCTTCGTGCCTGCTCTGTGTTCCACTGTACCCGCTCCCTGTTCCCCTGTACTTGCTCTGTGTGCCGCTGTACCCTCTCCCTGTTCCCCTGTACCTGCTCTATGTTCCACTGTACCCACTCCCTGTTCCCCTGTACCGTCTCTGTGTTCCACTGTAGCCGCTCCCTGTTCCGCTGTACCTGCTCTGTGTTCCACTGTACCCGCTCCCTGTTCCCCTGTACCTGCTCTGTGTTCCACTGCACCCGCTCCCTGTTCCCCTGTACCTGCGCTGTGTTCCACTGTACCCGCTCCCTGTTCCCCTGTACCTGCTCTGTACTCCACTATACCCGCTCCCTCTTCCTCTGTACCTGCTCTGTGTTTCCGCTGTAGTCGCTCCCTGTTCCCCTGTACCTGCTCTGTGTTCCACTGTACCCGCTCCCTGTTCCCCTATACCTGCTCTGTGTTCCACTTTACCTGCTCCCTCTTCCCCTGTACCTGCTCGGTGTTCCACTGTACCCGCTCCCTGTTCCCCTGGACCTGCTCTGTGTTCCGCTATACCCGCTCCCTGTTCCCCTGTACCTGCTCTGTGTTCTGCTATATCCGCTCCCTGTTCCCCTGTGCCTGCTCTGTGTTCAACTGTACCCACTCCCTGTTCCCCTGTACTTGCTCTGTGTTCCACTGTACCCGTTCCCTGTTCCCCTGTACATGCTCTGTATTCCACTGTACCCGCTCCCTGTTCCCCTGTACCTGCGCTGTGTTCCACTGTACCCGCTCCCTGTTCCCCTGTACCTGCTCTGTGCTCCACTATACCCGCTCCCTCTTCCCCTGTACCTGCTCTGTGTTTCCGCTGTAGTCGCTCCCTGTTCCCCTGTACCTGCTCTGTGTTCCTCTGTACCCGCTCCCTGTTGCCCTGTACCTGCTCTGTGTTCCACTTTACCTGCTCCCTCTTCCCCTGTACCTGCTCTGTGTTCCACTGTACCCGCTCCCTGTTCCCCGTACCTGCTCTGTGTTCGACTGTACCCGCTCCCTGTTCCCCTGTACCTGCTCTGTGTTCTGCTGTACCCACTCCCTGTTACCCTGTACCTGCTCCGTGTTCCGCTGTACCCGATCCCTGTTCCCCTCTACGTGCTCTGTGTTCCACTGTACCCGCTCCCTGTTCCCCTGTACATGCTGTGTGTTCCACGCTACCCGATCCGTGTTCCCCTGTACCTGCTCTGTGTTTCGCTGTAACCGCTCCCTGATCCCCTGCACCTGCTCCCTGCACTCTTGTACCCGCTCCGTGTTCACCTGTACCCACTCCGTGTTCCCCTGCACCTGCTCCTTGTACTCTTGTACCCACTCCGTGTTCATCTGTACCCGCTCCGTGTTCCCTGTACCTGCTCCCTATACTCGTGTACCCGCTCGGTGTTCATCTGTACCTGCTCCGTGTTCCCCTGTACCTGCTCCCCATTCCTCTGTACCCGCTCCGTGTTCTCCTGTACCGTTCGTGTTCCCTTGTATCCGCTCCCTCTTCCCCTGTACCTGCTCTGTGTTCCACTGTACGTGCTCCCTGTTCCAAAGTACCTGCTCTGTGTTCCACTGTACCCGCTCCCTGTTGTGCTGTAGCTGCTCTGTGTTCCTCTGTACCCGCTCCCTGTTCCCCAGTACCCGCTCTGTGTTGCCCTGTACCCGATCCATGTACTCTTGTACCCGCTCCGTGTTCAACTGTACCCACTCCGTGTTCCCATGTCCCTGCTCTCTGTACTCTTGTACCCGCTCCGTGTTCACCTATACCCGCTCCGTGTTCCCTGTACTTGCTCCCTGTAATCTTGTACCCGCTCCGTGTTCACCTGTACCTGCTCCCTGTTCCCCTGTACATGTGACCTGTTCCTCTGTAACCGCTCTGTGTTCCCCTGTACCTGTTACCTGTTACGTTGTTCCTTGTCCCACTGTACCCGCTCCATGTTCCCCTGTACACGCTCCATGTTCCCCTCTCCCTGCTCCTTGTTCCCCTGTACATGTTCCGTGTTCCGCTATACCCGCTCCCTTATCCCCTGTACCTGCTCTGTGTTCCGCTATATCCGCTCCCTGTTCCCCCGTGCCTGCTCTGTGTTCCACTGTACCCGCTCCCTGTTCCCCTGTACTTGCTCTGTGTTCCGCTGTACCCGCTCCCTGTTCCCCTGTACCTGCTCTATGTTCCACTGTACCCGCTCCCTGTTCCCCTGTATCGTCTCTGTGTTCCACTGTAGCCGCTCCCTGTTCCGCTGTACCTGCTCTGTGTTCCACTGTACCCGCTCCCTGTTCCCCTGTACCTGCTCTGTGCTACACTATACCCGCTCCCTCTTCCCCTGTACCTGCTCTGTGTTCCACTTTACCTGCTCTCTCTTCCCCTGTACCTGCTCTGTGTTCCACTGTACCCGCTCCCTGTTCCCCTGTACCTGCTCTGTGTTCCACTGTACCCGCTCCCTGTTCCCCTGTACCTGCTCTGTGCTCCACTATACCCGCTCCCTCTTCCCCTGTACCTGCTCTGTGTTTCCGCTGTAGTCGCTCCCTGTTCCCCTGTACCTGCTCTGTGTTCCACTTTACCTGCTCCCTCTTCCCCTGTACCTGCTCGGTGTTCCAATGTACCCGCTCCCTGTTCCCCCGTACCTGCTCTGTGTTTCACTGTACCCGCTCCCTGTTCCCCTGTACATGCTGTGTGTTCCACTATACCCGCTCCCTGTTCCCCTGTACCTGCTCTGTGTTTCGCTGTACCCGATACATGTACTCTTGTACCCGCTCCGTGTTCAATTGTACCCACTCCGTGTTACCCTGTCCCTGCTCCCTGTAGTCTTGTACCCGCTCCGTGTTCACCTATACCCGCTCCGTGTTCCCTGTACCTGCTCCCTGTAATCTTGTACCCGCTCCGTGTTCACCTGTACCTGCTCCGTGTTCCCCTGTACCTGCTCCCTGTTCCCCTGTACATGTGACCTGTTCCTCTGTAACCGCTCTGTGTTCCCCTGTACCTGTTACCTGTTACGTTGTTCCTTGTCCCACTGTACTCGCTCCATGTTCCCCTGTACCCGCTCCATGTTCCCCTCTCCCTGCTCCTTGTTCCCCTGTACATGTTCCGTGTTCCGCTATACCCGCTCCCTTTTCCCCTGTACCTGCTCTGTGTTCCGCTATATCCGCTCCCTGTTCCTTCGTGCCTGCTCTGTGTTCCACTGTACCCGCTCCCTGTTCCCCTGTACTTGCTCTGTGTGCCGCTGTACCCTCTCCCTGTTCCCCTGTACCTGCTCTATGTTCCACTGTACCCACTCCCTGTTCCCCTCTACCGTCTCTGTGTTCCACTGTAGCCGCTCCCTGTTCCGCTGTACCTGCTCTGTGTTCCACTGTACCCGCTCCCTGTTCCCCTGTACCTGCGCTGTGTTCCACTGCACCCGCTCCCTGTTCCCCTGTACCTGCGCTGTGTTCCACTGTACCCGCTCCCTGTTCCCCTGTACCTGCTCTGTACTCCACTATACCCGCTCCCTCTTCCCCTGTACCTGCTCTGTGTTTCCGCTGTAGTCGCTCCCTGTTCCCCTGTACCTGCTCTGTTTTCCACTGTACCCGCTCCCTGTTCCCCTATACCTGCTCTGTGTTCCACTTTACCTGCTCCCTCTTCCCCTGTACCTGCTCGGTGTTCCACTGTACCCGCTCCCTGTTCCCCTGGACCTGCTCTGTGTTCCGCTATACCCGCTCCCTGTTCCCCTGTACCTGCTCTGTGTTCTGCTATATCCGCTCCCTGTTCCCCTGTGCCTGCTCTGTGTTCAACTGTACCCACTCCCTGTTCCCCTGTACTTGCTCTGTGTGCCGCTGTACCCTCTCCCTGTTCCCCTGTACCTGTTCTATGTTCCACTGTACCCACTCCCTGTTCCCCTGTACCGTCTCTGTGTTCCACTGTAGCCGCTCCCTGTTCCCCTGTACCTGCTCTGTGTTCCACTGCACACGCTCCCTGTTCCCCTGTACCTGCGCTGTGCTCCACTGTACCCGCTCCCTGTTCCACTGTACCTGCTCTGTACTCCACTTTACCCGCTCCCTCTTCCCCTGTACCTGCTCTGTGTTTCCGCTGTAGTCGCTCCCTGTTCCCCTGTACCTGCTCTGTGTTCCACTGTACCCGCTCCCTGTTCCCCTATACCTGCTCTGTGTTCCACTTTACCTGCTCCCTCTTCCCCTGTACCTGCTCGGTGTTCCACTGTACCCGCTCCCTGTTCCCCTGGACCTGCTCTGTGTTCCGCTATACCCGCTCCCTGTTCCCCTGTACCTGCTCTGTGTTCTGCTATATCCGCTCCCTGTTCCCCTGTGCCTGCTCTGTGTTCAACTGTACCCACTCCCTGTTCCCCTGTACTTGCTCTGTGTTCCACTGTACCCGTTCCCTGTTCCCCTGTACATGCTCTGTGTTCCACTGTACCCGCTCCCTGTTCCCCTGTACCTGCGCTGTGTTCCACTGTACCCGCTCCCTGTTCCCCTGTACCTGCTCTGTGTTCCACTTTACCTGCTCCCTCTTCCCCTGTACCTGCTCTGTGTTCCCGCTGTACCCGCTCCCTGTTCGACTGTACCCGCTCCCTGTTCCCCTGTACCTGCTCTGTGTTCTGCTGTACCCACTCCCTGTTACCCTGTAACTGCTGCGTGTTCCGCTGTACCCGATCCCTGTTCCCCTCTACGTGCTCTGTGTTCCACTGTACCCGCTCCCTGTTCCCCTGTACATGCTGTGTGTTCCACGCTACCCGATCCGTGTTCCCCTGTACCTGCTCTGTGTTTCGCTGTAACCGCTCCCTGATCCCCTGCACCTGCTCCCTGCACTCTTGTACCCGCTCCGTGTTCACCTGTACCCACTCCGTGTTCCCCTGTACCTGCTCCTTGTACTCTTGTACCCACTCCGTGTTCATCTGTACCCGCTCCGTGTTCCCTGTACCTGCTCCCTGTACTCGTGTACCCGCTCGGTGTTCATCTGTACCTGCTCCGTGTTCCCCTGTACCTGCTCCCCATTCCTCTGTACCCGCTCCGTGTTCTCCTGTACCGTTCGTGTTCCCTTGTATCCGCTCCCTCTTCCCCTGTACCTGCTCTGTGTTCCACTGTACGTGCTCCCTGTTCCAAAGTACCTGCTCTGTGTTCCACTGTACCCGCTCCCTGTTGTGCTGTAGCTGCTCTGTGTTCCACTGTACCCGCTCCCTGTTCCCCTGTACCCGCTCTATGTTGCCCTGTACCCGATCCATGTACTCTTGTACCCGCTCCTTGTTCCACTGTACCCGCTCCCTGTTCCCCTGTACCCGCTCTGTGTTCCACTTTACCTGCTCCCTCTTCCCCTGTACCTGCTCGGTGTTCCACTGTACCCGCTCCCTGTTCCCCTGTACCTGCTCCCTGTTCCCCTGTACATGTGACCTGTTCCTCTGTAACCGCTCTGTGTTCCCCTGTACCTGTTCTATGTTCCACTGTACCCACTCCCTGTTCCCCTGTACCGTCTCTGTGTTCCACTGTAGCCGCTCCCTGTTCCGCTGTACCTGCTCTGTGTTCCACTGTACCCGCTCCCTGTTCCCCTGTACCTGTTCTGTGTTCCACTGCACCCGCTCCCTGTTCCCCTGTACCTGCGCTGTGTTCCACTGTACCCGCTCCCTGTTCCCCTGTACCTGCTCTGTACTCCACTTTACCCGCTCCCTCTTCCCCTGTACCTGCTCTGTGTTTCCGCTGTAGTCGCTCACTGTTCCCCTGTACCTGCTCTGTGTTCCACTGTACCCGCTCCCTGTTCCCCTATACCTGCTCTGTGTTCCACTTTACCTGCTCCCTCTTCCCCTGTACCTGCTCGGTGTTCCACTGTACCCGCTCCCTGTTCCCCTGGACCTGCTCTGTGTTCCGCTATACCCGCTCCCTGTTCCCCTGTACCTGCTCTGTGTTCTGCTATATCCGCTCCCTGTTCCCCTGTGCCTGCTCTGTGTTCAACTGTACCCACTCCCTGTTCCCCTGTACTTGCTCTGTGTTCCACTGTACCCGTTCCCTGTTCCCCTGTACATGCTCTGTGTTCCACTGTACCCGCTCCCTGTTCCCCTGTACCTGCGCTGTGTTCCACTGTACCCGCTCCCTGTTCCCCTGTACCTGCTCTGTGCTCCACTATACCCGCTGCCTCTTCCCCTGTACCTGCTCTGTGTTTCCGCTGTAGTCGCTCCCTGTTCCCCTGTACCTGCTCTGTGTTCCTCTGTACCCGCTCCCTGTTCCCCTGTACCTGCTCTGTGTTCCACTTTACCTGCTCCCTCTTCCCCTGTACCTGCTCTGTGTTCCACTGTACCCGCTCCCTGTTCGACTGTACCCGCTCCCTGTTCCCCTGTACCTGCTCTGTGTTCTGCTGTACCCACTCCCTGTTACCCTGTAACTGCTGCGTGTTCCGCTGTACCCGATCCCTGTTCCCCTCTACGTGCTCTGTGTTCCACTGTACCCGCTCCCTGTTTCCCTGTACATGCTGTGTGTTCCACGCTACCCGATCCGTGTTCCCCTGTACCTGCTCTGTGTTTCGCTGTAACCGCTCCCTGATCCCCTGCACCTGCTCCCTGCACTCTTGTACCCGCTCCGTGTTCACCTGTACCCACTCCGTGTTCCCCTGTACCTGCTCCTTGTACTCTTGTACCCACTCCGTGTTCATCTGTACCCGCTCCGTGTTCCCTGTACCTGCTCCCTGTACTCGTGTACCCGCTCGGTGTTCATCTGTACCCACTCCGTGTTCCCCTGTACCTGCTCCTTGTACTCTTGTACCCACTCCGTGTTCATCTGTACCCGCTCCGTGTTCCCTGTACCTGCTCCCTGTACTCGTGTACCCGCTCGGTGTTCATCTGTACCTGCTCCGTGTTCCCCTGTACCTGCTCCCCATTCCTCTGTACCCGCTCCGTGTTCTCCTGTACCGTTCGTGTTCCCTTGTATCCGCTCCCTCTTCCCCTGTACCTGCTCTGTGTTCCACTGTACGTGCTCCCTGTTCCAAAGTACCTGCTCTGTGTTCCACTGTACCCGCTCCCTGTTGTGCTGTAGCTGCTCTGTGTTCCACTGTACCCGCTCCCTGTTCCCCTGTACCCGCTCTGTGTTGCCCTGTACCCGATCCATGTACTCTTGTACCCGCTCCGTGTTCCACTGTACCCGCTCCCTGTTCCCCTGTACCCGCTCTGTGTTCCACTTTACCTGCTCCCTCTTCCCCTGTACCTGCTCGGTGTTCCACTGTACCCGCTCCCTGTTCCCCTGTACCTGCTCTGTGCTCCACTATACCCGCTCCCTCTTCCCCTGCACCTGCTCTGTGTTTCCGCTGTAGTCGCTCCCTGTTCCCCTGTACCTGCTCTGTGTTCCACTTTACCTGCTCCCTCTTCCCCTGTACCTGCTCGCTGTTCCACTGTACCCGCTCCCTGTTCCCCCGTACCGGCTCTGTGTTTCACTGTACCCGCTCCCTGTTCCCCTGTACATGCTGTGTGTTCCACTATACCCGCTCCCTGTTCCCCTGTACCTGCTCTGTGTTTCGCTGTATCTGATACATGTACTCTTGTACCCGCTCCGTGTTCAACTGTACACACTCCGTGTTACCCTGTCCCTGCTCCCTGTAGTCGTGTACCCGCTCCGTGTTCACCTATACCCGCTCCGTGTTCCCTGTACCTGCTCCCTGTAATCTTGTACCCGCTCCGTGTTCACCTGTACCTGCTCCGTGTTCCCCTGTACCTGCTCCCTGTTCCCCTGTACATGTGACCTGTTCCTCTGTAACCGCTCTGTGTTCCCCTGTACCTGTTCTATGTTCCACTGTACCCACTCCCTGTTCCCCTGTACCGTCTCTGTGTTCCACTGTAGCCGCTCCCTGTTCCGCTGTACCTGCTCTGTGTTCCACTGTACCCGCTCCCTGTTCCCCTGTACCTGTTCTGTGTTCCACTGCACCCGCTCCCTGTTCCCCTGTACCTGCGCTGTGTTCCACTGTACCCGCTCCCTGTTCCCCTGTACCTGCTCTGTACTCCACTTTACCCGCTCCCTCTTCCCCTGTACCTGCTCTGTGTTTCCGCTGTAGTCGCTCCCTGTTCCCCTGTACCTGCTCTGTGTTCCACTGTACCCGCTCCCTGTTCCCCTATACCTGCTCTGTGTTCCACTTTACCTGCTCCCTCTTCCCCTGTACCTGCTCGGTGTTCCACTGTACCCGCTCCCTGTTCCCCTGGACCTGCTCTGTGTTCCGCTATACCCGCTCCCTGTTCCCCTGTACCTGCTCTGTGTTCTGCTATATCCGCTCCCTGTTCCCCTGTGCCTGCTCTGTGTTCAACTGTACCCACTCCCTGTTCCCCTGTACTTGCTTTGTGTTCCACTGTACCCGTTCCCTGTTCCCCTGTACATGCTCTGTGTTCCACTGTACCCGCTCCCTGTTCCCCTGTACCTGTGCTGTGTTCCACTGTACCCGCTCCCTGTTCCCCTGTACCTGCTCTGTGCTCCACTATACCCGCTCCCTGTTCCCCTGTACCTGCTCTGTGTTCTGCTGTACCCACTCCCTGTTACCCTGTAACTGCTGCGTGTTCCGCTGTACCCGATCCCTGTTCCCCTCTACGTGCTCTGTGTTCCACTGTACCCGCTCCCTGTTTCCCTGTACATGCTGTGTGTTCCACGCTACCCGATCCGTGTTCCCCTGTACCTGCTCTGTGTTTCGCTGTAACCGCTCCCTGATCCCCTGCACCTGCTCCCTGCACTCTTGTACCCGCTCCGTGTTCACCTGTACCCACTCCGTGTTCCCCTGTACCTGCTCCTTGTACTCTTGTACCCACTCCGTGTTCATCTGTACCCGCTCCGTGTTCCCTGTACCTGCTCCCTGTACTCGTGTACCCGCTCGGTGTTCATCTGTACCTGCTCCGTATTCCCCTGTACCTGCTCCCCATTCCTCTGTACCCGCTCCGTGTTCTCCTGTACCGTTCGTGTTCCCTTGTATCCGCTCCCTCTTCCCCTGTACCTGCTCTGTGTTCCACTGTACGTGCTCCCTGTTCCAAAGTACCTGCTCTGTGTTCCACTGTACCCGCTCCCTGTTGTGCTGCAGCTGCTCTGTGTTCCACTGTACCCGCTCCCTGTTCCCCTGTACCCGCTCTGTGTTGCCCTGTACCCGATCCATGTACTCTTGTACCCGCTCCGTGTTCCACTGTACCCGCTCCCTGTTCCCCTGTACCCGATCTGTGTTCCACTTTACCTGCTCCCTCTTCCCCTGTACCTGCTCGGTGTTCCACTGTACCCGCTCCCTGTTCCCCTGTACCTGCTCTGTGCTCCACTATACCCGCTCCCTCTTCCCCTGCACCTGCTCTGTGTTTCCGCTGTAGTCGCTCCCTGTTCCCCTGTACCTGCTCTGTGTTCCACTTTACCTGCTCCCTCTTCCCCTGTACCTGCTCGCTGTTCCACTGTACCCGCTCCCTGTTCCCCCGTACCGGCTCTGTGTTTCACTGTACCCGCTCCCTGTTCCCCTGTACATGCTGTGTGTTCCACTATACCCGCTCCCTGTTCCCCTGTACCTGCTCTGTGTTTCGCTGTATCTGATACATGTACTCTTGTACCCGCTCCGTGTTCAACTGTACCCACTCCGTGTTACCCTGTCCCTGCTCCCTGTAGTCGTGTACCCGCTCCGTGTTCACCTATACCCGCTCCGTGTTCCCTGTACCTGCTCCCTGTAATCTTGTACCCGCTCCGTGTTCACCTGTACCTGCTCCGTGTTCCCCTGTACCTGCTCCCTGTTCCCCTGTACATGTGACCTGTTCCTCTGTAACCGCTCTGTGTTCCCCTGTACCTGTTCTATGTTCCACTGTACCCACTCCCTGTTCCCCTGTACCGTCTCTGTGTTCCACTGTAGCCGCTCCCTGTTCCGCTGTACCTGCTCTGTGTTCCACTGTACCCGCTCCCTGTTCCCCTGTACCTGTTCTGTGTTCCACTGCACCCGCTCCCTGTTCCCCTGTACCTGCGCTGTGTTCCACTGTACCCGCTCCCTGTTCCCCTGTACCTGCTCTGTACTCCACTTTACCCGCTCCCTCTTCCCCTGTACCTGCTCTGTGTTTCCGCTGTAGTCGCTCCCTGTTCCCCTGTACCTGCTCTGTGTTCCACTGTACCCGCTCCCTGTTCCCCTATACCTGCTCTGTGTTCCACTTTACCTGCTCCCTCTTCCCCTGTACCTGCTCGGTGTTCCACTGTACCCGCTCCCTGTTCCCCTGGACCTGCTCTGTGTTCCGCTATACCCGCTCCATGTTCCCCTGTACCTGCTCTGTGTTCTGCTATATCCGCTCCCTGTTCCCCTGTGCCTGCTCTGTGTTCAACTGTACCCACTCCCTGTTCCCCTGTACTTGCTCTGTGTTCCACTGTACCCGTTCCCTGTTCCCCTGTACATGCTCTGTGTTCCACTGTACCCGCTCCCTGTTCCCCTGTACCTGCGCTGTGTTCCACTGTACCCGCTCCCTGTTCCCCTGTACCTGCTCTGTGCTCCACTATACCCGCTCCCTCTTCCCCTGTACCTGCTCTGTGTTTCCGCTGTAGTCGCTCCCTGTTCCCCTGTACCTGCTCTGTGTTCCTCTGTACCCGCTCCCTGTTCCCCTGTACCTGCTCTGTGTTCCACTTTACCTGCTCCCTCTTCCCCTGTACCTGCTCTGTGTTCCAATGTACCCGCTCCCTGTTCGACTGTACCCGCTCCCTGTTCCCCTGTACCTGCTCTGTGTTCTGCTGTACCCACTCCCTGTTACCCTGTAACTGCTGCGTGTTCCGCTGTACCCGATCCCTGTTCCCCTCTACGTGCTCTGTGTTCCACTGTACCCGCTCCCTGTTTCCCTGTACATGCTGTGTGTTCCACGCTACCCGATCCGTGTTCGCCTGTACCTGCTCTGTGTTTCGCTGTAACCGCTCCCTGATCCCCTGCACCTGCTCCCTGCACTCTTGTACCCGCTCCGTGTTCACCTGTACCCACTCCGTGTTCCCCTGTACCTGCTCCTTGTACTCTTGTACCCACTCCGTGTTCATCTGTACCCGCTCCGTGTTCCCTGTACCTGCTCCCTGTACTCGTGTACCCGCTCTGTGTTCCACTTTACCCGCTCCCTGTTGTGCTGTAGCTGCTCTGTGTTGCACTGTACCCGCTCCCTGTTCCCCTGTACCCGCTCTGTGTTGCCCTGTACCCGATCCATGTACTCTTGTACCCGCTCCGTGTTCCACTGTACCCGCTCCCTGTTCCCCTGTACCCGCTCTGTGTTCCACTTTACCTGCTCCCTCTTCCCCTGTACCTGCTCGGTGTTCCACTGTACCCGCTCCCTGTTCCCCTGTACCTGCTCTGTGCTCCACTATACCCGCTCCCTCTTCCCCTGCACCTGCTCTGTGTTTCCGCTGTAGTCGCTCCCTGTTCCCCTGTACCTGCTCTGTGTTCCACTTTACCTGCTCCCTCTTCCCCTGTACCTGCTCGGTGTTCCACTGTACCCGCTCCCTGTTCCCCTGTACCTGCTCTGTGTTCCACTGTACCCGCTCCCTGTTCCCCTGTACCTGCTCTGTGCTCCACTATACCCGCTCCCTGTTCCCCTGTACCTGCTCTGTGTTCCACTGTACCCGCTCCCTGTTCCCCTGTACCCGCTCTGTGTTCCACTTTACCTGCTACCTCTTCCCCTGTACCTGCTCGGTGTTCCACTGTACCCGCTCCCTGTTCCCCTGTACCTGCTCTGTGCTCCACTATACCCGCTCCCTCTTCCCCTGTACCTGCTCTGTGTTTCCGCTGTAGTCGCTCCCTGTTCCCCTGTACCTGCTCTGTGTTCCAATTTACCTGCTCCCTCTTCCCCTGTACCTGCTCGGTGTTCCACTGTACCCGCTCCCTGTTCCCCCGTACCGGCTCTGTGTTTCACTGTACCCGCTCCCTGTTCCCCTGTACATGCTGTGTGTTCCACTATACCCGCTCCCTGTTCCCCTGTACCTGCTCTGTGTTTCGCTGTATCCGATACATGTACTCTTGTACCCGCTCCGTGTTCAACTGTACCCACTCCGTGTTACCCTGTCCCTGCTCCCTGTAGTCGTGTACCCGCTCCGTGTTCACCTATACCCGCTCCGTGTTCCCTGTACCTGCTCCCTGTAATCTTGTACCCGCTCTGTGTTCACCTGTACCTGCTCCGTGTTCCCCTGTACCTGCTCCCTGTTCCCCTGTACATGTGACCTGTTCCTCTGTAACCGCTCTGTGTTCCCCTGTACCTGTTACCTGTTACGTTGTTCCTTGTCCCACTGTACCCGCTCCATGTTCCCCTGTACACGCTCCATGTTCCCCTCTCCTGCTGCTCCTTGTTCCCCTGTACATGTTCCGTGTTCCGCTATACCCGCTCCCTTATCCCCTGTACCTGCTCTGTGTTCCGCTATATCCGCTCCCTGTTCCCCCGTGCCTGCTCTGTGTTCCACTGTACCCGCTCCCTGTTCCCCTGTACTTGCTCTGTGTTCCGCTGTACCCGCTCCCTGTTCCCTGTACCTGCTCTATGTTCCACTGTAACCGCTCCCTGTTCCCCTGTATCGTCTCTGTGTTCCACTGTAGCCGCTCCCTGTTCCGCTGTACCTGCTCTGTGTTCCACTGTACCCGCTCCCTGTTCCCCTGTACCTGCTCTGTGCTACACTATACCCGCTCCCTCTTCCCCTGTACCTGCTCTGTGTTCCACTTTACCTGCTGCCTCTTCCCCTGTACCTGCTCTGTGTTCCACTGTACCCGCTCCCTGTTCCCCTGTACCTGCTCTGTGTTCCACTGTACCCGCTCCCTGTTCCCCTGTACCTGCTCTGTGCTCCACTATACCCGCTCCCTCTTCCCCTGTACCTGCTCTGTGTTTCCGCTGTAGTCGCTCCCTGTTCCCCTGTACCTGCTCTGTGTTCCACTTTACCTGCTCCCTCTTCCCCTGTACCTGCTCGGTGTTCCACTGTACCCGCTCCCTGTTCCCCCGTACCTGCTCTGTGTTTCACTGTACCCGCTCCCTGTTCCCCTGTACATGCTGTGTGTTCCACTATACCCGCTCCCTGTTCCCCTGTACCTGCTCTGTGTTTCGCTGTACCCGATACATGTACTCTTGTACCCGCTCCGTGTTCAACTGTACCCACTCCGTGTTACCCTGTCCCTGCTCCCTGTAGTCTTGTACCCGCTCCGTGTTCACCTATACCCGCTCCGTGTTCCCTGTACCTGCTCCCTGTAATCTTGTACCCGCTCCGTGTACACCTGTACCTGCTCCGTGTTCCCCTGTACCTGCTCCCTGTTCCCCTGTACATGTGACCTGTTCCTCTGTAACCGCACTGTGTTCCCCTGTACCTGTTACCTGTTACGTTGTTCCTTGTCCCACTGTACCCGCTCCATGTTCCCCTGTACCCGCTCCATGTTCCCCTCTCCCTGCTCCTTGTTCCCCTGTACATGTTCCGTGTTCCGCTATACCCGCTCCCTTTTCCCCTGTACCTGCTCTGTGTTCCGCTATATCCGCTCCCTGTTCCTTCGTGCCTGCTCTGTGTTCCACTGTACCCGCTCCCTGTTCCCCTGTACTTGCTCTGTGTGCCGCTGTACCCTCTCCCTGTTCCCCTGTACCTGCTCTATGTTCCACTGTACCCACTCCATGTTCCCCTGTACCGTCTCTGTGTTCCACTGTAGCCGCTCCCTGTTCCGCTGTACCTGCTCTGTGTTCCACTGTACCCGCTCCCTCTTCCCCTGTACCTGCTCTGTGTTCCACTGCACCCGCTCCCTGTTCCCCTGTACCTGCGCTGTGTTCCACTGTACCCGCTCCCTGTTCCCCTGTACCTGCTCTGTACTCCACTATACCCGCTCCTTCTTCCCCTGTACCTGCTCTGTGTTTCCGCTGTAGTCGCTCCCTGTTCCCCTGTACCTGCTCTGTGTTCCACTGTACCCGCTCCCTGTTCCCCTATACCTGCTCTGTGTTCCACTTTACCTGCTCCCTCTTCCCCTGTACCTGCTCTGTGTTCCACTGCACCCGCTCCCTGTTCCCCTGTACCTGCGCTGTGTTCCACTGTACCCGCTCCCTGTTCCCCTGTACCTGCTCTGTACTCCACTATACCCGCTCCTTCTTCCCCTGTACCTGCTCTGTGTTTCCGCTGTAGTCGCTCCCTGTTCCCCTGTACCTGCTCTGTGTTCCACTGTACCCGCTCCCTGTTCCCCTATACCTGCTCTGTGTTCCACTTTACCTGCTCCCTCTTCCCCTGTACCTGCTCGGTGTTCCACTGTACCCGCTCCCTGTTCCCCTGGACCTGCTCTGTGTTCCGCTATACCCGCTCCCTGTTCCCCTGTACCTGCTCTGTGTTCTGCTATATCCGCTCCCTGTTCCCCTGTGCCTGCTCTGTGTTCAACTGTACCCACTCCCTGTTCCCCTGTACTTGCTCTGTGTTCCACTGTACCCGTTCCCTGTTCCCCTGTACATGCTCTGTGTTCCACTGTACCCGCTCCCTGTTCCCCTGTACCTGCGCTGTGTTCCACTGTACCCGCTCCCTGTTCCCCTGTACCTGCTCTGTGCTCCACTATACCCGCTCCCTCTTCCCCTGTACCTGCTCTGTGTTTCCGCTGTAGTCGCTCCCTGTTCCCCTGTACCTGCTCTGTGTTCCTCTGTACCCACTCCCTGTTACCCTGTACCTGCTCCGTGTTCCGCTGTACCCAATCCCTGTTCCCCTCTACGTGCTCTGTGTTCCACTGTACCCGCTCCCTGTTCCCCTGTACATGCTGTGTGTTCCACGCTACCCGATCCGTGTTCCCCTGTACCTGCTCTGTGTTTCGCTGTAACCGCTCCCTGATCCCCTGCACCTGCTCCCTGCACTCTTGTACCCGCTCCGTGTTCACCTGTACCCACTCCGTGTTCCCCTGTACCTGCTCCTTGTACTCTTGTACCCACTCCGTGTTCATCTGTACCCGCTCCGTGTTCCCTGTACCTGCTCCCTGTACTCGTGTACCCGCTCGGTGTTCATCTGTACCTGCTCCGTGTTCCCCTGTACCTGCTCCCCATTCCTCTGTACCCGCTCCGTGTTCTCCTGTACCGTTCGTGTTCCCTTGTATCCGCTCCCTCTTCCCCTGTACCTGCTCTGTGTTCCACTGTACGTGCTCCCTGTTCCAAAGTACCTGCTCTGTGTTCCACTGTACCCGCTCCCTGTTGTGCTGTAGCTGCTCTGTGTTCCACTGTACCCGATCCCTGTTCCCCTGTACCCGCTCTGTGTTGCCCTGTACCCGATCCATGTACTCTTGTACCCGCTCCGTGTTCAACTGTACCCACTCCGTGTTCCCATGTCCCTGCTCCCTGTACTCTTGTACCCGCTCCGTGTTCACCTATACCCGCTCCGTGTTCCCTGTACTTGCTCCCTGTAATCTTGTACCCGCTCCGTGTTCACCTGTACCTGCTCCCTGTTCCCCTGTACATGTGACCTGTTCCTCTGTAACCGCTCTGTGTTCCGCTGTACCTGTTACCTGTTACGTTGTTCCTTGTCCCACTGTACCCGCTCCATGTTCCCCTGTACACGCTCCATGTTCCCCTCTCGCTGCTCCTTGTTCCCCTGTACATGTTCCGTGTTCCGCTATACCCGCTCCCTTATCCCCTGTACCTGCTCTGTGTTCCGCTATATCCGCTCCCTGTTCCCCCGTGCCTGCTCTGTGTTCCACTGTACCCGCTCCCTGTTCCCCTGTACTTGCTCTGTGTTCCGCTGTACCCGCTCCCTGTTCCCCTGTACCTGCTCTATGTTCCACTGTACCCGCTCCCTGTTCCCCTGTATCGTCTCTGTGTTCCACTGTAGCCGCTCCCTGTTCCGCTGTACCTGCTCTGTGTTCCACTGTACCCGCTCCCTGTTCCCCTGTACCTGCTCTGTGCTACACTATGCCCGCTCCCTGTTCCCCTGTACCTGCTCTGTGTTCCACTATACCCGCTCCCTCTTCCCCTGTACCTGCTCTGTGTTTCCGCTGTAGTCGCTCCCTGTTCCCCTGTACCTGCTCTGTGTTCCACTTTACCTGCTCCCTCTTCCCCTGTACCTGCTCGGTGTTCCACTGTACCCGCTCCCTGTTCCCCCGTACCTGCTCTGTGTTTCACTGTACCCGCTCCCTGTTCCCCTGTACATGCTGTGTGTTCCACTATACCCGCTCCCTGTTCCCCTGTACCTGCTCTGTGTTTCGCTGTACCCGATACATGTACTCTTGTACCCGCTCCGTGTTCAATTGTACCCACTCCGTGTTACCCTGTCCCTGCTCCCTGTAGTCTTGTACCCGCTCCGTGTTCACCTATACCCGCTCCGTGTTCCCTGTACCTGCTCCCTGTAATCTTGTACCCGCTCCGTGTTCACCTGTACCTGCTCCGTGTTCCCCTGTACCTGCTCCCTGTTCCCCTGTACATGTGACCTGTTCCTCTGTAACCGCTCTGTGTTCCCCTGTACCTGTTACCTGTTACGTTGTTCCTTGTCCCACTGTACCCGCTCCATGTTCCCCTGTACACGCTCCATGTTCCCCTCTCCTGCTGCTCCTTGTTCCCCTGTACATGTTCCGTGTTCCGCTATACCCGCTCCCTTATCCCCTGTACCTGCTCTGTGTTCCGCTATATCCGCTCCCTGTTCCCCCGTGCCTGCTCTGTGTTCCACTGTACCCGCTCCCTGTTCCCCTGTACTTGCTCTGTGTTCCGCTGTACCCGCTCCCTGTTCCCTGTACCTGCTCTATGTTCCACTGTAACCGCTCCCTGTTCCCCTGTATCGTCTCTGTGTTCCACTGTAGCCGCTCCCTGTTCCGCTGTACCTGCTCTGTGTTCCACTGTACCCGCTCCCTGTTCCCCTGTACCTGCTCTGTGCTACACTATACCCGCTCCCTCTTCCCCTGTACCTGCTCTGTGTTCCACTTTACCTGCTGCCTCTTCCCCTGTACCTGCTCTGTGTTCCACTGTACCCGCTCCCTGTTCCCCTGTACCTGCTCTGTGTTCCACTGTACCCGCTCCCTGTTCCCCTGTACCTGCTCTGTGCTCCACTATACCCGCTCCCTCTTCCCCTGTACCTGCTCTGTGTTTCCGCTGTAGTCGCTCCCTGTTCCCCTGTACCTGCTCTGTGTTCCACTTTACCTGCTCCCTCTTCCCCTGTACCTGCTCGGTGTTCCACTGTACCCGCTCCCTGTTCCCCCGTACCTGCTCTGTGTTTCACTGTACCCGCTCCCTGTTCCCCTGTACATGCTGTGTGTTCCACTATACCCGCTCCCTGTTCCCCTGTACCTGCTCTGTGTTTCGCTGTACCCGATACATGTACTCTTGTACCCGCTCCGTGTTCAACTGTACCCACTCCGTGTTACCCTGTCCCTGCTCCCTGTAGTCTTGTACCCGCTCCGTGTTCACCTATACCCGCTCCGTGTTCCCTGTACCTGCTCCCTGTAATCTTGTACCCGCTCCGTGTACACCTGTACCTGCTCCGTGTTCCCCTGTACCTGCTCCCTGTTCCCCTGTACATGTGACCTGTTCCTCTGTAACCGCACTGTGTTCCCCTGTACCTGTTACCTGTTACGTTGTTCCTTGTCCCACTGTACCCGCTCCATGTTCCCCTGTACCCGCTCCATGTTCCCCTCTCCCTGCTCCTTGTTCCCCTGTACATGTTCCGTGTTCCGCTATACCCGCTCCCTTTTCCCCTGTACCTGCTCTGTGTTCCGCTATATCCGCTCCCTGTTCCTTCGTGCCTGCTCTGTGTTCCACTGTACCCGCTCCCTGTTCCCCTGTACTTGCTCTGTGTGCCGCTGTACCCTCTCCCTGTTCCCCTGTACCTGCTCTATGTTCCACTGTACCCACTCCATGTTCCCCTGTACCGTCTCTGTGTTCCACTGTAGCCGCTCCCTGTTCCGCTGTACCTGCTCTGTGTTCCACTGTACCCGCTCCCTCTTCCCCTGTACCTGCTCTGTGTTCCACTGCACCCGCTCCCTGTTCCCCTGTACCTGCGCTGTGTTCCACTGTACCCGCTCCCTGTTCCCCTGTACCTGCTCTGTACTCCACTATACCCGCTCCTTCTTCCCCTGTACCTGCTCTGTGTTTCCGCTGTAGTCGCTCCCTGTTCCCCTGTACCTGCTCTGTGTTCCACTGTACCCGCTCCCTGTTCCCCTATACCTGCTCTGTGTTCCACTTTACCTGCTCCCTCTTCCCCTGTACCTGCTCTGTGTTCCACTGCACCCGCTCCCTGTTCCCCTGTACCTGCGCTGTGTTCCACTGTACCCGCTCCCTGTTCCCCTGTACCTGCTCTGTACTCCACTATACCCGCTCCTTCTTCCCCTGTACCTGCTCTGTGTTTCCGCTGTAGTCGCTCCCTGTTCCCCTGTACCTGCTCTGTGTTCCACTGTACCCGCTCCCTGTTCCCCTATACCTGCTCTGTGTTCCACTTTACCTGCTCCCTCTTCCCCTGTACCTGCTCGGTGTTCCACTGTACCCGCTCCCTGTTCCCCTGGACCTGCTCTGTGTTCCGCTATACCCGCTCCCTGTTCCCCTGTACCTGCTCTGTGTTCTGCTATATCCGCTCCCTGTTCCCCTGTGCCTGCTCTGTGTTCAACTGTACCCACTCCCTGTTCCCCTGTACTTGCTCTGTGTTCCACTGTACCCGTTCCCTGTTCCCCTGTACATGCTCTGTGTTCCACTGTACCCGCTCCCTGTTCCCCTGTACCTGCGCTGTGTTCCACTGTACCCGCTCCCTGTTCCCCTGTACCTGCTCTGTGCTCCACTATACCCGCTCCCTCTTCCCCTGTACCTGCTCTGTGTTTCCGCTGTAGTCGCTCCCTGTTCCCCTGTACCTGCTCTGTGTTCCTCTGTACCCACTCCCTGTTACCCTGTACCTGCTCCGTGTTCCGCTGTACCCAATCCCTGTTCCCCTCTACGTGCTCTGTGTTCCACTGTACCCGCTCCCTGTTCCCCTGTACATGCTGTGTGTTCCACGCTACCCGATCCGTGTTCCCCTGTACCTGCTCTGTGTTTCGCTGTAACCGCTCCCTGATCCCCTGCACCTGCTCCCTGCACTCTTGTACCCGCTCCGTGTTCACCTGTACCCACTCCGTGTTCCCCTGTACCTGCTCCTTGTACTCTTGTACCCACTCCGTGTTCATCTGTACCCGCTCCGTGTTCCCTGTACCTGCTCCCTGTACTCGTGTACCCGCTCGGTGTTCATCTGTACCTGCTCCGTGTTCCCCTGTACCTGCTCCCCATTCCTCTGTACCCGCTCCGTGTTCTCCTGTACCGTTCGTGTTCCCTTGTATCCGCTCCCTCTTCCCCTGTACCTGCTCTGTGTTCCACTGTACGTGCTCCCTGTTCCAAAGTACCTGCTCTGTGTTCCACTGTACCCGCTCCCTGTTGTGCTGTAGCTGCTCTGTGTTCCACTGTACCCGATCCCTGTTCCCCTGTACCCGCTCTGTGTTGCCCTGTACCCGATCCATGTACTCTTGTACCCGCTCCGTGTTCAACTGTACCCACTCCGTGTTCCCATGTCCCTGCTCCCTGTACTCTTGTACCCGCTCCGTGTTCACCTATACCCGCTCCGTGTTCCCTGTACTTGCTCCCTGTAATCTTGTACCCGCTCCGTGTTCACCTGTACCTGCTCCCTGTTCCCCTGTACATGTGACCTGTTCCTCTGTAACCGCTCTGTGTTCCGCTGTACCTGTTACCTGTTACGTTGTTCCTTGTCCCACTGTACCCGCTCCATGTTCCCCTGTACACGCTCCATGTTCCCCTCTCGCTGCTCCTTGTTCCCCTGTACATGTTCCGTGTTCCGCTATACCCGCTCCCTTATCCCCTGTACCTGCTCTGTGTTCCGCTATATCCGCTCCCTGTTCCCCCGTGCCTGCTCTGTGTTCCACTGTACCCGCTCCCTGTTCCCCTGTACTTGCTCTGTGTTCCGCTGTACCCGCTCCCTGTTCCCCTGTACCTGCTCTATGTTCCACTGTACCCGCTCCCTGTTCCCCTGTATCGTCTCTGTGTTCCACTGTAGCCGCTCCCTGTTCCGCTGTACCTGCTCTGTGTTCCACTGTACCCGCTCCCTGTTCCCCTGTACCTGCTCTGTGCTACACTATGCCCGCTCCCTGTTCCCCTGTACCTGCTCTGTGTTCCACTATACCCGCTCCCTCTTCCCCTGTACCTGCTCTGTGTTTCCGCTGTAGTCGCTCCCTGTTCCCCTGTACCTGCTCTGTGTTCCACTTTACCTGCTCCCTCTTCCCCTGTACCTGCTCGGTGTTCCACTGTACCCGCTCCCTGTTCCCCCGTACCTGCTCTGTGTTTCACTGTACCCGCTCCCTGTTCCCCTGTACATGCTGTGTGTTCCACTATACCCGCTCCCTGTTCCCCTGTACCTGCTCTGTGTTTCGCTGTACCCGATACATGTACTCTTGTACCCGCTCCGTGTTCAATTGTACCCACTCCGTGTTACCCTGTCCCTGCTCCCTGTAGTCTTGTACCCGCTCCGTGTTCACCTATACCCGCTCCGTGTTCCCTGTACCTGCTCCCTGTAATCTTGTACCCGCTCCGTGTTCACCTGTACCTGCTCCGTGTTCCCCTGTACCTGCTCCCTGTTCCCCTGTACATGTGACCTGTTCCTCTGTAACCGCTCTGTGTTCCCCTGTACCTGTTACCTGTTACGTTGTTCCTTGTCCCACTGTACCCGCTCCATGTTCCCCTGTACCCGCTCCATGTTCCCCTCTCCCTGCTCCTTGTTCCCCTGTACATGTTCCGTGTTCCGCTATACCCGCTCCCTTTTCCCCTGTACCTGCTCTGTGTTCCGCTATATCCGCTCCCTGTTCCTTCGTGGCTGCTCTGTGTTCCACTGTACCCGCTCCCTGTTCCCCTGTACTTGCTCTGTGTGCCGCTGTACCCTCTCCCTGTTCCCCTGTACCTGCTCTATGTTCCACTGTACCCACTCCCTGTTCCCCTGTACCGTCTCTGTGTTCCACTGTAGCCGCTCCCTGTTCCCCTGTACCTGCGCTGTGTTCCACTGTACCCGCTCCCTGTTCCCCTGTACCTGCTCTGTACTCCACTATACCCGCTCCCTCTTCCCCTGTACCTGCTCGGTGTTCCACTGTACCCGCTCCCTGTTCCCCCGTACCTGCTCTGTGTTTCACTGTACCCGCTCCCTGTTCCCCTGTACATGCTGTGTGTTCCACTATACCCGCTCCCTCTTGCCCTGTACCTGCTCGTTGTTCCACTGTACCCGTTCCCTGTTCCCCTGTACCTGCGCTGTGTTCCACTGTACCCGCTCCCTGTTCCCCTGTACCTGCTCGGTGTTCCACTGTACCCGCTCCCTGTTCCCCCGTACCTGCTCTGTGTTTCACTGTACCCGCTCCCTGTTCCCCTGTACATGCTGTGTGTTCCACTATACCCGCTCCCTGTTCCCCTGTACCTGCTCTGTGTTTCGCTGTACCCGATACATGTACTCTTGTACCCGCTCCGTGTTCAACTGTACCCACTCCGTGTTACCCTGTCCCTGCTCCCTGTAGTCTTGTACCCGCTCCGTGTTCACCTATACCCGCTCCGTGTTCCCTGTACCTGCTCCCTGTAATCTTGTACCCGCTCCGTGTTCACCTGTACCTGCTCCGTGTTCCCCTGTACCTGCTCCCTGTTCCCCTGTACATGTGACCTGTTCCTCTGTAACCGCACTGTGTTCCCCTGTACCTGTTACCTGTTACGTTGTTCCTTGTCCCACTGTACCCGCTCCATGTTCCCCTGTACCCGCTCCATGTTCCCCTCTCCCTGCTCCTTGTTCCCCTGTACATGTTACGTGTTCCGCTATACCCGCTCCCTTTTCCCCTGTACCTGCTCTGTGTTCCGCTATATCCGCTCCCTGTTCCTTCGTGCCTGCTCTGTGTTCCACTGTACCCGCTCCCTGTTCCCCTGTACTTGCTCTGTGTGCCGCTGTACCCTCTCCCTGTTCCCCTGTACCTGCTCTATGTTCCACTGTACCCACTCCCTGTTCCCCTGTACCGTCTCTGTGTTCCACTGTAGCCGCTCCCTGTTCCGCTGTACCTGCTCTGTGTTCCACTGTACCCGCTCCCTGTTCCCCTGTACCTGCTCTGTGTTCCACTGCACCCGCTCCCTGTTCCCCTGTACCTGCGCTGTGTTCCACTGTACCCGCTCCCTGTTCCCCTGGACCTGCTCTGTGTTCCGCTATACCCGCTCCCTGTTCCCCTGTACCTGCTCTGTGTTCTGCTATATCCGCTCCCTGTTCCCCTGTGCCTGCTCTGTGTTCAACTGTACCCACTCCCTGTTCCCCTGTACTTGCTCTGTGTTCCACTGTACCCGTTCCCTGTTCCCCTGTACATGCTCTGTGTTCCACTGTACCCGCTCCCTGTTCCCCTGTACCTGCGCTGTGTTCCACTGCACCCGCTCCCTGTTCCCCTGTACCTGCTCTGTGTTCCACTTTACCTGCTCCCTCTTCCACTGTACCTGCTCTGTGTTCCACTGTACCCGCTCCCTGTTCCCCTGTACCTGCTCTGTGTTCGACTGTACCCGCTCCCTCTTCCCCTGTACCTGCTCTGTGTTTCCGCTGTAGTCGCTCCCTGTTCCCCTGTACCTGCTCTGTGTTCCTCTGTACCCGCTCCCTGTTCCCCTGTACCTGCTCTGTGTTCGACTGTACCCGCTCCCTCTTCCCCTGTACCTGCTCTGTGTTTCCGCTGTACCCGCTCCCTCTTCCCCTGTACCTGCTCTGTGTTTCCGCTCTAGTCGCTCCCTGTTCCCCTGTACCTGCTCTGTGTTCCACTGTACCCGCTCCCTGTTCCCCTGTACCTGCTCTGTGTTCGACTGTACCCGCTCCCTGTTCCCCTGAACCTGCTCTGTGTTCTGCTGTACCCACTCCCTGTTACCCTGTACCTGCTCCGTGTTCCGCTGTACCTAATCCCTGTTCCCCTCTACGTGCTCTGTGTTCCACTGTACCCGCTCCCTGTTCCCCTGTACATGCTGTGTGTTCCACGCTACCCGATCCGTGTTCCCCTGTACCTGCTCTGTGTTTCGCTGTAACCGCTCCCTGATCCCCTGCACCTGCTCCCTGCACTCTTGTACCCGCTCCGTGTTCACCTGTACCCACTCCGTGTTCCCCTGTACCTGCTCCTTGTACTCTTGTACCCACTCCGTGTTCACCTGTACCCGCTCCGTGTTCCCTGTACCTGCTCCCTGTACTCGTGTACCCGCTCGGTGTTCATCTGTACCTGCTCCGTGTTCCCCTGTACCTGCTCCCCATTCCTCTGTACCCGCTCCGTGTTCTCCTGTACCGTTCGTGTTCCCTTGTATCCGCTCCCTCTTCCCCTGTACCTGCTCTGTGTTCCACTGTACGTGCTCCCTGTTCCAAAGTACCTGCTCTGTGTTCCACTGTACCCGCTCCCTGTTGTGCTGTAGCTGCTCTGTGTTCCACTGTACCCGCTCCCTGTTCCCCTGTACCCGCTCTGTGTTGCCCTGTACCCGATCCATGTACTCTTGTACCCGCTCCGTGTTCAACTGTACCCACTCCGTGTTCCCATGTCCCTGCTCCCTGTAGTCTTGTACCCGCTCCGTGTTCACCTATACCCGCTCCGTGTTCCCTGTACCTGCTCCCTGTAATCTTGTACCCGCTCCGTGTTCACCTGTACCTGCTCCGTGTTCCGCTGTACCCGATCCCTGTTCCCCCGTACCTGCTCTGTGTTTGACTGTAACCGCTCCCTGTTCCCCTGTACATGCTGTGTGTTCCACTATACCCCCTCCCTGTTCCCCTTTACCTGCTCTGTGTTTCACTGTACCCAATCCATGTACTCTTGTACCCGCTCCGTGTTCAATTGTACCCACTCTGTGTTCCCCTGTCCCTACTCCCTGTAGTCTTGTACCCGCTCCGTGTTCACCTATACCCGCTCCGTGTTCCCTGTACCTGCTCCCTGTAATCTTGTACCCGCTCCGTGTTCACCTGTACCTGCTCAGTGTTCCCCTGTACCTGCTCCCTGTTCCCCTGTACATGTGACCTGTTCCTCTGTAACCGCTCTGTGTTCCCCTGTACCTGTTACCTGTTACGTTGTTCCTTGTCCCACTGTACCCGCTCCATGTTCCCCTGTACACGCTCCATGTTCCCCTCTCGCTGCTCCTTGTTCCCCTGTACATGTTCCGTGTTCCGCTATACCCGCTCCCTTATCCCCTGTACCTGCTCTGTGTTCCGCTATATCCGCTCCCTGTTCCCCCGTGCCTGCTCTGTGTTCCACTGTACCCGCTCCCTGTTCCCCTGTACCTGCTCTATGTTCCACTGTACCCGCTCCCTGTTCCCCTGTACCTGCTCTATGTTCCACTGTAGCCGCTCCCTGTTCCGCTGTACCTGCTCTGTGTTCCACTGTACCCGCTCCATGTTCCCCTGTACCTGCTCTGTGTTCCACTGCACCCGCTCCCTGTTCCCCTGTACCTGCTCTGTGCTCCACTATACCCGCTCCCTCTTCCCCTGTACCTGCTCTGTGTTCCACTTTACCTGCTCCCTCTTCCCCTGTACCTGCTCTGTGTTCCACTGTACCCGCTCCCTGTTCCCCGGTACCTGCTCTGTGTTCCACTGTACCCGCTCCCTGTTCCCCTGTACCTGCTCTGTGCTCCACTATACCCGCTCCCTCTTCCCCTGTACCTGCTCTGTGTTTCCGCTGTAGTCGCTCCCTGTTCCCCTGTACCTGCTCTGTGTTCCACTGTACCCGCTCCCTGTTCCCCTGTACCCGCTCTGTGTTCCACTTTACCTGCTCCCTCTTCCCCTGTACCTGCTCGGTGTTCCACTGTACCCGCTCCCTGTTCCCCTGTACCTGCTCTGTGCTCCACTATACCCGCTCCCTCTTCCCCTGTACCTGCTCTGTGTTTCCGCTGTAGTCGCTCCCTGTTCCCCTGTACCTGCTCTGTGTTCCACTTTACCTGCTCCCTCTTCCCCTGTACCTGCTCGGTGTTCCACTGTACCCGCTCCCTGTTCCCCCGTACCGGCTCTGTGTTTCACTGTACCCGCTCCCTGTTCCCCTGTACATGCTGTGTGTTCCACTATACCCGCTCCATGTTCCCCTGTACCTGCTCTGTGTTTCGCTGTATCCGATACATGTACTCTTGTACCCGCTCCGTGTTCAACTGTACCCACTCCGTGTTACCCTGTCCCTGCTCCCTGTAGTCGTGTACCCGCTCCGTGTTCACCTATACCCGCTCCGTGTTCCCTGTACCTGCTCCCTGTAATCTTGTACCCGCTCCGTGTTCACCTGTACCTGCTCCGTGTTCCCCTGTACCTGCTCCCTGTTCCCCTGTACATGTGACCTGTTCCTCTGTAACCGCTCTGTGTTCCCCTGTACCTGTTACCTGTTACGTTGTTCCTTGTCCCACTGTACCCGCTCCATGTTCCCCTGTACCCGCTCCATGTTCCCCTCTCCCTGCTCCTTGTTCCCCTGTACATGTTCCGTGTTCCGCTATACCCGCTCCCTTATCCCCTGTACCTGCTCTGTGTTCCGCTATATCCGCTCCCTGTTCCCCCGTGCCTGCTCTGTGTTCCACTGTACCCGCTCCCTGTTCCCCTGTACTTGCTCTGTGTTCCGCTGTACCCGCTCCCTGTTCCCCTGTACCTGCTCTATGTTCCACTGTACCCGCTCCCTGTTCCCCTGTACCGTCTCTGTGTTCCACTGTAGCCGCTCCCTGTTCCGCTGTACCTGCTCTGTGTTCCACTGTACCCGCTCCCTGTTCCCCTGTACCTGTTCTGTGTTCCACTGCACCCGCTCCCTGTTCCCCTAACCTGCTTTGTGCTCCACTATACCCGCTCCCTCTTCCCCTGTACCTGCTCTGTGTTCCACTTTAACTGCTCCCTCTTCCCCTGTACCTGCTCTGTGTTCCACTGTACCCGCTCCCTGTTCCCCTGTACCTGCTCTATGTTCCACTGTACCCGCTCCCTGTTCCCCTGTACCTGCTCTGTGCTCCACTATACCCGCTCCCTCTTCCCCTGTACCTGCTCTGTGTTTCCGCTGTAGTCTCTCCCTGTTCCCCTGTACCTGCTCTGTGTTCCACTGTACCCGCTCCCTGTTCCCCTGGACCTGCTCTGTGTTCCACTTTACCTGCTCCCTCTTCCCCTGTACCTGCTCGGTGTTCCACTGTACCCGCTCCCTGTTCCCCTGTACCTGCTCTGTGTTCCGCTATACCCGCTCCCTGTTCCCCTGTACCTGCTCTGTGTTCTGCTATATCCGCTCCCTGTTCCCCTGTGCCTGCTCTGTGTTCAACTGTACCCACTCCCTGTTCCCCTGTACTTGCTCTGTGTTCCACTGTACCCGCTCCCTGTTCCCCTGTACATGCTCTGTGTTCCACTATACCCGCTCCCTGTTCCACTGTACCTGCGCTGTGTTCCACTGTACCCGCTCCCTGTTCCCCTGTACCTGCTCTGTGCTCCACTATACCCGCTCCCTCTTCCCCTGTACCTGCTCTGTGTTTCCGCTGTAGTCGCTCCCTGTTCCCCTGTACCTGCTCTGTGTTCCACTGTACCCGCTCCCTGTTCCCCTGTACCTGCTCTGTGTTCCACTTAACCTGCTCCCTCTTCCCCTGTACCTGCTCTGTGTTCCACTGTACCCGCTCCCTGTTCCCCTGTACCTGCTCTGTGTTCGACTGTACCCGCTCCCTGTTCCCCTGTACCTGCTCTGTGTTCTGCTGTACCCACTCCCTGTTACCCTGTACCTGCTCCGTGTTCCGCTGTACCCGATCCCTGTTCCCCTGTACATGCTGTGTGTTCCACGCTACCCGATCCGTGTTCCCCTGTACCTGCTCTGTGTTTCGCTGTAACCGCTCCCTGATCCCCTGCACCTGCTCCTTGCTCTCTCGTACCCGCTCCGTGTTCACCTGTACCCACTCCGTGTTCCCCTGTACCTGCTCCTTGTACTCTTGTACCCACTCCGTGTTCACCTGTACCCGCTCCGTGTTCCCTGTACCTGCTCCCTGTACTCGTGTACCCGCTCGGTGTTCATCTGTACCTGCTCCGTGTTCCCCTGTACCTGCTCCCCATTCCTCTGTACCCGCTCCTTATTCTCCTGTACCGTTCGTGTTCCCTTGTATCCGCTCCCTCTTCCCCTGTACCTGCTCTGTGTTCCACTGTACGTGCTCCCTGTTCCAAAGTACCTGCTCTGTGTTCCACTGTACCCGCTCCCTGTTGTGCTGTACCTGCTCTGTGTTCCACTGTACCTGCTCCCTGTTCCCCTGTACCCGCTCTGTGTTGCCCTGTACCCGATCCATGTACTCTTGTACCCGCTCCGTGTTCAACTGTACCCACTCCGTGTTCCTCTGTCTCTGCTCCCTGTAGTCTTGTACCCGCTCCGTGTTCACCTATACCCGCTCCGTGTTCCCTGTACCTGCTCCCTGTAATCTTGTACCCGCTCCGTGTTCACCTGTACCTGCTCCGTGTTCCGCTGTACCCGATCCCTGTTCCCCCGTACCTGCTCTGTGTTTGACTGTAACCGCTCCCTGTTCCCCTGTACATGCTGTGTGTTCCACTATACCCGCTCCCTGTTCCCCTGTACCTGCTCTGTGTTTCACTGTACCCAATCCATGTACTCTTGTACCCGCTCCGTGTTCAATTGTACCCGCTCCCTGTTCCCCTGTACCTGCTCTATGTTCCACTGTACCCGCTCCCTGTTCCCCTGTACCGTCTCTGTGTTCCACTGTAGCCGCTCCCTGTTCCGCTGTACCTGCTCTGTGTTCCGCTGTACCCGCTCCCTGTTCCCCTGTACCGTCTCTGTGTTCCACTGTAGCCGCTCCCTGTTCCGCTGTACCTGCTCTGTGTTCCACTGTACCCGCTCACTGTTCCCCTGTACCTGCTCTGTGTTCCACTGCACCCGCTCCCTGTTCCCCTGTACCTGCGCTGTGTTCCACTGTACACGCTCCCTGTTCCCCTGTACCTGCTCTGTGCTCCACTATACCCGCTCCCTCTTCCCCTGTACCTGCTCTGTGTTCCGCTATATCCGCTCCCTGTTCCCCCGTGCCTGCTCTGTGTTCCACTGTACCCGCTCCCTGTTCCCCTGTACTTGCTCTGTGTTCCGCTGTACCCGCTCCCTGTTCCCTGTACCTGCTCTATGTTCCACTGTACCCGCTCCCTGTTCCCCTGTATCGTCTCTGTGTTCCACTGTAGCCGCTCCCTGTTCCGCTGTACCTGCTCTGTGTTCCACTGTACCCGCTCCCTGTTCCCCTGTACCTGCTCTGTGCTACACTATACCCGCTCCCTCTTCCCCTGTACCTGCTCTGTGTTCCACTTTACCTGCTCCCTCTTCCCCTGTACCTGCTCTGTGTTCCACTGTACCCGCTCCCTGTACCCCTGTACCTGCTCTGTGTTCCACTGTACCCGCTCCCTGTTCCCCTGTACCTGCTCTGTGCTCCACTATACCCGCTCCCTCTTCCCCTGTACCTGCTCTGTGTTTCCGCTGTAGTCGCTCCCTGTTCCCCTGTACCTGCTCTGTGTTCCACTTTACCTGCTCCCTCTTCCCCTGTACCTGCTCGGTGTTCCACTGTACCCGCTCCCTGTTCCCCCGTACCTGCTCTGTGTTTCACTGTACCCGCTCCCTGTTCCCCTGTACATGCTGTGTGTTCCACTATACCCGCTCCCTGTTCCCCTGTACCTGCTCTGTGTTTCGCTGTACCCGATACATGTACTCTTGTACCCGCTCCGTGTTCAACTGTACCCACTCCGTGTTACCCTGTCCCTGCTCCCTGTAGTCTTGTACCCGCTCCGTGTTCACCTATACCCGCTCCGTGTTCCCTGTACCTGCTCCTTGTAATCTTGTACCCGCTCCGTGTTCACCTGTACCTGCTCCGTGTTCCCCTGTACCTGCTCCCTGTTCCCCTGTACATGTGACCTGTTCCTCTGTAACCGCACTGTGTTCCCCTGTACCTGTTACCTGTTACGTTGTTCCTTGTCCCACTGTACCCGCTCCATGTTCCCCTGTACCCGCTCCATGTTCCCCTCTCCCTGCTCCTTGTTCCCCTGTACATGTTACGTGTTCCGCTATACCCGCTCCCTTTTCCCCTGTACCTGCTCTGTGTTCCGCTATATCCGCTCCCTGTTCCTTCGTGCCTGCTCTGTGTTCCACTGTACCCGCTCCCTGTTCCCCTGTACTTGCTCTGTGTGCCGCTGTACCCTCTCCCTGTTCCCCTGTACCTGCTCTATGTTCCACTGTACCCACTCCCTGTTCCCCTGTACCGTCTCTGTGTTCCACTGTAGCCGCTCCCTGATCCGCTGTACCTGCTCTGTGTTCCACTGTACCCGCTCCCTGTTCCCCTGTACTTGCTCTGTGTTCCACTGCACCCGCTCCCTGTTCCCCTGTACCTGCGCTGTGTTCCACTGTACCCGCTCCCTGTTCCCCTGTACCTGCTCTGTACTCCACTATACCCGCTCCCTCTTCCCCTGTACCTGCTCTGTGTTTCCGCTGTAGTCGCTCCCTGTTCCCCTGTACCTGCTCTGTGTTCCACTGTACCCGCTCCCTGTTCCCCTATACCTGCTGTGTGTTCCACTTTACCTGCTCCCTCTTCCCCTGTACCTGCTCGGTGTTCCACTGTACCCGCTCCCTGTTCCCCTGGACCTGCTCTGTGTTCCGCTATACCCGCTCCCTGTTCCCCTGTACCTGCTCTGTGTTCTGCTATATCCGCTCCCTGTTCCCCTGTGCCTGCTCTGTGTTCAACTGTACCCACTCCCTGTTCCCCTGTACTTGCTCTGTGTTCCACTGTACCCGCTCCCTGTTCCCCTGTACCTGCTCTGTGCTCCACTATACCCGCTCCCTCTTCCCCTGTACCTGCTCTGTGTTTCCGCTGTAGTCGCTCCCTGTTCCCCTGTACCTGCTCTGTGTTCCTCTGTACCCGCTCCCTGTTCCCCTGTACCTGCTCTGTGTTCCACTTTACCTGCTCCCTCTTCCACTGTACCTGCTCTGTGTTCCACTGTACCCGCTCCCTGTTCCCCTGTACCTGCTCTGTGTTCGACTGTACCCGCTCCCTGTTCCCCTGTACCTGCTCTGTGTTCTGCTGTACCCACTCCCTGTTACCCTGTACCTGCTCCGTGTTCCGCTGTACCTAATCCCTGTTCCCCTCTACGTGCTCTGTGTTCCACTGTACCCGCTCCCTGTTCCCCTGTACATGCTGTGTGTTCCACGCTACCCGATCCGTGTTCCCCTGTACCTGCTCTGTGTTTCGCTGTAACCGCTCCCTGGTCCCCTGCACCTGCTCCCTGCACTCTTGTACCCGCTCCGTGTTCACCTGTACCCACTCCGTGTTCCCCTGTACCTGCTCCTTGTACTCTTGTACCCACTCCATGTTCATCTGTACCCGCTCCGTGTTCCCTGTACCTGCTCCCTGTACTCGTGTACCCGCTCGGTGTTCATCTGTACCTGCTCCGTGTTCCCCTGTACCTGCTCCCCATTCCTCTGTACCCGCTCCGTGTTCTCCTGTACCGTTCGTGTTCCCTTGTATCCGCTCCCTCTTCCCCTGTACCTGCTCTGTGTTCCACTGTACGTGCTCCCTGTTCCAAAGTACCTGCTCTGTGTTCCACTGTACCCGCTCCCTGTTGTGCTGTAGCTGCTCTGTGTTCCACTGTACCCGCTCCCTGTTCCCCTGTACCCGCTCTGTGTTGCCCTGTACCCGATCCATGTACTCTTGTACCCGCTCCGTGTTCAACTGTACCCACTCCGTGTTCCCATGTCCCTGCTCCCTGTTGTCTTGTACCCGCTCCGTGTTCACCTATACCCGCTCCGTGTTCCCTGTACCTGCTCCCTGTAATCTTGTACCCGCTCCGTGTTCACCTGTACCTGCTCCGTGTTCCGCTGTACCCGATCCCTGTTCCCCCGTACCTGCTCTGTGTTTGACTGTAACCGCTCCCTGTTCCCCTGTACATGCTGTGTGTTCCACTATACCCCCTCCCTGTTCCCCTTTACCTGCTCTGTGTTTCACTGTACCCAATCCATGTACTCTTGTACCCGCTCCGTGTTCAATTGTACCCACTCTGTGTTCCCCTGTCCCTACTCCCTGTAGTCTTGTACCCGCTCCGTGTTCACCTATACCCACTCCGTGTTCCCTGTACCTGCTCCCTGTAATCTTGTACCCGCTCCGTGTTCACCTGTACCTGCTCAGTGTTCCCCTGTACCTGCTCCCTGTTCCCCTGTACATGTGACCTGTTCCTCTGTAACCGCTCTGTGTTCCCCTGTACCTGTTACCTGTTACGTTGTTCCTTGTCCCACTGTACCCGCTCCATGTTCCCCTGTACACGCTCCATGTTCCCCTCTCCCTGCTCCTTGTTCCCCTGTACATGTTCCGTGTTCCGCTATACCCGCTCCCTTATCCCCTGTACCTGCTCTGTGTTCCGCTATATCCGCTCCCTGTTCCGCCGTGCCTGCTCTGTGTTCCACTGTACCCGCTCCCTGTTCCCCTGTACCTGCTCTATGTTCCACTGTACCCGCTCCCTGTTCCCCTGTACCTGCTCTATGTTCCACTGTAGCCGCTCCCTGTTCCGCTGTACCTGCTCTGTGTTCCACTGTACCCGCTCCATGTTCCCCTGTACCTGCTCTGTGTTCCACTGCACCCGCTCCCTGTTCCCCTGTACCTGCTCTGTGCTCCACTATACCCGCTCCCTCTTCCCCTGTACCTGCTCTGTGTTCCACTTTACCTGCTCCCTCTTCCCCTGTACCTGCTCTGTGTTCCACTGTACCCGCTCCCTGTTCGCCGGTACCTGCTCTGTGTTCCACTGTACCCGCTCCCTGTTCCCCTGTACCTGCTCTGTGCTCCACTATACCCGCTCCCTCTTCCCCTGTACCTGCTCTGTGTTTCCGCTGTAGTCGCTCCCTGTTCCCCTGTACCTGCTCTGTGTTCCACTGTACCCGCTCCCTGTTCCCCTGTACCCGCTCTGTGTTCCACTTTACCTGCTCCCTCTTCCCCTGTACCTGCTCGGTGTTCCACTGTACCCGCTCCCTGTTCCCCTGTACCTGCTCTGTGCTCCACTATACCCGCTCCCTCTTCCCCTGTACCTGCTCTGTGTTTCCGCTGTAGTCGCTCCCTCTTCCCCTGTACCTGCTCGGTGTTCCACTGTACCCGCTCCCTGTTCCCCCGTACCGGCTCTGTGTTTCACTGTACCCGCTCCCTGTTCCCCTGTACATGCTGTGTGTTCCACTATACCCGCTCCATGTTCCCCTGTACCTGCTCTGTGTTTCGCTGTATCCGATACATGTACTCTTGTACCCGCTCCGTGTTCAACTGTACCCACTCCGTGTTACCCTGTCCCTGCTCCCTGTAGTCGTGTACCCGCTCCGTGTTCACCTATACCCGCTCCGTGTTCCCTGTACCTGCTCCCTGTAATCTTGTACCCGCTCCGTGTTCACCTGTACCTGCTCCGTGTTCCCCTGTACCTGCTCCCTGTTCCCCTGTACATGTGACCTGTTCCTCTGTAACCGCTCTGTGTTCCCCTGTACCTGTTACCTGTTACGTTGTTCCTTGTCCCACTGTACCCGCTCCATGTTCCCCTGTACCCGCTCCATGTTCCCCTCTCCCTGCTCCTTGTTCCCCTGTACATGTTCCGTGTTCCGCTATACCCGCTCCCTTATCCCCTGTACCTGCTCTGTGTTCCGCTATATCCGCTCCCTGTTCCCCCGTGCCTGCTCTGTGTTCCACTGTACCCGCTCCCTGTTCCCCTGTACTTGCTCTGTGTTCCGCTGTACCCGCTCCCTGTTCCCCTGTACCTGCTCTATGTTCCACTGTACCCGCTCCCTGTTCCCCTGTACCGTCTCTGTGTTCCACTGTAGCCGCTCCCTGTTCCGCTGTACCTGCTCTGTGTTCCACTGTACCCGCTCCCTGTTCCCCTGTACCTGTTCTGTGTTCCACTGCACCCGCTCCCTGTTCCCCTAACCTGCTTTGTGCTCCACTATACCCGCTCCCTCTTCCCCTGTACCTGCTCTGTGTTCCACTTTAACTGCTCCCTCTTCCCCTGTACCTGCTCTGTGTTCCACTGTACCCGCTCCCTGTTCCCCTGTACCTGCTCTGTGTTCCACTGTACCCGCTCCCTGTTCCCCTGTACCTGCTCTGTGCTCCACTATACCCGCTCCCTCTTCCCCTGTACCTGCTCTGTGTTTCCGCTGTAGTCTCTCCCTGTTCCCCTGTACCTGCTCTGTGTTCCACTGTACCCGCTCCCTGTTCCCCTGGACCTGCTCTGTGTTCCACTTTACCTGCTCCCTCTTCCCCTGTACCTGCTCGGTGTTCCACTGTACCCGCTCCCTGTTCCCCTGTACCTGCTCTGTGTTCTGCTATATCCGCTCCCTGTTCCCCTGTGCCTGCTCTGTGTTCAACTGTACCCACTCCCTGTTCCCCTGTACTTGCTCTGTGTTCCACTGTACCCGCTCCCTGTTCCCCTGTACATGCTCTGTGTTCCACTATACCCGCTCCCTGTTCCACTGTACCTGCGCTGTGTTCCACTGTACCCGCTCCCTGTTCCCCTGTACCTGCTCTGTGTTCCACTGTACCCGCTCCCTGTTCCCCTGTACCTGCTCTGTGTTCCACTTAACCTGCTCCCTCTTCCCCTGTACCTGCTCTGTGTTCCACTGTACCCGCTCCCTGTTCCCCTGTACCTGCTCTGTGTTCGACTGTACCCGCTCCCTGTTCCCCTGTACCTGCTCTGTGTTCTGCTGTACCCACTCCCTGTTACCCTGTACCTGCTCCGTGTTCCGCTGTACCCGATCCCTGTTCCCCTCTACGAGCTCTGTGTTCCACTGTACCCGCTCCCTGTTCCCCTGTACATGCTGTGTGTTCCACGCTACCCGATCCGTGTTCCCCTGTACCTGCTCTGTGTTTCGCTGTAACCGCTCCCTGATCCCCTGCACCTGCTCCCTGCACTCTCGTACCCGCTCCGTGTTCACCTGTACCCACTCCGTGTTCCCCTGTACCTGCTCCTTGTACTCTTGTACCCACTCCGTGTTCACCTGTACCCGCTCCGTGTTCCCTGTACCTGCTCCCTGTACTCGTGTACCCGCTCGGTGTTCATCTGTACCTGCTCCGTGTTCCCCTGTACCTGCTCCCCATTCCTCTGTACCCGCTCCTTATTCTCCTGTACCGTTCGTGTTCCCTTGTATCCGCTCCCTCTTCCCCTGTACCTGCTCTGTGTTCCACTGTACGTGCTCCCTGTTCCAAAGTACCTGCTCTGTGTTCCACTGTACCCGCTCCCTGTTGTGCTGTACCTGCTCTGTGTTCCACTGTACTTGCTCCCTGTTCCCCTGTACCCGCTCTGTGTTGCCCTGTACCCGATCCATGTACTCTTGTACCCGCTCCGTGTTCAACTGTACCCACTCCGTGTTCCTCTGTCTCTGCTCCCTGTAGTCTTGAACCCGCTCCGTGTTCACCTATACCCGCTCCGTGTTCCCTGTACCTGCTCCCTGTAATCTTGTACCCGCTCCGTGTTCACCTGTACCTGCTCCGTGTTCCGCTGTACCCGATCCCTGTTCCCCCGTACCTGCTCTGTGTTTGACTGTAACCGCTCCCTGTTCCCCTGTACATGCTATGTGTTCCACTATACCCGCTCCCTGTTCCCCTGTACCTGCTCTGTGTTTCACTGTACCCAATCCATGTACTCTTGTACCCGCTCCGTGTTCAATTGTACCCACTCCGTGTTCCCCTGTCCCTGCTCCCTGTAGTCACGTACCCGCTCCGTGTTCACCTATACCCGCTCCGTGTTCCCTGTACCTGCTCCCTGTAATCTTGTACCCGCTCCGTGTTCACCTGTACCTGCTCAGTGTTCCCCTGTACCTGCTCCCTGTTCCCCTGTACATGTGACCTGTTCCTCTGTAACCGCTCTGTGTTCCCCTGTACCTGTTACCTGTTACGTTGTTCCTTGTCCCACTGTACCCGCTCCATGTTCCCCTGTACACGCTCCATGTTCCCCTCTCCCTGCTCCTTGTTCCCCTGTACATGTTCCGTGTTCCGCTATACCCGCTCCCTTATCCCCTGTACCTGCTCTGTGTTCCGCTATATCCGCTCCCTGTTCCCCCGTGCCTGCTCTGTGTTCCACTGTACCCGCTCCCTGTTCCCCTGTACTTGCTCTGTGTTCCGCTGTACCCGCTCCCTGTTCCCCTGTACCTGCTCTATGTTCCACTGTACCCGCTCCCTGTTCCCCTGTACCGTCTCTGTGTTCCACTGTAGCCGCTCCCTGTTCCGCTGTACCTGCTCTGTGTTCCACTGTACCCGCTCACTGTTCCCCTGTACCTGCTCTGTGTTCCACTGCACCCGCTCCCTGTTCCCCTGTACCTGCGCTGTGTTCCACTGTACCCGCTCCCTGTTCCCCTGTACCTGCTCTGTGCTCCACTATACCCGCTCCCTCTTCCCCTGTACCTGCTCTGTGTTCCACTTTACCTGCTCCCTCTTCCCCTGTACCTGCTCTGTGTTCCACTGTACCCGCTCCCTGTTCCCCTGTACCTGCTCTGTGTTCCACTGTACCCGATCCCTGTTCCCCTGTACCTGCTCTGTGTTCTGCTGTACCCGCTCCCTGTTACCCTGTACCTGCTCCGTGTTCCGCTGTACCCGATCCCTGTTCCCCTGTACCTGCTCTGTGTTTCGCTGTAACCGCTCCCTGATCCCCTGCACCTGCTCCCTGCACTCTTGTTCCCGCTCCGTGTTCCCCTGTCCCTGCTCCTTGTACTCTTGTACCCACTCCGTGTTCACCTATACCCGCTCCGTGTTCCCTGTACCTGCTCCCTGTACTCTTGTACCCGCTCCGTGTTCATCTGTACCTGCTCCGTGTTCCCCTGTATCTGCTCCCCATTCCTCTGTACCCGCTCCGTGTTCTCCTGTACCGTTCGTGTTCCCTTGTATACGCTCCCTCTTCCACTGTAGCTACTCTGTGTTCCACTGTACGTGCTCCCTGTTCCAAAGTACCTGCTCTGTGTTCCACTGTACCCGCTCCCTGTTCCCCTGTACCCGCTCTGTGTTGCCCTGTACCCGCTCCCTGTTTCTCTGTACCCGCTCCTTGTAACCCTGTACCTGCTCTGTGTTACCCTGTACCCGCTCCCTGTTCCCCTATACCTGATCTGTGTTCTACTGTACCCGCTCCCTGTTCCCCTGTACCTGCTCTGTGTTCCACTGTACCCGCTCCCTGTTCCCCTGTACCTGCTCTGTGTTCCGCTGTACCCGCTCCCTGTTCCCCTGTACTTGCTCTATGTTCCATTGTACCTGCTCCCTGTTCCGCTGTACCGTCTCTGTGTTCCACTGTCGCCGTTCCATGTTCCGCTGTACTGCTCTGTGTTCCACTGTACCCGCTCCATGTTCCCCTGTATCTGCTCTGTGTTCCACTGTACCCGCTCCCTGTTCCCCTGAATCTGTTCTGTGTTCCACTGTACCCGCTCCCTGTTCCCCTGTACCTGCTCTGTGTTCCACTTTACCCGCTCCCTCTTCCTCTGTACCTGCTCTGTGTTTCCGCTGTAGTCGCTCCCTGTTCCCCTGTACCTGCTCTGTGTTCTGCTGTACCCGCTCCCTGTTCCCCGGTACCTGCTCCGTGTTCCACTGTACCCGCTCCCTGTTCCCCTGTACCTGCTCTGTGTTCCCCTGTACACGCTCATTGCTCCCCTGTACCCGCTCCATGTTCTGCTGTACCCGATCCGTGGTCCGCTGTACCATATCCATATTCCGCTGTACCCGCTCCATGTTCCCCTGTACGTGCCCCCTGTTCCCTGTAACCGCTCCCTGTTACCCTGTTCCTTGTTTCCATGTACCCGATCCGTGTTTCCCTGTACCTGCTCTGTGTTCCGCTGTACCCGCTACATGTTCCCCTGTACCCGTTCTCCTGTACCTGCACCGTGTTCCCCTGTACCCGCTCTCTGTTCCCGTCTACCCATTCCATGTTCCCCTATTCCTTGTTCCCCCTGCTCCGTGTTTCATTGTACCCGCTCCGTGATAACCTATACACGCTCTGTGTTCCCCTGCAGCCGCTCCCTGTTCCCCTGTACCCGCTCCTTGTTACCCTGTTCCTTGTTTCCATGTACACGCTCCGTGTTTCCCTGTACCTGGTCTGTGTTCCGCTGTACCCGCTACATGTTCCCCTGTACCCGTTCCCCTGTACCTGCACCGTGCTCCCCTGTACCCGCTCTCTGTTCCCATCTACCGGTTCCATGTTCTCCTGTTCCTTGTTCCCCCTGCTCCGTGTTCCATTGTACCCGCTCCGTGATAACCTATACACGCTCTGTGTTCCCATGCCGCCGCTCTCTGTTCCCCTGTACCCGCTCCGTCTTTCCCTGGACCCACTCCGTGCTCTGCTTCCTGTACCCGCTCCCTGTTCCCCTGTAGCTGCTCCCTGTACTCCTTTACCCACTCCGTGTGCCCCTGTACCTACTCCTTGTTCCACTTCCTCTGTACCCGCTCCGCCTTGCCCTGTACCTGTTCCGTTCCCCATGTACCCGCTCCCCGTTCCCCTGCACCCGCTCCCTGTTCCCCTGTACCTGCTCCGAGTTCCCCTGTACCCCCTTCGTGTTCCTCTGTAGCCGCTCCATGTTCCGCTGTACCGGCTACCTGTTTCCCTGTACCCACTCTGTGTTCCCCTGTACTGGCTATCTGTTCCACTTTACCCGCTCTGTGTTCCCCTGGACCTGCCCACTGTCCCCCTTTACCCGCTCCCTGTTCCCGTTTACCCGCTCCGTGTGCCCCTGTGCCTGCTCCGCGTTCTCCTGCAGCTGCTCTGGTTCCCCTTTACTCAATCTCTGTTCCCCTCTAACTGCTCCGTGTTCCTCTGCACCCACTCCCTTTTCACCTGTACCTGCTCCATATGCTCCTGTACCCGCTCCCTGTTCCACTGTACAAACTCCGGGTTCCCCTGTGCCCGCTCCCTGTTCCCCTGGTCCCACTCCGTGTTCAGGTTTACCTGCTTCGTGTGCCTCGTACCTGCTCCGTATTACATTGTACCCGATCCCTGTTCCCCTGTACCCACTCCGTGTTCCCCTGTACCCGCTCCGTGTTCCCCTGTACCTATTCTGTGTTCTACTGTACCTGCTCTGTATTCTAGTGTACCCGCTCCCTGTTCCCCTGTACCTGCTCTGTGTTCCACTGTACCCGCTCCCTGTACCCTTGTACCCGCTCTGTGTTCCACTTTACCTGCTTATTGTTCCCCTGCACCTGCTCTGTGTTCCACTGTACCCACTCCCTGTTCTCCTGTACCAGCTCCGTGTTCCGCTGTACCCACTCCCTGTTCCGCTCTACCTGCTCTGTGTTCCGCTGTACCCGCTCCCTGTTCCCCTGTACCTGCTCGATGTTCCACTGTACCCGCTCGCTGTTCCCCTGTACCTGCTCTGTGTTCCACTGTACCCGCTCCCTGTTCCGCTGTACCTGCTCTGTGTTCCGCTGTACCCGCTCCCTGTTCTGCTGTTCCTGCTCTGTGTTTCACTGTACTCGCTCCCTGTTCCCCTGTACCTGCTCCCTGTTCCCCTGCACCCGCTACGTGTTCCCCTGTACATGCTCCCTGTTCCCCTGTACGTGCTACCTGTTCCCCTGTACATGCTACCTGTTCCTCTGTACCTGCTCCCTGTAGCTCTGTACTCACTCCGTGTTCCCCTGCAGCCACTCTCTGTACCCCTGTACCTGCTCCCCATTCCTCTGTATCCGCTCCGTGTTCTCCTGTACCGTTCGTGTTCCCTTGTATCCTCTACCTGTTCCCCTGTACCTGCTCTGTGTTCCACTGTACGCGCTCCCTGTTCCCCTGTACCAGTTCTGTGTTCCACTGTACCCGCTCCCTGTTGCACTGTACCTGCTCTGTGTTCCACTGTACCCGCTCCCTGTTTCTCTGTAGCAGCTCCTTGTACCGCTGTACCTGCTCTGTGTTCCCCTGTACCCTCTCCCTATTCCCCTGTAACTGCTCTGTGTTCCACTGTACCCGCCCCCTGTACCACGTACCTGATCTGTGTTCTACTGTACCCGCTCCCTGTTCTGCTGTACCTGCTCTGTGTGCTACTGTACCCGCTCCCTGTTCCCCTGTACGTGCTCTGTGTTCCACTGTACCCGCTCCCTGTTCCCCTGTACATGCTGTGTGTTCCACTGTACTCGCTCCCTGTTCCCCTGTACCTGCTCTGTGTTTCGCTGTAACCGCTCCCTGATCCCCTGCACCTGCTCCCTGCACTCTTGTACCCGCTCCGTGTTCACCTGTACCCACTCCGTGTTCCCCTGTACCTTCTCCCTCTACTCTTGTACCCGCTCCGTGTTCACCTGTACCTGCTCCGTGTTCCCATGTACCAGCTCCCCATTCCTCTGTACCCGCTCCCTGTTCTCCTGTACCGTTCGTGTTCCCTTGTATCCGCTCCCTCTTCCCCTGTACCTGCTCTGTCTTCCACTGTACGCGCTCCCTGTTCCCCTGTACCTGCTCTGTGTTCCACTGTACCCGCTCCCTGTTCCCCTATACCTGATCTGTGTTCTACTGTACCCGGTCCCTGTTCTGCTGTACCTGCTCTGTGTTCTACTGTACCCGCTCCCTGTTCCCCTGTACATGCTGTGTGTTCCACTGTACTCGCTCCCTGTTCCCCTGTACCTGCTCTGTGTTTCGCTGTAACCGATTCCTGTACTCTTGTACCTGCTCCGTGTTCAACTGTACCCACTCCGTGTTCCCCTGTCCCTGCTCCCTGTAGCCTTGTACCCGCTCCGTGTTCACCTATACCCGCTCCGTGTTCCCTGTACCTGCTCCCTGTACTCTTGTACCCGCTCTGTGTTCACCTGTACCTGCTCCGTGTTCCCCTGTACCTGCTCCCTGTTCCCCTGTACATGTGACCTGTTCCTCTGTAACCGCTCTGTGTTCCCCTGTACCTGTTACCTGTTACGCTGTTCCTTGTCCCATTGTACCCACTCCATGTTCCCCTGTACCCGCTCCATGTTCCCCTCTCCCTGCTCCATGTTCCCTTGTTCATGTTCCGTGTTCCTCTGTACCCGCTCCCGGTTCCTCTGTACCTGCTCCCTGTTCCGCTGTACCCGCTCTGTGTTCCACTGTACCCGTTCCCTGTTCCCCTGTACCTGCTCTGTGTTCAACTGTACCAGCTCCCTATTCCCCTGTACGTGCTCTGTGTTCCACTTTACCTGCTCCCTGTTCCCCTGTACCTGCTCCGTGTTCCACTGTACCCGCTCCCTGTTCCCCTGTACCTGCTCTGTGTTCCCCTGTACACGCTCATTGCTCCCCTGTACCCGCTCCATGTTCTGCTGTACCCGATCCGTGGTCCGCTGTACCATATCCATATTCCGCTGTACCCGCTCCATGTTCCCCTGTACGTGCCCCCTGTTCCCTGTAACCGCTCCCTGTTACCCTGTTGCTTGTTTCCATGTACCCGATCCGTGTTTCCCTGTACCTGCTCTGTGTTCCGCTGTACCCGCTACATGTTCCCCTGTACCCGTTCTCCTGTACCTGCACCGTGTTCCCCTGTACCCGCTCTCTGTTCCCGTCTACCCATTCCATGTTCCCCTATTCCTTGTTCCCCCTGCTCCGTGTTTCATTGTACCCGCTCCGTGATAACCTATACACGCTCTGTGTTCCCCTGCAGCCGCTCCCTGTTCCCCTGTACCCGCTCCTTGTTACCCTGTTCCTTGTTTCCATGTACACGCTCCGTGTTTCCCTGTACCTGGTCTGTGTTCTGCTGTACCCGCTACATGTTCCCCTGTACCCGTTCCCCTGTACCTGCACCGTGCTCCCCTGTACCCGCTCTCTGTTCCCATCTACCGGTTCCATGTTCTCCTGTTCCTTGTTCCCCCTGCTCCGTGTTCCATTGTATCCGCTCCGTGATAACCTATACACGCTCTGTGTTCCCATGCCGCCGCTCTCTGTTCCCCTGTACCCGCTCCGTCTTTCCCTGGACCCACTCCGTGCTCTGCTTCCTGTACCCGCTCCCTGTTCCCCTGTAGCTGCTCCCTGTACTCCTTTACCCACTCCGTGTGCCCCTGTACCTACTCCTTGTTCCGCTTCCTCTGTACCCGCTCCGCCTTGCCCTGTACCTGTTCCGTTCCCCATGTACCCGCTCCCTGTTCCCCTGCACCCGCTCCCTGTTCCCCTGTACCTGCTCCGAGTTCCCCTGTACCCCCTTCGTGTTCCTCTGTAGCCGCTCCATGTTCCGCTGTACCGGCTACCTGTTTCCCTGTACCCACTCTGTGTTCCCCTGTACTGGCTATCTGTTCCACTGTACCCGCTCTGTGTTCCCCTGGACCTGCCCACTGTCACCCTTTACCCGCTCCCTGTTCCCGTTTACCCGCTCCGTGTGCCCCTGTGCCTGCTCCGCGTTCTCCTGCAGCTGCTCTGGTTCCCCTTTACTCAATCTCTGTTCCCCTCTAACTGCTCCGTGTTCCTCTGCACCCACTCCCTTTTCACCTTTACCTGCTCCATATGCTCCTGTACCCGCTCCCTGTTCCACTGTACAAACTCCGGGTTCCCCTGTGCCCGCTCCCTGTTCCCCTGGTCCCACTCCGTGTTCAGGTTTACCTGCTTCGTGTGCCTCGTACCTGCTCCGTATTACATTGTACCCGATCCCTGTTCCCCTGTACCCACTCCGTGTTCCCCTGTACCCGCTCCGTGTTCCCCTGTACCTATTCTGTGTTCTACTGTACCTGCTCTGTATTCTAGTGTACCCGCTCCCTGTTCCCCTGTACCTGCTCTGTGTTCCACTGTACCCGCTCCCTGTACCCTTGTACCCGCTCTGTGTTCCACTTTACCTGCTTATTGTTCCCCTGCACCTGCTCTGTGTTCCACTGTACCCACTCCCTGTTCTCCTGTACCAGCTCCGTGTTCCGCTGTACCCACTCCCTGTTCCGCTCTACCTGCTCTGTGTTCCGCTGTACCCGCTCCCTGTTCCCCTGTACCTGCTCGATGTTCCACTGTACCCGCTCTCTGTTTCCCTGTACCTTTTCTGTGTTCCACTGTAGCCGCTCCCTGTTCCGCTGTACCTGCACTGTGTTCCGCTGTACCCGCTCCCTGTTCCGCTCTACCTGCTGTGTATTCCACTGTACCCGCTCGCTGTTCCCCTGTACCTGCTCTGTGTTCAACTGTACCAGCTCCCTATTCCCCTGTACGTGCTCTGTGTTTTACTTTACCTGCTCCCTGTTCCCCTGTACCTGCTCTGTGTTCTACTGTACCCGCTCCCTGTTCCCCTGTACCTGCTCCGTATTCCGCTGTACCTGATCCCTGTTCCCCTGTACCTGCTCTGTGTTCCACTGTACCCGCTCCCAGTTCCCCTGTACATGCTGTGTGTTCCACTGTACTCGCTCCCTGTTCCCCTGTACCTGCTCTGTGTTTCGCTGTACCCATTCCCTGTACTCTTGTACCCGCTCCGTGTTCAACTGTACCCACTCCGTGTTCCCCTGTCCCTGCTCCCTGTAGTCTTGTACCCGCTCCGTGTTCACCTATACCCGCTCCGTGTTCCCTGTACCTGCTCCCTGTACTCTTGTACCCGCTCTGTGTTCACCTGTACCTGCTCCGTGTTCCCCTGTACCTGCTCCCTGTTCCCCTGTACATGTGACCTGTTCCTCTGTAACCGCTCTGTGTTCCCCTGTACCTGTTACCTGTTACGCTGTTCCTTGTCCCATTGTACCCGCTCCATGTTCCCCTGTACCCGCTCCATGTTCCCCTCTCCCTGCTCCATGTTCCACTGTTCATGTTCCGTGTTCCTCTGTACCCGCTCACGGTTCCACTGTACCTGCTCCCTGTTCCGCTGTACACGCTCTGTGTTCCACTGTACCCGCTCCCTGTTCCCCTGTACCTGCTCTGTGTTCAACTGTACCAGCTCCCTATTCCCCTGTACGTGCCCTGTGTTTTACTTTACCTGCTCCCTGTTCCCCTGTACCTGCTCTGTGTTCCACTGTACCCGCTCCCTGTTCCCCTGTACCAGCTCCGTATTCCGCTGTACCCGATCCCTGTTCCCCTGTACCTGCTCTGTGTTCCACTGTACCCGCTCCCTGTTCCCCTGTACATGCTGTGTGTTCCACTGTACTCGCTCCCTGTTCCCCTGTACCTGCTCTGTGTTTCGCTGTACCCGATCCCAGTACTCTTGTACCCGCTCCGTGTTCAACTGTACCCACTCCGTGTTCCCCTGTCCCTGCTCTCTGTAGTCTTGTACCCGCTCCGTGTTCACCTATACCCGCTCCGTGTTCCCTGTACCTGCTCCCTGTACTCTTGTACCCGCTCTGTGTTCACCTGTACCTGCTCCGTGTTCCCCTGTACCTGCTCCCTGTTCCCCTGTACATGTGACCTGTTCCTCTGTAACCGCTCTGTGTTCCCCTGTACCTGTTACCTGTTACGCTGTTCCTTGTCCCAGTGTACCCGCTCCATGTTCTCCTGTACCCGCTCCATGTTCCCCTCTCCCTGCTCCATGTTCCCCTGCACATGTTCCGTGTTCCTCTGTACCCGCTAACGGTTCCTCTGTACCTGCTCCCTGTTCCGCTGTACGCGCTCTGTATTCCACTGTACCCGCTCCCTGTTCCCCTGTACCTGCTCTGTGTTCCGCTATACCCGCTCCCTGTTATCCTGTACCTGCTCTGTGTTCCACTGTACCCGCTCCCTGTTCCCCTGTACCTGCTCTGTGTTCCGCTGTATCCGCTCCCTGTTCCCCTGCACCTGCTCTATGTTCCACTGTACCCGCTCCCTGTTCCCCTGTACCGTCTCTGTGTTCCACTGTAGCCACTCCCTGTTCCGCTGTACCTGCCCTGTGTTCCACTGTACCCGCTCCCTGTTCCCCTGTTCCTGCTCTGTGTTCCACTGTACCCGCTCCCTGTTCCCCTGTACCTGCTCTGTGTTCCCCTGTACACGCTCATTGCTCCCCTGTACCCGCTCCATGTTCTGCTGTACCCGATCCGTGGTCCGCTGTACCATATCCATGTTCCGCTGTACCCGTTCCATGTTCCCCTGTACGTGCCCCCTGTTCCCCTGTACCCGCTCCCTGTTACACTGTTCCTTGTTTCCATGTACCCGCTCCGTGTTTCCCTGTACCTGCTCTGTGTTCCGCTGTACCCGCTACATGTTGCCCTGTACCCGTTCCCCTGTACCTGCACCGTGTTTCCCTGTACCCGCTCTCTGTTCCCATCTACCGGTTCCATGTTCCCCTGTTCCTTGTTCCCCCTGCTCCGTGTTCGATTGTACCCGCTCCGTGATAACCTATACACGCTCTGTGTTACCCTGCAGCCGCTCTCTGTTCCCCTGTACCCGCTCCGTCTTTCCCTGGACCCACTCCGTGCTCTGTTTCCTCTGTACCCGCTCCCTGTTCCCCTGTAGCTGCTCCCTGTACTCCTTTACCCACTCCGTGTGCCCCTGTACCGACTCCTTGTTCCACTTCCTCTGTACACGCTCTGCCTTGCCCTGTACCTGTTCCGTTCCCCATGTACCCGCTCCCTGTTCTCCTGCACCCGCTCCCCGTTCCCCTGTACCCGCTCCGAGTTCCCCTGTACCCCCTTCGTGTTCCTCTGTAGCCGCTCCGTGTTCCGCTGTACCGGCTACCTGTTCCCCTGCACCAGCTCTGTGTTCCCCTGTACTGGCTACCTGTTCCCCTGTACCCACTCTGTGTTCCCCTGTACTGGCTACCTGTTCCCCTGTACCCGCTCGGTGTTCCCCTGGGCCTGCCCACTGTTCCCCTTTACCCGCTCCCTGTTCCCGTTTACCCGCTCCGTGTGCCCCTGTCCCTGCTCCGCGTTCTCCTGCAGCTGCTCTGGTTCCCCTTTACTCAATCTCTGTTCCCCTCTAACTGCTCCGTGTTCCTCTGCAACCACTCCCTGTTCACCTGTACCTGCTCCCTGTAGTCCTGTACCCGCTCCCTGTTCCCTTGTAGCCGCCACCTGTACTCCTGTACCCGCTCCATGTTCCCCTGTACCCGCTCCCTGTTCCACTGTACACACTCCGTGTTCCCCTGTGCCCGCTCCCTGTTCCCCTGGTCCCGCTCCGTGTTCAAGTTTACCTGCTCCGGGTGCCTCGTACCTGCTCCGTATTACCCTGTACCCGATCCCTGTTCACCTGTACCCGCTCCGTGTTCCCCTGTACCCGCTCCGTGTTCCCCTGTACCTACTCTGTGTTCTACTGTACCTGCTCTGTGTTCTAGTGTACCCGCTCCCTGTTCCCCTGTACCTGCTCTGTGCTCCACTATACCCGCTCCCTGTTCCACTGTACCCGCTCCCTGTTCCCTTGTACCCGCTCTGTGTTCCACTTTACCTGCTTATTGTTCCCCTGTACCTGCTCTGTGTTCCACTGTACCCGCTCCCTGTTCCACTGTACCCGCTCCCTGTTGCCTTGTACCCGCTCTGTGTTCCACTTTACCTGCTTATTGTTCCCCTGTACCTGCTCTGTGTTCCACTGTACCCGCTCCCTGTTCTCCTGTACCTGCTCCGTGTTGCCTTGTACCCGCTCTGTGTTCCACTTTACCTGCTTATTGTTCCCCTGTACCTGCTCTGTGTTCCACTGTACCCGCTCCATGTTCCCCTGTACCTGCTCTATGTTCCACTGTACCCGCTCCCTGTTCCCCTGTACCTGCTCTGTGTTCCGCTGTACCCGCTCCCTGTTCCCCTGTACCTGCTCTATGTTCCACTGTACCCGCTCCCTGTTCCCCTGCACTATCTCTGTGTTCCACTGTAGCCGCTCCCTGTTCCCCTGTACCTGCTCTGTGTTCCACTGTACTCGCTCCCTGTTCCCCTGTACCTGCTCTGTTTTCCACTGTACGCGCTCCCTGTTCCCCTGTACCTGCTCTGTGTTCCACTGTACCCGCTCCCTGTTCCCCTATACCTGCTCTGTGTTCCACTATACCCGCTCCCTCTTCACCTGTACCTGCTCTGTGTTTCCGCTCTAGTCGCTCCCTGTTCACCTGTACCTGCTCTGTGTTCCGCTGTACCCGCTACATGTTGCCCTGTACCCGTTCCCCTGTACCTGCACCGTGTCCCTCTGTACCCGCTCTCTGTTCCCGTCTACCCGTTCCATGTTCCCCTGTTCCTTGTTCCCCCTGCTCCGTGTTCCATTGTACCCGCTCCGTGATAATCTATACACGCTCTGTGTTCCCCTGCAGCCGCTCTCTGTTCCCCTGTACCCGCTCCGTCTTTCCCTGGACCCACTCCGTGCTCTGCTTCCTCTGTACCCGCTCCCTGTTCCCCTGTAGCTGCTCCCTGTACTCCTTTACCCACTCCGTGTGCCCCTGTACCTACTCCTTGTTCCGCTTCCTCTGTACCCGCTCCGCCTTGCCCTGTACCTGTTCCGTTCCCCATGTACCCACTCCCTGTTTCCCTGCACCCGCTCCCTGTTCCCCTGTACCCGCTCCGAGTTCCCCTGTACCCCCTTCGTGTTCCTCTGTAGCCGCTCCGTGTTCCGCTGTACCGGCTACCTGTTCCCCTGCACCAGCTCTCTGTTCCCCGGTACTGGCTACCTGTTCCCCTGTACCCGCTCTATGTTCCCCTTGACCTGCCCACTGTCCCCCTTTACCCGCTCCCTGTTCCCGTTTACCTGCACCGTGTTCCCCTGTCCCTGCTCCGCGTTCTCCTGCAGCTGCTCTGGTTCCCCTTTACTCAATCTCTGTTCCCCTCTAACCGCTCCGTGTTCCTCTGTACCCACTCCCTGTTCACCTGTACCTGCTCCATATGCTCCTCTACCCGCTCCCTGTTCCCTTGTAGCCGCTCCCTGTACCCTTGTACCCGCTCCATGTTCCCCTGTACCCGTTCCCTGTTCCACTGTACACACTCCGTGTTCCCCTGTGCCCGCTCCCTGTTCCCCTGGTCCCACTCCGTGTTCAAGTTTACCTGCTCCGTGTGCCTCGTACCTGCTCCGTGTTCCCCTGTACCCGCTCCCTGTTCCCCTGTACCTGCTCTGTGTTCCACTACACCCGCTCCCTCTTCCCCTGTACCTGCTCTGTGTTTCCGATGTAGTCGCTCCATGTTCCTCTGTACCTGCTCTGTGTTCCACTGTACCCGCTCCCTGTTCCCCTGTACCTGCTCTGTGTTCCACTGTACCCGCTCCCTGTTCCCCTGTACCTGCTCTGTGTTCTGCTGTACCCGATCCCTGTTCCCCTGTACCTGCTCTGTGTTTCACTGTACCCGCTCCCTGTTCCCCTGTACATGCTGTGTGTTCCACTGTACCCGCTCGCTGTTCCCCTGTACCTGCTCTGTGTTTCGCTGTATCCGATCCCTGTACTCTTGTACCCGCTCCGTGTTCAACTGTACCCGCTCCGTGTTCCCTGTACCTGGTCCCTGTAATCTTGTACCCGCTCCGTGTTCACCTGGACCTGCTCCGTGTTCCCCTGTACCTGCTCCCTGTTCCCCTGTACATGTGACCTGTTCCTCTGTAACCGCTCTGTGTTCCCCTGTACCTGTTACCTGTTACGTTGTTCCTTGTCCCACTGTACCCGCTACATGTTCCCCTGTACCCGCTCCATGTTCCCCTCTCCCTGCTCCATGTTCCCCTGTACATGTTGTGTGTTCCTCTGTACCCGCTCACGGTTCCTCTGTACCTGCTCCCTGTTCCGCTGTACCCGCTCTGTGTTCCACTGTACCCGCTCCCTGTTCCCCTGTACCTGCTCCCTGTTCCCCTGCACCCGCTCCGTGTTCACCTGTACATGCTCCCTGTTCCCCTGTACGTGCTACCTGCTCCCCTGTACATGCTACCTGTTCCTCTGTACCTGCTCCCTGTAGCTCTGTACCCACTCCGTGTTCCCCTGCAGCCACTCTCTGTACCCCTGTACCTGCTCCCCATTTCTCTGTATCCGCTCCGTGTTCTCCTGTACCGTTCGTGTTCCCTTGTATCCTCTACCTGTTCCCCTGTACCTGCTCTGTGTTCCACTGTACGCGCTCCCTGTTCCCCTGTACCAGCTCTGTGTTCCACTGTACCCGCTCCCTGTTGCGCTGTACCTGCTCTGTGTTCCACTGTACCCGCTCCCTGTTCCCCTGTACCCGCTCCCTGTTTCTCTGTAGCAGCTCCTTGTACCGCTGTACCTGCTCTGTGTTCCCCTGTACCCTCTCCCTGTTCCCCTGTACCTGCTCAGTGTTCCACTGTACCCGCCCCCTGCACCACGTACCTGATCTGTGTTCTACTGTACCCGCTGCCTGTTCTGCTGTACCTGCTCTGTGTGCTACTGTACCCGCTCCCTGTTCCCCTGTACGTGCTCTGTGTTCCACTATACCCGCTCCCTGTTCCCCTGTACATGCTGTGTGTTCCACTGTACTCGCTCCCTGTTCCCCTGTACCTGCTCTGTGTTTCGCTGTAACCGCTCCCTGATCCCCTGCACCTGCTCCCTGCACTCTTGTACCCGCTCCGTGTTCACCTGTACCCACTCCGTGTTCCCCTGTACCTTCTCCCTCTACTCTTGTACCCGCTCCGTGTTCACCTATACCTGCTCCGTGTTCCCCTGTACCAGCTCCCCATTCCTCTGTACCCACTCCCTGTTCTCCTGTACCGTTCGTGTTCCCTTGTATCCGGTCCCTCTTCCCCTGTACCTGCTCTGTCTTCCACTGTACGCGCTCCCTGTTCCCCTGTACCTGCTCTGTGTTCCACTGTACCCGCTCCCTGTTCCCCTATACCTGATCTGTGTTCTACTGTACCCGGTCCCTGTTCTGCTGTACCTGCTCTGTGTTCTACTGTACTCGCTCCCTGTTCCCCTGTACATGCTGTGTGTTCCACTGTACTCGCTCCCTGTTCCCCTGTACCTGCTCTGTGTTCCCCTGTCCCTGCTCCCTGTAGTCTTGTACCCGCTCCGTGTTCCCTGTACGTGCTCCCTGTACTCTTGTACCCGCTCTGTGTTCACCTGTACCTGCTCCGTGTTCCCCTGTACCTGCTCCCTGTTCCCCTGTACATGTGACCTGTTCCTCTGTAACCGCTCTGTGTTCCCCTGTACCTGTTACCTGTTACGCTGTTCCTTGTCCCATTGTACCCGCTCCATGTTCCCCTGTACCCGCTCAATGTTCCTCTCTCCCTGCTCCATGTCCCCTGTTCATGTTCCGTGTTCCTCTGTACCCGCTCACGGTTCCTCTGTACCTGCTCCCTGTTCCGCTGTACCCGCTCTGTGTTCCACTGTACCCGCTCCCTGTTCCCCTGTACCTGCTCTGTGTTCAACTGTACCAGCTCCCTATTCCCCTGTACGTGCTCTGTGTTCCACTTTACCCGCTCCCTGTTCCCCTGTACCTGCTCTGTGTTCCACTGTACCCGCTCTCTGTTCCCCTGTACCTGCTCCGTATTCCGCTGTACCCGATCCCTGTTCCCCTGTACCTGCTCTGTGTTCCACTGTACCCGCTCCCTGTTCCCCTGTACATGCTGTGTGTTCCACTGTACTCGCTCCCTGTTCCCCTGTACCTGCTCTGTGTTTCGCTGTACCCGATCCCTGTACTCTTGTACCCGCTCCGTGTTCAACTGTACCCACTCCGTGTTCCCCTGTCCCTGCTCCCTGTAGTCTTGTACCCGCTCCGTGTTCACCTATACCCGCTCCGTGTTCCCTGTACCTGCTCCCTTTACTCTTGTACCCGCTCTGTGTTCAACTGTACCCACTCCGTGTTCCCCTGTCCCTGCTCCCTGTAGTCTTATACGCCGCTCCGTGTTCCCTGTACCTGCTCCCTGTACTCTTGTACCCGCTCTGTGTTCACCTGTACCTGCTCCGTGTTCCCCTGTACCTGCTCCCTGTTCCCCTGTACATGTGACCTGTTCCTCTGTAACCGCTCTGTGTTCCCGTGTACCTGTTACCTGTTACGCTGTTCCTTGTCCCAGTGTACCCGATCCATGTTCTCCTGTACCCGCTCCATGTTCCCCTCTCCCTGCTCCATGTTCCCCTGCACATGTTCCGTGTTCCTCTGTACCCGCTAACGGTTCCTCTGTACCTGCTCCCTGTTCCACTGTACGCGCTCTGTGTTCCACTGTACCCGCTCCCTGTTCCCCTGTACCTGCTCTGTGTTCCACTGTACCCGCTCCCTGTTCCCCTGTACCTGCTCTGTGTTCCGCTGTATCCGCTCCCTGTTCCCCTGCACCTGCTCTATGTTCCACTGTACCCGCTCCCTGTTCCCCTGTACCGTCTCTGTGTTGCACTGTAGCCGCTCCCTGTTCCGCTGTACCTGCCCTGTGTTCCACTGTACCCGCTCCCTGTTCCCCTGTTCCTGCTCTGTGTTCCACTGTACCCGCTCCCTGTTCCCCTGTACCTGCTCTGTGTTCCCCTGTACACGCTCATTGCTCCCCTGTACCCGCTCCATGTTCTGCTGTATCCGATCCGTGGTCCGCTGTACCATATCCATGTTCCGCTGTACCCGTTCCATGTTCCCCTGTACGTGCCCCCTGTTCCCCTGTACCCGCTCCCTGTTACACTGTTCCTTGTTTCCATGTACCCGCTCCGTGTTTCCCTGTACCTGCTCTGTGTTCCGCTGTACCCGCTACATGTTGCCCTGTACCCGTTCCCCTGTACATGCACCGTGTTCCCCTGTACCCGCTCTCTGTTCCCGTCTACCGGTTCCATGTTCCCCTGTTCCTTGTTCCCCCTGCTCCGTGTTCGATTGTACCCGCTCCGTGATAACCTATACACGCTCTGTGTTCCCCTGCAGCCGCTCTCTGTTCCCCTGTACCCGCTCCGTCTTTCCCTGGACCCACTCCATGCTCTGCTTCCTCTGTACCCGCTCCCTGTTCCCCTGTAGCTGCTCCCTGTACTCCTTTACCCACTCCGTGTGCCCCAGTACCTGCTCCTTGTTCCGCTTCCTCTGTACGCGCTCCGCCTTGCCCTGTACCTGTTCCGTTCCCCATGTACGCGCTCCCTGTTCCCCTGCACCCGCTCCCCGTTCCACTGTACCCGCTCCGAGTTCCCCTGTACCCCCTTCGTGTTCCTCTGTAGCCGCTACGTGTTCCGCTGTACCGGCTACCTGTTCCCCTGCACCTGCTCTGTGTTCCCCTGTACTGGCTACCTGTTCCCCTGTACCCACTCTGTGTTCCCCTGTACTGGCTACCTGTTCCCCTGTACCCGCTCGGTGTTCCCCTGGGCCTGCCCACTGTTCCCCTTTACCCGCCCCCTGTTCCCGTTTACCCGCTCCGTGTGCCCCTGTCCCTGCTCCGCGTTCTCCTGCAGCTGCTCTGGTTCCCCTTTACTCAATCTCTGTTCCCCTCTAACCGCTCCGTGTTCCTCTGCACCCACTCCCTGTTCACCTGTACCTGCTCCCTGTAGTCCTGTACCCGCTACCTGTTCCCTTGTAGCCGCCACCTGTACCCCTGTACCCGCTCCATGTTCCCCTGTACCCGCTCCCTGTTCCACTGTACACACTCCGTGTTCCCCTCTGCCCGCTCCCTGTTCCCCTGGTGCCGCTCCGTGTTCAAGTTTATCTGCTCCGGGTGCCTCGTACCTGCTCCGTATTACCCTGTACCCGATCCCTGTTCACCTGTACCCGCTCCGTGTTCCCCTGTACCCGATCCTTGTTCCCCTGTACCTACTCTGTGTTCTACTGTACCTGCTCTGTGTTCTAGTGTACCCGCTCCCTGTTCCCCTGTACCTGCTCTGTGCTCCACTGTACCCGCTCCCTGTTCCACTGTACCCGCTCCCTGTTCCCTTGTACCCGCTCTGTGTTCCACTTTACCTGCTTATTGTTCCCCTGTACCTGCTCTGTGTTCCACTGGACCCGCTCCCTGTTCCACTGTACACACTCCGTGCTCCCCTGTGCCCGCTCCCTGTTCCCCTGGTCCCGCTCCGTGTTCAAGTTTACCTGCTCCGTGTGCCTCGTACCTGCTCCGTATTACCCTGTACCCGATCCCTGTTCCCCTGTACCCGCTCCGTGTTCCCCTGTACCCGCTCCGTGTTCCCCTGTACCTACTCTGTGTTCTACTGTACCTGCTCTGTGTTCTAGTGTACCCGCTCCCTGTTCCTCTGTACCTGCTCTGTGTTCCACTGTACCCGCTCTCTGTTCCACTGTACCCGCTCCCTGTTCCACTTTACCTGCTTATTGTTCCCCTGTACCTGCTCTGTGTTCCACTGTACCCGCTCCCTGTTCTCCTGTACCTGCTCCGTGTTCTGCTGTACCCGCTCCCTGTTCCGCTCTACCTGCTCTGTGTTCCGCTGTACCCGCTCCCTGTTCCCCTGTACCTTCTCTGTGTTCCACTGTAGCCGCTCCCTGTTCCGCTGTACCTGCTCTGTGTTCCGCTGTTCCCGCTACCTGTTCCGCTCTACCTGCTCTGTATTCCACTGTACCCGCTCGCTGTTCCCCTGTACCTGTTCTGTGTTCCGCTGTACCCGCTCCCTGTTCCCCTGTACCTGCTCTATGTTCCACTGTACCCGCTCCCTGTTCCCCTGTACCTGCTCTGTGTTCCGCTGTACCCGCTCCCTGTTCCCCTGTACCTGCTCTATGTTCCACTGTACCCGCTCCCTGTTCCCCTGCACCGTCTCTGTGTTCCACTGTAGCCGCTCCCTGTTCCGCTGTACCTGCTCTGTGTTCCACTGTACCCGCTCCCTGTTCCCCTGTACCTGCTCTGTGTTCCACTGTACGTGCTCCCTGTTCCCCTGTACCTGCTCCGTGTTCCACTGTACCCGCTCCATGTTCCCCTGTACCTGCTCTGTGTTCCACTATACCCGCTCCCTCTTCACTTATACCTGCTCTGTGTTTCCGCTGTAGTCGCTCCCTGTTCCCCTGTACCTGCTCTGTGTTCCGCTGTACCCGCTACATGTTGCCCTGTACCCGTTCCCCTGTACCTGCACCGTGTCCCTCTGTACCCGCTCTCTGTTCCCGTCTACCCGTTCCATGTTCCCCTGTTCCTTGTTCCCCCTGCTCCGTGTTCCATTGTACCCGCTCCGTGATAATCTATACACGCTCTGTGTTCCCCTGCAGCCGCTCTCTGTTCCCCTGTACCCGCTCCGTCTTTCCCTGGACCCACTCCGTGCTCTGCTTCCTCTGTACCCGCTCCCTGTTCCCCTGTAGCTGCTCCCTGTACTCCTTTACCCACTCCGTGTGCCCCTGTACCTACTCCTTGTTCCGCTTCCTCTGTACCCGCTCCGCCTTGCCCTGTACCTGTTCCGTTCCCCATGTACCGGCTCCCTGTTCCCCTGCACCCGCTCCCTGTTCCCCTGTACCCGCTCCGAGTTCCCCTGTACTCCCTTCGTGTTCCTCTGTAGCCGCTCCGTGTTCCGCTGTACCGGCTACCTGTTGCCCTGCACCTGCTCTGTGTTCCCCGGTACTGGCTACCTGTTCCCCTGTACCCGCTCTGTGTTCCCCTGGACCTGCCCACTGTCCCCTTTTACCCGCTCCCTGTTCCCGTTTACCCGCACCATGTGCCCCTGTCCCTGCTCCGCGTTCTCCTGCAGCTGCTCTGGTTCCCCTTTACTCAATCTCTGTTCCCCTCTAACCGCTCCGTGTTCCTCTGTACCCACTCCCTGTTCACCTGTACCTGCTCCATATGCTCCTCTACCCGCTCCCTGTTCCCTTGTAGCCGCTCCTTGTACCCTTGTACCCGCTCCATGTTCCCCTGTACCCGTTCCCTGTTCCACTGTACACACTCCGTGTTCCCCTGTGCCCGCTGCCTGTTCCCCTGGTCCCACTCCGTGTTCAAGTTTACCTGCTCCGTGTGCCTCGTACCTGCTCCGTATTACCCTGTACCCGATCCCTGTTCCCCTGTACCCACTCCGTGTTCCCCTGTACCCGCTCCCTGTTCCCCTGTACCTGCTCTGTGTTCCACTGTACCCGCTCCCTGTTCCCCTGTACCTGCTCCGTGTTCCATTGTACCCGCTCCCTGTTCCCCTGTACCTGCTCTGTGTTCCACTATACCCGCTCCCTCTTCACCTGTACCTGCTCTGTGTTTCCGCTGTAGTCGCTCCCTGTTCCCCTGTACCTGCTCTGTGTTCCGCTGTGCCCGCTACATGTTCCCCTGTACCCGTTCCCTGTTCCACTGTACACACTCCGTGTTCCCCTGTGCCCGCTGCCTGTTCCCCTGGTCCCACTCCGTGTTCAAGTTTACCTGCTCCGTGTGCCTCGTACCTGCTCCGTATTACCCTGTACCCGATCCCTGTTCCCCTGTACCCACTCCGTGTTCCCCTGTACCCGCTCCCTGTTCCCCTGTACCTGCTCTGTGTTCCACTGTACCCGCTCCCTGTTCCCCTGTACCTGCTCCGTGTTCCATTGTACCCGCTCCCTGTTCCCCTGTACCTGCTCTGTGTTCCACTATACCCGCTCCCTCTTCACCTGTACCTGCTCTGTGTTTCCGCTGTAGTCGCTCCCTGTTCCCCTGTACCTGCTCTGTGTTCCGCTGTGCCCGCTACATGTTGCCCTGTACCCGTTCCCCTGTACCTGCACCGTGTCCCTCTGTACCCGCTCTCTGTTCCCGTCCACCCGTTCCATGTTCCCCTGTTCCTTGTTCCCCCTGCTCCGTGTTCCATTGTACCCGCTCTGTGATAATCTATACACGCTCTGTGTTCCCCTGCAGCCGCTCTCTGTTCCCCTGTACCCGCTCCGTCTTTCCCTGGACCCACTCCGTGCTCTGCTTCCTCTGTACCCGCTCCCTGTTCCCCTGTAGCTGCTCCCTGTACTCCTTTACCCACTCCGTGTGCCCCTGTACCTACTCCTTGTTCCGCTTCCTCTGTACCCGCTCCGCCTTGCCCTGTACCTGTTCCGTTCCCCATGTACCCGCTCCCTGTTCCCCTGCACCCGCTCCCTGTTCCCCTGTACCCGCTCCGAGTTCCCCTGTACCCCCTTCGTGTTCCACTGTAGCCGCTCCGTGTTCCGCTGTACCGGCTACCTGTTCCCCTGCACCTGCTCTCTGTTCCCCGGTACTGGCTACCTGTTCCCCTGTACCCGCTCTGTGTTCCCCTGGACCTGCCCACTGTCCCCTTTTAACCGCTCCCTGTTCCCGTTTTCCCGCACCGTGTGCCCCTGTCCCTGCTCCGCGTTCTCCTGCAGCTGCTCTGGTTCCCCTTTACTCAATCTCTGTTCCCCTCTAACCGCTCCGTGTTCCTCTGTACCCACTCCCTGTTCACCTGTACCTGCTCCATATGCTCCTCTACCCGCTCCCTGTTCCCTTGTAGCCGCTCCCTGTACCCTTGTACCCGCTCCATGTTCCCCTGTACCCGCTCCCTGTTCCACTGTACACACTCCGTGTTCCCCTGTGCCCGCTCCCTGTTCCCCTGGTCCCACTCCGTGTTCAAGTTTACCTGCTCCGTGTGCCTCGTACCTGCTCCGTATTACCCTGTACCCGATCCCTGTTCCCCTGTACCCACTCCGTGTTCCCCTGTACCCGCTCCCTGTTCCCCTGTACCTGCTCTGTGTTCCACTATACCCGCTCCCTCTTCCCCTGTACCTGCTCTGTGTTTCCGCTGTAGTCGCTCCATGTTCCTCTGTACCTGCTCTGTGTTCCACTGTACCCGCTCCCTGTTCCCCTGTACCTGCTCTGTGTTCCACTGTACCCGCTCCTTATTCCCCTGCACGTGCTCTGTGTTCCACTTTACCTGCTCCCTGTTCCTCTGTACCTGCTCTGTGTTCCACTGTACCCGCTCCCTGTTCCCCTATACCTGCTCTGTGTTCCACTGTACCTGCTCCCTGTTCCCCTGTACCTGCTCTGTGTCCTGCTGTACCCGATCCCTGCTCCCCTGTACCTGCTCTGTGTTTCACTGTACCCGCTCCCTGTTCCCCTGTACATGCTGTGTGTTCCACTGTACCCGCACCCTGTTCCCCTGTACCTGCTCTGTGTTTCGCTGTACCCGATCCCTGTACTCTTGTACCCGCTCCGTGTTCAACTGTACCCACTCCGTGTTCCCCTGTCCCTGCTCCCTGTAGTCACGTACCCGCTCCGTGTTCACCTATACCCGCTCCGTGTTCCCTGTACCTGGTCCCTGTAATCTTGTACCCGCTCCGTGTTCACCTGTACCTGCTCCGTGTTCCCCTGTACCTGCTCCCTGTTCTCCTGTACATGTGACCTGTTCCTCTGTAACCGCTCTGTGTTCCCCTGTACCTGTTCCCTGTTACGTTGTTCCTTGTCCCACTGTACCCGCTACATGTTTCCCTGTACCCGCTCCATGTTCCCCTCTCCCTGCTCCATGTTCCCCTGTACATGTTGTGTGTTCCTCCGTACCCGCTCACGGTTCCTCTGTACCTGCTCCCTGTTCCGCTGTACCCGCTCTGTGTTCCACTGTACCCGCTCCCTGTTCCCCTGTACCTGCTCCCTGTTCCCCTGCACCCGCTCCGTGTTCCCCTGTACATGCTCCCTGTTCCCCTGTACGTGCTACCTGCTCCCCTGTACATGCTACCTGTTCCTCTGTACCTGCTCCCTGTAGCTCTGTACCCACTCCGTGTTCCCCTGCAGCCACTCTCTGTACCCCTGTACCTGCTCCCCATTCCTCTGTATCCGCTCCGTGTTCTCCTGTACCGTTCGTGTTCCCTTGTATCCTCTACCTGTTCCCCTGTACCTGCTCTGTGTTCCACTGTACGCGCTCCCTGTTCCCCTGTACCAGCTCTGTGTTCCACTGTACCCGCTCCCTGTTGCGCTGTACCTGCTCTGTGTTCCACTGTACCCGCTCCCTGTTCCCCTGTACCCGCTCCCTGTTTCTCTGTAGCAGCTCCTTGTACCGCTGTACCTGCTCTGTGTTCCCCTGTACCCTCTCCCTATTCCCCTGTACCCGCTCTGTGTTCCACTGTACCCGCTCCCTGTTCCCCTGTAGCTGCTCCCTGTACTCCTTTACCCACTCCGTGTGCCCCTGTACCTACTTCTTGTTCCGCTTCCTCTGTACACGCTCCGCCTTGCCCTGTACCTGTTCCATTCCCCATGTACCCGCTCCCTGTTCCCCTGCATCCGCTCCCCATTCCCCTGTACCCGCTCCGAGTTCCCCTGTACCCCCTTCGTGTTCCTCTGTAGCCGCTCCGTGTTCCGCTGTACCGGCTACCTGTTCCCCTGCACCTGCTCTGTGTTCCCCTGTACTGGCTACCTGTTCCCCTGTACCAACTCTGTGTTCCCCTGTACTGGCTACCTGTTCCCCTGTACCCGCTCGGTGTTCCCCTGAACCTGCCCACTGTCCCCCTTTACCCGCTCCCTGTTCCCGTTTACCCACTCCGTGTGCCCCTGTCCCTGCTCCGCGTTCTCCTGCAGCTGCTCTGGTTCCCCTTTACGCAATCTCTGTTCCCCTCTAACCGCTCCGTGTTCCTCTGCACCCACTCCCTGTTCACCTGTACCTGCTCCATATGCTCCTGTACCCGCTCCCTGTTCCCTTGTAGCCGCCACCTGTACCCCTGTACCCGCTCCATGTTCCCCTGTACCCGCTCCCTGTTCCACTGTACACACTCCGTGTTCAAGTTTACCTGCTCCGTGTGCCTCGTACCTGCTCCGTATTACCCTTACCCGATCCCTGTTCCCCTGTACCCGCTCCGTGTTCCCCTGTACCCGCTCCGTGTTCCCCTGTACCTACTCTGTGTTCTACTGTACCTGCTCAGTGTTCTAGTGTACCCGCTCCCTGTTCCCCTGTACCTGCCCTGTGTTCCACTGTACCCGCTCCCTGTTCCACTGTACCCGCTCCCTGTTCCCCTGTACCTTCTCTGTGTTCCACTGTAGCCGCTTCCTGTTCCGCTGTACCTGCTCTGTGTTCCGCTGTACGCGCTCCCTGTTCCGCTCGACCTGCTCTGTATTCCACTGTACCCGCTCGCTGTTCCGCTGTACCTGCTCTGTGTTCCGCTGTACCCGCTGCCGCTCCCTGTTCCCCTGTACTTGCTCTATGTTAAACTGTACCCGCTCCCTATTCCCCTGTACCTTCTCTGTGTTCCACTGTAGCCGCTCCCTGTTCCGCTGTACCTGCTCTGTGTTCCGCTGTACCCGCTCCCTGTTCCGCTCTACCTGCTCTGTATTCCACTGTACCCGCTCGCTGTTCCCCTGTACCTGCTCTGTGTTCCGCTGTACCCGCTCCCTGTTCCCCTGTACCTGCTCTATGTTCCACTGTACCCGCTCCCTGTTCCCCTGTACCTGCTCTGTGTTCCTCTGTACCCGCTCCCTGTTCCCCTGTACCTGCTCTATGTTCCACTGTACCCGCTCCCTGTTCCCCTGTACCTTCTCTGTGTTCCACTGTAGCCGCTCCCTGTTCCGCTGTACCTGCTCTGTGTTCCGCTGTACCCGCTCACTGTTCTGCTGTTCCTGCTCTGTGTTCCACTGTACTCGCTCCCTGTTCCCCTGTACCTGCTCCCTGTTGCCCTGCACCCGCTCCGTGTTCCCCTGTACATGCTCCCTGTTCCCCTGTACGTGCTACCTGTTCCCCTGTACATGCTACCTGTTCCTCTGTACCTGCTCCCTGTAGCTCTGTACCCACTCCGTGTTCCCCTGCAGCCACTCTCTGTACCCCTGTACCTGCTCCCCATTCCTCTGTATCCGCTCCGTGTTCTCCTGTACCTTTCGTGTTCCCTTGTATCCTCTACCTGTTCTCCTGTACCTGCTCTGTGTTCCACTGTACGCGCTCCCTGTTCCCCTGTACCAGCTCTGTGTTCCACTGTACCCGCTCCCTGTTGCGCTGTACCTGCTCTGTGTTCCCCTGTACCCTCTCCCTATTCCCCTGTACCTGCTCTGTGTTCCACTGTAACCGCCCCCTGTACCCCGTACCTGATCTGTGTTCTACTGTACCCGCTCCCTGTTCTGATGTACCTGCTCTGTGTGCTACTGTACCCGCTCCCTGTTCCCCTGTACGTGCTCTGTGTTCCACTGTACCCGCTCCCTGTTCCCCTGTACATGCTGTGTGTTCCACGGTACCCGCTCGGTGTTCCCCTGTACCTGCTCTGTGTTTCGCTGTAACCGCTCCCTGATCCCCTGCACCTGCTCCCTGCACTCTTGTACCCGCTCCGTGTTCACCTGTAACCACTCCGTGTTCCCCTGTACCTGCTCCCTCTACTCTTGTACCCACTCCGTGTTCACCTATACCCGCTCCGTGTTCCCTGTACCTTCTCCCTCTACTCTTGTACCCGCTCCGTGTTCACCTGTACCTGCTCCGTGTTCCCCTGTACCAGCTCCCCATTCCTCTGTACCCGCTCCCTGTTCTCCTGTACCGTTCGTGTTCCCTTGTATCCGCTCCCTCTTCCCCTGTACCTGCTCTGTCTTCCACTGTACGCGCTCCCTGTTCCCCTGTACCTGCTCTGTGTTCCACTGTACCCGCTCCCTGTTCCCCTATACCTGATCTGTGTTCTACTGTACCCGGTCCCTGTTCTGCTGTATCTGCTCTGTGTTCTACTGTACCCGCTCCCTGTTCCCCTGTACCTGCTCTGTGTTCCACTGTACCATCTCCTTATTCCCCTGTACGTGCTCTGTGTTCCACTTTACCTGCTCCCTGTTCCCCTGTACCTGCTCTGTGTTCCACTGTACCCGCTCCCTGTTCCCCTGTACCTGCTCTGTGTTGCACTGTACCCGTTCCCTGTTCCCCTGTACCTGCTCCGTATTCCGCTGTACCCAATCCCTGTTCCCCTGTACCCGCTCTGTGTTCCACTGTACCCGCTCCCTGTTCCCCTGTACATGCTGTGTGTTCCACTGTACTCGCTCCCTGTTCCCCTGTACCTGCTCTGTGTTTCGCTGTACCCGATCCCTGTACTCTTGTACCCGCTCCGTGTTCAACTGTACCCACTCCGTGTTCCCCTGTCCCTGCTCCCTGTAGTCTTGTACCCGCTCCGTGTTCACCTATACCCGCTCCGTGTAACCTGTACCTGCTCCCTGTACTCTTGTACCCGCTCTGTGTTCCCCTGTACCTGCTCCGTGTTCCCCTGTACCTGCTCCCTGTTCCCCTGTACATGTGACCTGTTCCTCTGTAACCGCTCTGTATTCCCCTGTACCTGTTACCTGTTACGCTGTTCCTTGTCCCCTCTCCCTGCTCCATGTTCCCCTGTTCATGTTCCGTGTTCGTCTGTACCCGCTCACGGTTCCTCTGTACCTGCTCCCTGTTCCGCTGTACCCGCTCTGTGTTCCACTGTACCCGCTCCCTGTTCCCCTGTACCTGCTCTGTGTTCCACTGTACCAGCTCCCTATTCCCCTGTACATGCTCTGTGTTCCACTTTCCCTGCTCCCTGTTCCCCTGTACCTGCTCTGTGTTCCACTGTACCCGCTCCCTATTCCCCTGTACCTGCTCTGTGTTCCACTGTACCCGCTCCCTGTTCCCCTGTACCTGCTGCATATTCCGCTGTACCCGATCCCTGTTCCCCTGTAGCTGCTCTGTGTTCCACTGTACCCGCTCCCTGTTGCGCTGTACCTGCTCTGTGTTCCACTGTACCCGCTCCCTGTTCCCCTGTACCTGCTCTGTGTTCCGCTGTATCCGCTCCCTGTTCCCCTGCACCTGCTCTATGTTCCACTGTACCCGCTCCCTGTTCCCCTGTACCGTCTCTGTGTTCCACGTAGCCGCTCCCTGTTCCGCTGTACCTGCCCTGTGTTCCACTGTACCCGCTCCCTGTTCCCCTGTTCCTGCTCTGTGTTCCACTGTACCCGCTCCCTGTTCCCCTGTACCTGCTCTGTGTTCCCCTGTACACGCTCATTGCTCCCCTGTACCCGCTCCATGTTCTGCTGTACCCGATCCGTGGTCCGCTGTACCATTTCCATGTTCCGCTGTACCCGTTCCATGTTCCCCTGTACGTGCCCCCTGTTCCCCTGTACCCGCTCCCTGTTACACTGTTCCTTGTTTCCATGTACCCGCTCCGTGTTTCTCTGTACCTGCTCTGTGTTCCGCTGTACCCGCTACATGTTGCCCTGTACCCGTTCCCCTGTACCTGCACCGTGTTCCCCTGTACCCGCTCTCTGTTCCCGTCTACCGGTTCCATGTTCCCCTGTTCCTTGTTCCCCCTGCTCCGTGTTCGATTGTACCCGCTCCGTGATAACCTATACACGCTCTGTGTTCCCCAGCTCCCGCTCTCTGTTCCCCTGTACCCGCTCCGTCTTTCCCTGGACCCACTCCGTGCTCTGCTTCCTCTGTACCCGCTCCCTGTTCCCCTGTAGCTGCTCCCTGTACTCCTTTACCCACTCCGTGTGCCCCTGTACCAACTCCTTGTTCCGCTTCCTCTGTACACGCTCCGCCTTGCCCTGTACCTGTTCCGTTCCCATGTACCCGCTCCCTGTTCCCCTGCACCCGCTCCCCGTTCCCCTGTACCCGCTCCGAGTTCCCCTGTACCCCCTTCGTGTTCCTCTGTAGCCGCTCCGTGTTCCGCTGTACCGGCTACCTGTTCCCCTGCACCTGCTCTGTGTTCCCCTGTACTGGCTACCTGTTCCCCTGTACCCACTCTGTGTTCCCCTGTACTGGCTACCTGTTCCCCTGTACCCGCTCGGTGTTCCCCTGGGCCTGCCCACTGTCACCCTTTACCCGCTCCCTGTTCCCGTTTACCCACTCCGTGTGCCCCTGTCCCTGCTCCGCGTTCTCCTGCAGCTGCTCTGGTTCCCCTTTACGCAATCTCTGTTCCCCTCTAACCGCTCCGTGTTCCTCTGCACCCACTCCCTGTTCACCTGTACCTGCTCCATATGCTCCTGTACTCGCTCCCTGTTCCCTTGTAGCCGCCACCTGTACCCCTGTACCCGCTCCATGTTCCCCTGTACCCGCTCCCTGTTCCACTGTACACACTCCGTGTTCCCCTGTGCCCGCTCCCTGTTCCCCTGGTCCTGCTCCGTGTTCAAGTTTACCTGCTCCGTGTGCCTCGTACCTGCTCCGTATTACCCTGTACCCGATCCCTGTTCCCCTGTACCCGCTCCGTGTTCCCCTGTACCCGCTCCGTGTTCCCCTGTACCTACTCCGTGTTCTACTGTACCTGCTCTGTGTTCTAGTGTACCCGCTCTGTGTTCCACTTTACCTGCTTATTGTTCCCCTGTACCTGCTCTGTGTTTCACTGTACCCGCTCCCTGTTCTCCTGTACCTGCTCCGTGTTCCGCTGTACCCGCTCCCTGTTCCGCTCTACCTGCTCTGTGTTCCACTGTACCCGCTCCCTGTTCCCCTGTACCTTCTCTGTGTTCCACTGTAGCCGCTCCCTGTTCCGCTGTACCTGCTCTGTGTTCCGCTGTACGCGCTCCCTGTTCCGCTCGACCTGCTCTGTATTCCACTGTACCCACTCGCTGTTCCCCTGTACCTGCTCTGTGTTCCGCTGTACCCGCTCCCGCTCCCTGTTCCCCTGTACCTGCTCTATGTTCCACTGTACCCGCTCCCTGTTCCCCTGTACCTTCTCTGTGTTCCACTGTAGCCGCTCCCTGTTCCGCTGTACCTGCTCTGTGTTCCACTGTACCAGCTCCCTGTTCCCCTGTGCCTTCTCTGTGTTCCGCTGTACCCGCTCCCTGTTCCGCTGTACCTGCTCTGTATTCCACTGTACCCGCTCGCTGTTCCCCTGTACCTGCTCTGTGTTCCGCTGTACCCGTTCCCTGTTCCCCTGTACCTGCTCTATGTTCCACTGTATCCGCTCTCTTTTCCCCTGTACCTGCTCTGTGTTCCTCTGTACCCGCTCCCTGTTCCCCTGTACCTGCTCTATGTTCCACTGTACCCGCTCCCTGTTCCCCTGTACCTTCTCTGTGTTCCACTGTAGCCGCTCCCTGTTCCGCTGTACCTGCTCTGTGTTCCGCTGTACCCGCTCCCTGTTCTGCTGTTCCTCCTCTGTGTTCCACTGTACTCGCTCCCTGTTCCCCTGTACCTGCTCCCTGTTCCCCTGCGCCCGCTCCGTGTTCCCCTGTACATGCTCCCTGTTCCCCTATACGTGCTACCTGTTCCCCTGTACATGCTACCTGTTCCTCTGTACCTGCTCCCTGTAGCTCTGTACCCACTCCGTGTTCCCCTGCAGCCACTCTCTGTACCCCTGTACCTGCTCCCCATTCCTCTGTATCCGCTCCGTGTTCTCCTGTACCGTTCGTGTTCCCTTGTATCCTCTACCTGTTCCCCTGTACCTGCTCTGTGTTCCACTGTACGCGCTCCCTGTTCCCCTGTACCAGCTCTGTGTTCCACTGTACCCGCTCCCTGTTGCGCTGTACCTGCTCTGTGTTCCCCTGTACCCTCTCCCTATTCCCCTGTAACTGCTCTGTGTTCCACTGTACCCGCCCCCTGTACCCCGTACCTGATCTGTGTTCTACTGTACCCGCTCCCTGTTCTGATGTACCTGCTCTGTGTGCTACTGTACCCGCTCCCTGTTCCCCTGTACGTGCTCTGTGTTCCACTGTACCCGCTCCCTGTTCCCCTGTACATGCTGTGTGTTCCACGGTACCCGCTCCGTGTTCCCCTGTACCTGCTCTGTGTTTCGCTGTAACCGCTCCCTGATCCCCTGCACCTGCTCCCTGCACTCTTGTACCCGCTCCGTGTTCACCTGTAACCACTTCGTGTTCCCCTGTACCTGCTCCCTCTACTCTTGTACCCACTCCATGTTCACCTATACCCGCTCCGTGTTCCCTGTACCTTCTCCCTCTACTCTTGTACCCGCTCCGTGTTCACCTGTACCTGCTCAGTGTTCCACTGTACCAGCTCCCCATTCCTCTGTACCCGCTCCCTGTTCTCCTGTACCGTTCGTGTTCCCTTGTATCCGCTCCCTCTTCCCCTGTACCTGCTCTGTCTTCCACTGTACGCGCTCCTTGTTCCCCTGTACCTGCTCTGTGTTCCACTGTACCCGCTCCCTGTTCCCCTATACCTGATCTGTGTTCTACTGTACACGGTCCCTGTTCTGCTGTATCTGCTCTGCGTTCTACTGTACCCGCTCCCTGTTCCCCTGTACCTGCTCTGTGTTCCACTGTACCCGCTCCCTGTTCCCCTGTACCTGCTCTGTGTTCCACTGTACCAGCTCCCTATTCCCCTGTACGTGCTCTGTGTTCCACTTTACCTGCTCCCTGTTCCCCTGTACCTGCTCTGTGTTCCACTGTACCCGCTCCCTGTTCCCCTGTACCTGCTCTGTGTTGCACTGTACCCGTTCCCTGTTCCCCTGTACCTGCTCCGTATTCCGCTGTACCCGATCCCTGTTCCCCTGTACCCGCTCTGTGTTCCACTGTACCCGCTCCCTGTTCCCCTGTACATGCTGTGTGTTCCACTGTACTCGCTCCCTGTTCCCCTGTACCTGCTCTGTGTTTCGCTGTACCCGATCCCTGTACTCTTGTACCCGCTCCGTGTTCAACTGTACCCACTCCGTGTTCCCCTGTCCCTGCTCCCTGTAGTCTTGTACCCGCTCCGTGTTCACCTATACACGCTCCGTGTAACCTGTACCTGCTCCCTGTACTCTTGTATCCGCTCTGTGTTCACCTGTACCTGCTCCGTGTTCCCCTGTACCTGCTCCCTGTTCCCCTGTACATGTGACCTGTTCCTCTGTAACCACTCTGTGTTCCCCTGTACCTGTTACCTGTTACGCTGTTCCTTGTCCCATTGTACCCGCTCCATGTTCCCCTGTACCCGCTCCATGTTCCCCTCTCCCTGCTCCATGTCCCCCTGTTCATGTTCCGTGTTCGTCTGTACCCGCTCACGGTTCCTCTGTACCTGCTCCCTGTTCCGCTGTACCCGCTCTGTGTTCCACTGTACCCGCTCTCTGTTCCCCTGTACCTGCTCTGTGTTCCACTGTACCAGCTCCCTATTCCCCTGTACGTTCTCTGTGTTCCACTTTCCCTGCTCCCTGTTCCCCTGTACCTGCTCTGTGTTCCACTGTACCCGCTCCCTATTCCCCTGTACCTGCTCTGTGTTCCACTGTACCCGCTCCCTGTTCCCCTGTACCTGCTCCGTATTCCGCTGTACCCGATCCCTGTTCCCCTGTACCTGCTCTGTGTTCCACTGTACCCGCTCCCTGTTGCGCTGTACCTGCTCTGTGTTCCACTGTACCCGCTCCCTGTTCCCCTGTACCTGCTCTGTGTTCCGCTGTATCCGCTCCCTGTTCCCCTGCACCTGCTCTATGTTCCACTGTACCCGCTCCCTGTTCCCCTGTACCGTCTCTGTGTTCCACTGTAGCCGCTCCCTGTTCCGCTGTACCTGCCCTGTGTTCCACTGTACCCGCTCCCTGTTCCCCTGTTCCTGCTCTGTGTTCCACTGTACCCGCTCCCTGTTCCCCTGTACCTGCTCTGTGTTCCCCTGTACACGCTCATTGCTCCCCTGTACCCGCTCCATGTTCTGCTGTGCCCGATCCGTTGTCCGCTGTACCATATCCATGTTCCGCTGTACCCGTTCCATGTTCCCCTGTACGTGCCCCCTGTTCCCCTGTACCCGCTCCCTGTTACACTGTTCCTTGTATCCATGTACCCGCTCCGTGTTTCTCTGTACCTGCTCTGTGTTCCGCTGTACCCGCTACATGTTGCCCTGTACCCGTTCCCCTGTACCTGCACCGTGTTCCCCTGTACCCGCTCTCTGTTCCCGTCTACCGGTTCCATGTTCCCCTGTTCCTTGTTCCCCCTGCTCCGTGTTCGATTGTACCCGCTCCATGATCACCTATACACGCTCTGTGTTCCCCTGCTCCCGCTCTCTGTTCCCCTGTACCCGCTCCCTCTTTCCCTGGACCCACTCCGTGCTCTGCTTCCTCTGTACCCGCTCCCTGTTCCCCTGTAGCTGCTCCCTGTATTCCTTTACCCACTCCGTGTGCCCCTGTACCTGCTCCTTGTTCCGCTTCCTCTGTACACGCTCCGCCTTGCCCTGTACCTGTTCCGTTCCCCATGTACCCGCTCCCTGTTCCCCTGCACCCGCTCCCCGTTCCCCTGTACCCGCTCCGAGTTCCCCTGTACCCCCTTCGTGTTCCTCTGTAGCCGCTCCGTGTTCCGCTGTACCGGCTACCTGTTCCCCTGCACCTGCTCTGTGTTCCCCTGTACTGGCTACCTGTTCCCCTGTACCCACTCTGTGTTCCCCTGTACTGGCTACCTGTTCCCCTGTACCCGCTCGGTGTTCCCCTGGGCCTGCCCACTGTCCCCCGTTACCCGCTCCCTATTCCCGTTTACCCGCTCCGTGTGCCCCTGTCCCTGCTCCGCGTTCTCCTGCAGCTGCTCTGGTTCCCCTTTACTCAATCTCTGTTCCCCTCTAACCGCTCCGTGTTCCTCTGCAACCACTCCCTGTTCACCTGTACCTGCTCCCTGTAGTCCTGTACCCGCTCCCTGTTCCCTAGTAGCCGCCACCTGTACCCCTGTACCCGCTCCATGTTCCCCTGTACCCGCTCCCTGTTCCACTGTACACACTCCGTGTTCTCCTGTGCCCGCTCCCTGTTCCCCTGGTCCCGCTCCGTGTTCAAGTTTACCTGCTCCGGGTGCCTCGTACCTGCTCCGTATTACCCTGTACCCGATCCCTGTTCACCTGTACCCGCTCCGTGTTCCCCTGTACCCGCTCCGTGTTCCCCTGTACCTACTCTGTGCTCTACTGTACCTGCTCTGTGTTCTAGTGTACCCGCTCCCTGTTCCCCTGTACCTGCTCTGTGCTCCACTGTACCCGCTCCCTGTTCCCTTGTACCCGCTCTGTGTTCCACTTTACCTGCTTATTGTTCCCCTGTACCTGCTCTATGTTCCACTGTACCCGCTCCCTGTTCCACTGTACACACTCCGTGTTCCCCTGTGCCCGCTCCCTGTTCCCCTGTACATGCTGTGTGTTCCACTGTACTCGCTCCCTGTTCCCCTGTACCTGCTCTGTGTTTCGCTGTACCCGATCCCTGTACTCTTGTACCCGCTCCGTGTTCAAATGTACCCACTCCGTGTTCCCCTGTCCCTGCTCCCTGTAGTCTTGTACCTGCTCCGTGTTCACCTATACCCGCTCCGTGTTCCCTGTACCTGCTCCCTGTACTCTTGTACCCGCTCTGTGTTCACCTGCACCTGCTCCGTGTTCCCCTGTACCCGCTCCCTGTTCTGATGTACCTGCTCTGTGTGCTACTGTACCCGCTCCCTGTTCCCCGGTACGTGCTCTGTGTTCCACTGTACCCGCTCCCTGTTCCCCTGTACATGCTGTGTGTTCCACGGTACCCGCTCCGTGTTCCCCTGTACCTGCTCTGTGTTTCGCTGTAACCGCTCCCTGATCCCCTGCACCTGCTCCCTGCACTCTTGTACCCGCTCCGTGTTCACCTGTACCCACTCCGTGTTCCCCTGTACCTGCTCCCTCTACTCTTGTACCCACTCCGTGTTCACCTATACCCGCTCCGTGTTCCCTGTACCTTCTCCCTCTACTCTTGTACCCGCTCCGTGTTCACCTGTACCTGCTCCGTGTTCCCCTGTACCAGCTCCCCATTCCTCTGTACCCGCTCCCTGTTCTCCTGTACCGTTCGTGTTCCCTTGTATCCGCTCCCTCTTCCCCTGTACCTGCTCTGTCTTCCACTGTACGCGCTCCCTGTTCCCCTGTACCTGCTCTGTGTTCCACTGTACGCGCTCCCTATTCCCCTATACCTGATCTGTGTTCTACTGTACCCGGTCCCTGTTCTGCTGTACCTGCTCTGTGTTCTACTGTACCCGCTCCCTGTTCCCCTGTACCTACTCTGTGTTCCACTGTACCCGCTCCCTGTTCCCCTGTACCTGCTCTGTGTTCCACTTTACCCGCTCCCTGTTCCCCTGTACCTGCTCTGTGTTCCACTGTACCCGCTCCCTGTTGCCCTGTACCTGCTCTGTGTTCCACTATACCCGCTCCCTCTTCCCCTGTACCTGCTCTGTGTTCCACTATACCCGCTCCCTCTTCCTCTGTACCTGCTCTGTGTTTCCGCTGTAGTCGCTCCATGTTCCTCTGTACCCGCTCCATGTTCCTCTGTACCTGCTCCGTGTTCCACTGTACCCGCTCCCTGTTCCCCTGTACCTGCTCTGTGTTCCACTGTACCCGCTCCTTATTCACCTGTACGTGCTCTGTGTTCCCCTGTACCCGCTCCCTTTTCCCCTGTACCTGCTCTGTGTTCCACTGTACACGCTCCCTGTTCCCCTGTACCTGCTCTTTGTTCTGCTGTACCCGCTCCCTGTTCCCCTGTACCTGCTCCGTGTTCCGCTGTACCCGATCCCTGTTCCCCTGTACCTGCTCTGTGTTTCACTGTACCCGCTCCCTGTTCCCCTGTACATGCTGTGTGTTCCACTGTACCCGCTCCCTGTTCCCCTGTACCTGCTCTGTGTTTCGCTGTACCCGATCCCTGTACTCTTGTACCCGCTCCGTGTAGTCTTGAACCCGCTCCGTGTTCACCTATACCCGCTCCGTGTTCCCTGTACCTGGACCCTGTAATCTTGTACCCTTCCGTGTTCACCTGTACCTGCTCCGTGTTCCACTATACCCGCTCCCTCTTCCCCTGTACCTGCTCTGTGTTTCCGCTGTAGTCGCTCCATGTTCCTCTGTACTTGCTCTGTGTTCCACTGTACCCGCTCCCTGTTCCCCTGTACCTGCTCTGTGTTCCACTGTACCCGCTCCCTATTCCCCAGTACGTGCTCTGTGTTCCACTTTACCTGCTCCCTGTTCCCCTGTACCTGCTCTGTGTTCTACTGTACCCGCTCCCTGTTCCCCTGTACCTGCTCTGTGTTCCACTGTACCCGCTCCCTGTTCCCCTGTACCTGCTCTGTGTTTCGCTGTACCCGATCCCTGTACTCTTGTACCCGCTCCGTGTTCAACTGTACCCACTCCGTGTTCCCCTGTCCCTGCTCCCTGTAGTCTTGTACCCGCTCCGTGTTCACCTATACCCGCTCCGTGTTCCCTGTACCTGCTCCCTGTAATCTTGTACCCGATCCGTGTTCACCTGTACCTGCTCCGTGTTCCCCTGTACCTGCTTCCTTTTCCCCTGTACATGTGACCAGTTCCTCTGTAACCGCTCTGTATTCCCCTGTACCTGTTACCTGTTACGTTGTTCCTTGTCCCACTGTACCCGCTCCATGTTCCCCTGTACCGCTCCATGTTCCCCTCTCCCTGCTCCATGTTCCCCTGTACATGTTCTGTGTTCCTCTGTACCCGCTCACGGTTCCTCTGTACCTGCTCCCTGTTCCGCTGTACCCGCTCTGTTTTCCACTGTACCCGCTCCCTGTTCCCCTGTAGCTGCGACCTGTACTCCTTTACCCACGCCGTGTGCCCCTGTACCTACTCCTTGTTCCGCTTCCTCTGTACACGCTCCGCCTTGCCCTGTACCTGTTCCGTTCCCCATGTACCCGCCCCCTGTTCCCCTGCACCCGCTCCCCGTTCCCCTGTACCCGCTCCGAGTTCCCCTGTACCCCCTTCGAGTTCCTCTGTAGCCGCTCCGTGTTCCGCTGTACCAGCTACCTGTTCCCCTGCACCTGCTCTGTGTTCCCCTGTACTGGCTACCTGTTCCCCTGTACCCACTCTGTGTTCCCCTGTACTGGCTACCTGTTCCCCTGTACCCGCTCAGTGTTCCCCTGGACCTGCCCACTGTCACCCTTTACCCGCTCCCTGTTCCCGTTTACCCGCTCCGTGTGCCCCTGTCCCTGCTCCGCGTTCTCCTGCAGCTGCTCTGGTTCCCCTTTACTCAATCTCTGTTCCCCTCTAACCGCTCCGTGTTCCTCTGCACCCACTCTCTGTTCACCTGTACCTGCTCCATATGCTCCTGTACCCGCTCCCTGTTCCCTTGTAGCCGCCACCTGTACCCCTGAACCCGCTCCATGTTCCCCTGTACCCGCTCCCTGTTCCACTGTACACACTCCGTGTTACCCTGTGCACGCTCCCTGTTCCCCTGGTCCCGCTCCGTGTTCAAGTTTACCTGCACCGGGTGCCTCGTACCTGCTCCGTATTACCCTGTACCCGATCCCTGTTCCCCTGTACCCGCTCCGTGTTCCCCTGTACCTACTCTGTGTTCTACTGTACCTGCTCTGTGTTCTAGTGTACCCGCTCCCTGTTCCCGTGTACCTGCTCTGTGCTCCACTGTACCCGCTCCCTGTTCCACTGTACCCACTCCCTTTTCCCTTGTGCCCGCTCTGTGTTCCACTTTACCTGCTTATTGTTCCCCTGTACCTGCTCTGTGTTCCACTGTACCCGCTCCCTGTTCCACTGTAAACACTCCGTGTTCCCCTGTGCCCGCTCCCTGTTCCCCTGGTCCCGCTCCCTGTTCAAGTTTACCTGCTCCATGTGCCTCGTACCTGCTCCGTATTACCCTGTACCCGATCCCTGTTCCCCTGTACCCGCTCCGTGTTCCCCTGTACCCGCTCCGTGTTCCCCTGTACCTACTCTGTGTTCCACTGTACCTGCTCTGTGTGCTAGTGTACCCGCTCCCTGTTCCCCTGTACCTGCTCTGTGTTCCACTGTACCCGCTCCCTGTTCCACTGTGCCCGCTCCCTGTTCCCTTGTACCCGCTCTGTGTTCCACTTTACCTGCTTATTGTTCTCCTGTACCTGCTCTGTGTTCCACTGTACCCGCTCCCTGCTCTCCTGTACCTGCTCCGTGTTCCGCTGTACCCGCTCCCTGTTCCGCTCTACCTGCTCTGTGTTCCGCTGTACCCGCTCCCTGTTCCCCTGTACCTGCTCTGTGTTTCCGCTGTAGTCGTTCCCTGTTCACCTGTACCTGTTCTGTGTTCTGCTGTACCCGCTCCCTGTTCCCCTGTACCTGCTCTGTGTTCCGCTGTACCCGATCCCTGTTCCCCTGTACCTGCTCCGTGTTCCCTTGTACCCATTCGGTGTTCCCCTGTACACGCTCATTGCTCCCCTGTACTCGCTCCATGTTCTGCTGTACCCGATCCGTGGTCCGCTGTACCATATCCATGTTCCGCTGTACCCGCTCCATGTTCCCCTGTACGTGCCCCCTGTTCCCCTTTACCCGCTCCCTGTTACACTGTTCCTTGTTTCCATGTACCCGCTCCGTGTTTCCCTGTACCTGCTCTGTGTTCCGCTGTACCCGCTACATGTTGCCCTGTACCCGTTCCCCTGTACCTGCACCGTGATCCCCTGTACCCGCTCTCTGTTCCCGTCTACCCGTTCCATGTTTCCCTGTTCCTTGTTCCCCCTGCTCCGTGTTCCATTGTATCCGCTCTGTGATAATCTATACATGCTCTGTGTTCCCCTGCAGCCGCTCTCTGTTCCCCTGTACTCGCTCCGTCTTTCCCTGGACCCACTCCGTGCTCTGCTTCCTCTGTACCCGCTCCCTGTTCCCCTGTATCTGCTCCCTGTACTCCTTTACCCACTCCGTGTGCCCCTGTACCTACTCCTTGTTCCGCTTCCTCTGTACCCGCTCCTCCTTGCCCTGTACCTGGACCGTTCCCCATGTACCCGCTCCCTGTTCCCCTGCACCCGCTCCCTGTTCCCCTGTACCCGCTCCGAGTTCCCCTGTACCCCCTTCGTGTTCCTCTGTAGCCGCTCCGTGGTTCCGCTGTACCGGCTACCTGTTCCCATGCACCTGCTCTGTGTTCCCCTGTACTGGCTACCTGTTCCCCTGTACCCACTCTGTGTTCCCCTGCACTGGCTACCTGTTCCCCTGTACCCGCTCTGTGTTCCCGTGGACCTGCCCACTGTCCCCCTTTACCCGCTCCCTGTTCCCGTTTACCTGCACCGTGTGCCCCTGTCCCTGCTCCGCGTTCTCCTGCAGCTGCTCTGGTTCCCCTTTACTCAATCTCTGTTCCCCTCTAACCGCTCCGTGTTCCCATGTACCCACTCCCTGTTCACCTGTACCTGCTCCATATGCTCCTGTACCCGCTCCCTGTTCCCTTGTAGCCGCTCCCTGTACCCCTGTACCCGCTCCATGTTCCCCTGTACCCGCTCCCTGTTCCACTGTACACACTCCGTGTTCCACTGTGCCCGCTCCCTGTTCCCCTGGTCCCGCTCCGTGTTCAAGTTTACCTGCTCCGTGTGCCTCGTACCTGCTCCCTGTTCCCCTGTACCCGCTCCGTGTTCCCCTGTACCCGCTCCGTGTTCCCCTGTACCCGCTCCCTGTTCCCCTGTACCTGCTCTGTGTTCCACTGTACCCGCTCCCTGTTCCCCTGTACGTGCTCTGTGTTCCACTGTACCCGCTCCCTGTTCCCCTGTACATGCTGTGTGTTCCACTGTACCCGCTCCCTGTTCCCCTGTACCTGCTCTGTGTTTCGCTGTACCCGATCTCTGTACTCTTGTACCCGCTCCGTGTTCAACTGTACCCACTCCGTGTTCTCCTGTCCCTGCTCCCTGTAGTCTTGTACCCGCTCCGTGTTCACCTATACCCGCTCCGTGTTCCCTGTACCTGCTCCCTGTAATCTTGTACCCGCTCCGTGTTCACCCGTACCTGCTCTGTGTTCCCCTGTACCTGTTCCCTGTTCCCCCGTACATGTGACCTGTTCCTCTGTAACCGCTCTGTGTTCCTCTGTACCTGTTACCTGTTACGTTGTTCCTTGTCCCACTGTACCCGCTCCATATTCCCCTGTACCCGCTCCATGTTCCCCTCTCCCTGCTCCATGTTCCCCTGTACTTGTTCTGTGTTCCTCTGTACCCGTTCACGGATCCTCTGTACCTGCTCCCTGTTCCGCTGTACCCGCTCTGTGTTCCACTGTACCGGCTCCCTGTTCCCCTGTACCTGCTCTGTGTTCCACTGTACCCGCTCCCTGTTCCCCTGTACCTGCTCTGTGTTCCGCTGTACCCGCTCCCTGTTCCCCTGTACCGTCTCTGTGTTCCACTGTACCCGCTCCCTGTTCCCCTGTACATGCTGTGTGTTCCACTGTACCCGCTCCCTGTTCCCCTGTACCTGCTCTGTGTTCCACTGTACGCGCTCCCTATTCCCCTATACCTGATCTGTGTTCTACTGTACCCGGTCCCTGTTCTGCTGTACCTGCTCTGTGTTCTACTGTACCCGCTCCCTGTTCCCCTGTACCTACTCTGTGTTCCACTGTACCCGCTCCCTGTTCCCCTGTACCTGCTCTGTGTTCCACTTTACCCGCTCCCTGTTCCCCTGTACCTGCTCTGTGTTCCACTGTACCCGCTCCCTGTTGCCCTGTACCTGCTCTGTGTTCCACTATACCCGCTCCCTCTTCCCCTGTACCTGCTCTGTGTTCCACTATACCCGCTCCCTCTTCCTCTGTACCTGCTCTGTGTTTCCGCTGTAGTCGCTCCATGTTCCTCTGTACCCGCTCCATGTTCCTCTGTACCTGCTCCGTGTTCCACTGTACCCGCTCCCTGTTCCCCTGTACCTGCTCTGTGTTCCACTGTACCCGCTCCTTATTCACCTGTACGTGCTCTGTGTTCCCCTGTACCCGCTCCCTTTTCCCCTGTACCTGCTCTGTGTTCCACTGTACACGCTCCCTGTTCCCCTGTACCTGCTCTGTGTTCTGCTGTACCCGCTCCCTGTTCCCCTGTACCTGCTCCGTGTTCCGCTGTACCCGATCCCTGTTCCCCTGTACCTGCTCTGTGTTTCACTGTACCCGCTCCCTGTTCCCCTGTACATGCTGTGTGTTCCACTGTACCCGCTCCCTGTTCCCCTGTACCTGCTCTGTGTTTCGCTGTACCCGATCCCTGTACTCTTGTACCCGCTCCGTGTAGTCTTGACCCCGCTCCGTGTTCACCTATACCCGCTCCGTGTTCCCTGTACCTGGACCCTGTAATCTTGTACCCTTCCGTGTTCACCTGTACCTGCTCCGTGTTCCACTATACCCGCTCCCTCTTCCCCTGTACCTGCTCTGTGTTTCCGCTGTAGTCGCTCCATGTTCCTCTGTACTTGCTCTGTGTTCCACTGTACCCGCTCCCTGTTCCCCTGTACCTGCTCTGTGTTCCACTGTACCCGCTCCCTATTCCCCAGTACGTGCTCTGTGTTCCACTTTACCTGCTCCCTGTTCCCCTGTACCTGCTCTGTGTTCTACTGTACCCGCTCCCTGTTCCCCTGTACCTGCTCTGTGTTCCACTGTACCCGCTCCCTGTTCCCCTGTACCTGCTCTGTGTTTCGCTGTACCCGATCCCTGTACTCTTGTACCCGCTCCGTGTTCAACTGTACCCACTCCGTGTTCCCCTGTCCCTGCTCCCTGTAGTCTTGTACCCGCTCCGTGTTCACCTATACCCGCTCCGTGTTCCCTGTACCTGCTCCCTGTAATCTTGTACCCGATCCGTGTTCACCTGTACCTGCTCCGTGTTCCCCTGTACCTGCTTCCTTTTCCCCTGTACATGTGACCAGTTCCTCTGTAACCGCTCTGTATTCCCCTGTACCTGTTACCTGTTACGTTGTTCCTTGTCCCACTGTACCCGCTCCATGTTCCCCTGTACCGCTCCATGTTCCCCTCTCCCTGCTCCATGTTCCCCTGTACATGTTCTGTGTTCCTCTGTACCCGCTCACGGTTCCTCTGTACCTGCTCCCTGTTCCGCTGTACCCGCTCTGTTTTCCACTGTACCCGCTCCCTGTTCCCCTGTAGCTGCGACCTGTACTCCTTTACCCACGCCGTGTGCCCCTGTACCTACTCCTTGTTCCGCTTCCTCTGTACACGCTCCGCCTTGCCCTGTACCTGTTCCGTTCCCCATGTACCCGCCCCCTGTTCCCCTGCACCCGCTCCCCGTTCCCCTGTACCCGCTCCGAGTTCCCCTGTACCCCCTTCGTGTTCCTCTGTAGCCGCTCCGTGTTCCGCTGTACCAGCTACCTGTTCCCCTGCACCTGCTCTGTGTTCCCCTGTACTGGCTACCTGTTCCCCTGTACCCACTCTGTGTTCCCCTGTACTGGCTACCTGTTCCCCTGTACCCGCTCAGTGTTCCCCTGGACCTGCCCACTGTCACCCTTTACCCGCTCCCTGTTCCCGTTTACCCGCTCCGTGTGCCCCTGTCCCTGCCCCGCGTTCTCCTGCAGCTGCTCTGGTTCCCCTTTACTCAATCTCTGTTCCCCTCTAACCGCTCCGTGTTCCTCTGCACCCACTCTCTGTTCACCTGTACCTGCTCCATATGCTCCTGTACCCGCTCCCTGTTCCCTTGTAGCCGCCACCTGTACCCCTGAACCCGCTCCATGTTCCCCTGTACCCGCTCCCTGTTCCACTGTACACACTCCGTGTTACCCTGTGCACGCTCCCTGTTCCCCTGGTCCCGCTCCGTGTTCAAGTTTACCTGCACCGGGTGCCTCGTACCTGCTCCGTATTACCCTGTACCCGATCCCTGTTCCCCTGTACCCGCTCCGTGTTCCCCTGTACCTACTCTGTGTTCTACTGTACCTGCTCTGTGTTCTAGTGTACCCGCTCCCTGTTCCCGTGTACCTGCTCTGTGCTCCACTGTACCCGCTCCCTGTTCCACTGTACCCACTCCCTTTTCCCTTGTGCCCGCTCTGTGTTCCACTTTACCTGCTTATTGTTCCCCTGTACCTGCTCTGTGTTCCACTGTACCCGCTCCCTGTTCCACTGTAAACACTCCGTGTTCCCCTGTGCCCGCTCCCTGTTCCCCTGGTCCCGCTCCCTGTTCAAGTTTACCTGCTCCATGTGCCTCGTACCTGCTCCGTATTACCCTGTACCCGATCCCTGTTCCCCTGTACCCGCTCCGTGTTCCCCTGTACCCGCTCCGTGTTCCCCTGTACCTACTCTGTGTTCCACTGTACCTGCTCTGTGTGCTAGTGTACCCGCTCCCTGTTCCCCTGTACCTGCTCTGTGTTCCACTGTACCCGCTCCCTGTTCCACTGTGCCCGCTCCCTGTTCCCTTGTACCCGCTCTGTGTTCCACTTTACCTGCTTATTGTTCTCCTGTACCTGCTCTGTGTTCCACTGTACCCGCTCCCTGCTCTCCTGTACCTGCTCCGTGTTCCGCTGTACCCGCTCCCTGTTCCGCTCTACCTGCTCTGTGTTCCGCTGTACCCGCTCCCTGTTCCCCTGTACCTGCTCTGTGTTTCCGCTGTAGTCGCTCCCTGTTCACCTGTACCTGTTCTGTGTTCTGCTGTACCCGCTCCCTGTTCCCCTGTACCTGCTCTGTGTTCCGCTGTACCCGATCCCTGTTCCCCTGTACCTGCTCCGTGTTCCCTTGTACCCATTCGGTGTTCCCCTGTACACGCTCATTGCTCCCCTGTACTCGCTCCATGTTCTGCTGTACCCGATCCGTGGTCCACTGTACCATATCCATGTTCCGCTGTACCCGCTCCATGTTCCCCTGTACGTGCCCCCTGTTCCCCTTTACCCGCTCCCTGTTACACTGTTCCTTGTTTCCATGTACCCGCTCCGTGTTTCCCTGTACCTGCTCTGTGTTCCGCTGTACCCGCTACATGTTGCCCTGTACCCGTTCCCCTGTACCTGCACCGTGATCCCCTGTACCCGCTCTCTGTTCCCGTCTACCCGTTCCATGTTTCCCTGTTCCTTGTTCCCCCTGCTCCGTGTTCCATTGTATCCGCTCTGTGATAATCTATACATGCTCTGTGTTCCCCTGCAGCCGCTCTCTGTTCCCCTGTACTCGCTCCGTCTTTCCCTGGACCCACTCCGTGCTCTGCTTCCTCTGTACCCGCTCCCTGTTCCCCTGTATCTGCTCCCTGTACTCCTTTACCCACTCCGTGTGCCCCTGTACCTACTCCTTGTTCCGCTTCCTCTGTACCCGCTCCTCCTTGCCCTGTACCTGGACCGTTCCCCATGTACCCGCTCCCTGTTCCCCTGCACCCGCTCCCTGTTCCCCTGTACCCGCTCCGAGTTCCCCTGTACCCCCTTCGTGTTCCTCTGTAGCCGCTCCGTGGTTCCGCTGTACCGGCTACCTGTTCCCATGCACCTGCTCTGTGTTCCCCTGTACTGGCTACCTGTTCCCCTGTACCCACTCTGTGTTCCCCTGCACTGGCTACCTGTTCCCCTGTACCCGCTCTGTGTTCCCGTGGACCTGCCCACTGTCCCCCTTTACCCGCTCCCTGTTCCCGTTTACCTGCACCGTGTGCCCCTGTCCCTGCTCCGCGTTCTCCTGCAGCTGCTCTGGTTCCCCTTTACTCAATCTCTGTTCCCCTCTAACCGCTCCGTGTTCCCATGTACCCACTCCCTGTTCACCTGTACCTGCTCCATATGCTCCTGTACCCGCTCCCTGTTCCCTTGTAGCCGCTCCCTGTACCCCTGTACCCGCTCCATGTTCCCCTGTACCCGCTCCCTGTTCCACTGTACACACTCCGTGTTCCACTGTGCCCGCTCCCTGTTCCCCTGGTCCCGCTCCGTGTTCAAGTTTACCTGCTCCGTGTGCCTCGTACCTGCTCCCTGTTCCCCTGTACCCGCTCCGTGTTCCCCTGTACCCGCTCCGTGTTCCCCTGTACCCGCTCCCTGTTCCCCTGTACCTGCTCTGTGTTCCACTGTACCCGCTCCCTGTTCCACTGTACCCGCTCCCTGTTCCCTTGTACCCGCTCTGTGTTCCACTTTATCTGCTAATTGTTCCCCTGTACCTGCTCTGCGTTCCACTGTACCCGCTCCCTGTTTTCCTCTACCTGCTCCGTGTTCCGCTATACCCGCTCCCTGTTCCACTCTACCTGCTCTGTGTTCCGCTTTACCCGCTCCCTGTTCCACTGTACCTGCTCGATGTTCCACTGTACCCGCTACCTGTTCCCCTGTACCTGCTCTGTGTTCCGCTGTACTCGCTCCCTGTTCCCCTGTACCTGCTCTATGTTCCACTGTACCCGCTCCCTGTTCCCCTGTACCTGCTCTGTGTTCCACTGTACCCGCTCCCTGTTCCCCTCTACCTGCTCTGTGTTCCACTGTACCGGCTCCCTGTTCTCCTGTACCTGCTCTTTGTTCCACCATACCCCTCCCTCTTCCCCTGTACCTGCTCTGTGTTTCCGCTGTAGTCGCTCCATGTTCCCCTGTACCTGCTCTGTGTTCCACTGTACCCGCTCCCTGTTCCCCTGTACCTGCTCTGTGTTCCACTGTACCCGCTCCCTATTCCCCTGTACGTGCTCTGTGTTCCACTGTACCCGCTCCCTGTTCCCCTGTACATGCTGTGTGTTCCACTGTACCCGCTCCCTGTTCCCCTGTACCTGCTCTGTGTTTCGCTGTACCCGATCTCTGTACTCTTGTACCCGCTCCGTGTTCAACTGTACCCACTCCGTGTTCTCCTGTCCCTGCTCCCTGTAGTCTTGTACCCGCTCCGTGTTCACCTATACCCGCTCCGTGTTCCCTGTACCTGCTCCCTGTAATCTTGTACCCGCTCCGTGTTCACCCGTACCTGCTCTGTGTTCCCCTGTACCTGTTCCCTGTTCCCCCGTACATGTGACCTGTTCCTCTGTAACCGCTCTGTGTTCCTCTGTACCTGTTACCTGTTACGTTGTTCCTTGTCCCACTGTACCCGCTCCATATTCCCCTGTACCCGCTCCATGTTCCCCTCTCCCTGCTCCATGTTCCCCTGTACTTGTTCTGTGTTCCTCTGTACCCGCTCACGGTTCCTCTGTACCTGCTCCCTGTTCCGCTGTACCCGCTCTGTGTTCCACTGTACCGGCTCCCTGTTCCCCTGTACCTGCTCTGTGTTCCACTGTACCCGCTCCCTGTTCCCCTGTACCTGCTCTGTGTTCCGCTGTACCCGCTCCCTGTTCCCCTGTACCGTCTCTGTGTTCCACTGTAGCCGCTCCCTGTTCCGCTGTACCTGCCCTGTGTTCCACTGTACCCGCTCCCTGTTCCCCTGTTCCTGCTCTGTGTTCCACTGTACCCGCTCCCTGTTCCCCTGTACCTGCTCTGTGTTCCCCTGTACACGCTCATTGCTCCCCTGTACCCGCTCCATGTTCTGCTGTGCCCGATCCGTGGTCCGCTGTACCATATCCATGTTCCGCTGTACCCGTTCCATGTTCCCCTGTACGTGCCCCCTGTTCCCCTGTACCCGCTCCCTGTTACACTGTTCCTTGTATCCATGTACCCGCTCCGTGTTTCTCTGTACCTGCTCTGTGTTCCGCTGTACCCGCTACATGTTGCCCTGTACCCGTTCCCCTGTACCTGCACCGTGTTCCCCTGTACCCGCTCTCTGTTCCCGTCTACCGGTTCCATGTTCCCCTGTTCCTTGTTCCCCCTGCTCCGTGTTCGATTGTACCCGCTCCATGATCAACTATACACGCTCTGTGTTCCCCTGCTCCCGCTCTCTGTTCCCCTGTACCCGCTCCCTCTTTCCCTGGACCCACTCCGTGCTCTGCTTCCTCTGTACCCGCTCCCTGTTCCCCTGTACCTGCTCCCTGTACTCCTTTACCCACTCCGTGTGCCCCTGTACCTGCTCCTTGTTCCGCTTCCTCTGTACACGCTCCGCCTTGCCCTGTACCTGTTCCGTTCCCCATGTACCCGCTCCCTGTTCCCCTGCACCCGCTCCCCGTTCCCCTGTACCCGCTCCGAGTTCCCCTGTACCCCCTTCGTGTTCCTCTGTAGCCGCTCCGTGTTCCGCTGTACCGGCTACCTGTTCCCCTGCACCTGCTCTGTGTTCCCCTGTACTGGCTCCCTGTTCCCCTGTCCCCACTCTGTGTTCCCCTGTACTGGCTACCTGTTCCCCTGTACCCGCTCGGTGTTCCCCTGGGCCTGCCCACTGTCCCCCGTTACCCGCTCCCTATTCCCGTTTACCCGCTCCGTGTGCCCCTGTCCCTGCTCCGCGTTCTCCTGCAGCTGCTCTGGTTCCCCTTTACTCAATCTCTGTTCCCCTCTAACCGCTCCGTGTTCCTCTGCAACCACTCCCTGTTCACCTGTACCCGCTCCCTGTTCCCTAGTAGCCGCCACCTGTACCCCTGTACCCGCTCCATGTTCCCCTGTACCCGCTCCCTGTTCCACTGTACACACTCCGTGTTCTCCTGTGCCCGCTCCCTGTTCCCCTGGTCCCGCTCCGTGTTCAAGTTTACCTGCTCCGGGTGCCTCGTACCTGCTCCGTATTACCCTGTACCCGATCCCTGTTCACCTGTACCCGCTCCGTGTTCCCCTGTACCCGCTCCGTGTTCCCCTGTACCTACTCTGTGCTCTACTGTACCTGCTCTGTGTTCTAGTGTACCCGCTCCCTGTTCCCCTGTACCTGCTCTGTGCTCCACTGTACCCGCTCCCTGTTCCCTTGTACCCGCTCTGTGTTCCACTTTACCTGCTTATTGTTCCCCTGTACCTGCTCTATGTTCCACTGTACCCGCTCCCTGTTCCACTGTACACACTCCGTGTTCCCCTGTGCCCGCTCCCTGTTCCCCTGTACATGCTGTGTGTTCCACTGTACTCGCTCCCTGTTCCCCTGTACCTGCTCTGTGTTTCGCTGTACCCGATCCCTGTACTCTTGTACCCGCTCCGTGTTCAAATGTACCCACTCCGTGTTCCCCTGTCCCTGCTCCCTGTAGTCTTGTACCTGCTCCGTGTTCACCTATACCCGCTCCGTGTTCCCTGTACCTGCTCCCTGTACTCTTGTACCCGCTCTGTGTTCACCTGCACCTGCTCCGTGTTCCCCTGTACCCGCTCCCTGTTCTGATGTACCTGCTCTGTGTGCTACTGTACCCGCTCCCTGTTCCCCGGTACGTGCTCTGTGTTCCACTGTACCCGCTCCCTGTTCCCCTGTACATGCTGTGTGTTCCACGGTACCCGCTCCGTGTTCCCCTGTACCTGCTCTGTGTTTCGCTGTAACCGCTCCCTGATCCCCTGCACCTGCTCCCTGCACTCTTGTACCCGCTCCGTGTTCACCTGTACCCACTCCGTGTTCCCCTGTACCTGCTCCCTCTACTCTTGTACCCACTCCGTGTTCACCTATACCCGCTCCGTGTTCCCTGTACCTTCTCCCTCTACTCTTGTACCCGCTCCGTGTTCACCTGTACCTGCTCCGTGTTCCCCTGTACCAGCTCCCCATTCCTCTGTACCCGCTCCCTGTTCTCCTGTACCGTTCGTGTTCCCTTGTATCCGCTCCCTCTTCCCCTGTACCTGCTCTGTCTTCCACTGTACGCGCTCCCTGTTCCCCTGTACCTGCTCTGTGTTCCACTGTACGCGCTCCCTATTCCCCTATACCTGATCTGTGTTCTACTGTACCCGGTCCCTGTTCTGCTGTACCTGCTCTGTGTTCTACTGTACCCGCTCCCTGTTCCCCTGTACCTACTCTGTGTTCCACTGTACCCGCTCCCTGTTCCCCTGTACCTGCTCTGTGTTCCACTTTACCCGCTCCCTGTTCCCCTGTACCTGCTCTGTGTTCCACTGTACCCGCTCCCTGTTGCCCTGTACCTGCTCTGTGTGCCACTATACCCGCTCCCTCTTCCCCTGTACCTGCTCTGTGTTCCACTATACCCGCTCCCTCTTCCTCTGTACCTGCTCTGTGTTTCCGCTGTAGTCGCTCCATGTTCCTCTGTACCCGCTCCATGTTCCTCTGTACCTGCTCCGTGTTCCACTGTACCCGCTCCCTGTTCCCCTGTACCTGCTCTGTGTTCCACTGTACCCGCTCCTTATTCACCTGTACGTGCTCTGTGTTCCCCTGTACCCGCTCCCTTTTCCCCTGTACCTGCTCTGTGTTCCACTGTACACGCTCCCTGTTCCCCTGTACCTGCTCTTTGTTCTGCTGTACCCGCTCCCTGTTCCCCTGTACCTGCTCCGTGTTCCGCTGTACCCGATCCCTGTTCCCCTGTACCTGCTCTGTGTTTCACTGTACCCGCTCCCTGTTCCCCTGTACATGCTGTGTGTTCCACTGTACCCGCTCCCTGTTCCCCTGTACCTGCTCTGTGTTTCGCTGTACCCGATCCCTGTACTCTTGTACCCGCTCCGTGTAGTCTTGAACCCGCTCCGTGTTCACCTATACCCGCTCCGTGTTCCCTGTACCTGGACCCTGTAATCTTGTACCCTTCCGTGTTCACCTGTACCTGCTCCGTGTTCCACTATACCCGCTCCCTCTTCCCCTGTACCTGCTCTGTGTTTCCGCTGTAGTCGCTCCATGTTCCTCTGTACTTGCTCTGTGTTCCACTGTACCCGCTCCCTGTTCCCCTGTACCTGCTCTGTGTTCCACTGTACCCGCTCCCTATTCCCCAGTACGTGCTCTGTGTTCCACTTTACCTGCTCCCTGTTCCCCTGTACCTGCTCTGTGTTCTACTGTACCCGCTCCCTGTTCCCCTGTACCTGCTCTGTGTTCCACTGTACCCGCTCCCTGTTCCCCTGTACCTGCTCTGTGTTTCGCTGTACCCGATCCCTGTACTCTTGTACCCGCTCCGTGTTCAACTGTACCCACTCCGTGTTCCCCTGTCCCTGCTCCCTGTAGTCTTGTACCCGCTCCGTGTTCACCTATACCCGCTCCGTGTTCCCTGTACCTGCTCCCTGTAATCTTGTACCCGATCCGTGTTCACCTGTACCTGCTCCGTGTTCCCCTGTACCTGCTTCCTTTTCCCCTGTACATGTGACCAGTTCCTCTGTAACCGCTCTGTATTCCCCTGTACCTGTTACCTGTTACGTTGTTCCTTGTCCCACTGTACCCGCTCCATGTTCCCCTGTACCGCTCCATGTTCCCCTCTCCCTGCTCCATGTTCCCCTGTACATGTTCTGTGTTCCTCTGTACCCGCTCACGGTTCCTCTGTACCTGCTCCCTGTTCCGCTGTACCCGCTCTGTTTTCCACTGTACCCGCTCCCTGTTCCCCTGTAGCTGCGACCTGTACTCCTTTACCCACGCCGTGTGCCCCTGTACCTACTCCTTGTTCCGCTTCCTCTGTACACGCTCCGCCTTGCCCTGTACCTGTTCCGTTCCCCATGTACCCGCCCCCTGTTCCCCTGCACCCGCTCCCCGTTCCCCTGTACCCGCTCCGAGTTCCCCTGTACCCCCTTCGTGTTCCTCTGTAGCCGCTCCGTGTTCCGCTGTACCAGCTACCTGTTCCCCTGCACCTGCTCTGTGTTCCCCTGTACTGGCTACCTGTTCCCCTGTACCCACTCTGTGTTCCCCTGTACTGGCTACCTGTTCCCCTGTACCCGCTCAGTGTTCCCCTGGACCTGCCCACTGTCACCCTTTACCCGCTCCCTGTTCCCGTTTACCCGCTCCGTGTGCCCCTGTCCCTGCTCCGCGTTCTCCTGCAGCTGCTCTGGTTCCCCTTTACTCAATCTCTGTTCCCCTCTAACCGCTCCGTGTTCCTCTGCACCCACTCTCTGTTCACCTGTACCTGCTCCATATGCTCCTGTACCCGCTCCCTGTTCCCTTGTAGCCGCCACCTGTACCCCTGAACCCGCTCCATGTTCCCCTGTACCCGCTCCCTGTTCCACTGTACACACTCCGTGTTACCCTGTGCACGCTCCCTGTTCCCCTGGTCCCGCTCCGTGTTCAAGTTTACCTGCACCGGGTGCCTCGTACCTGCTCCGTATTACCCTGTACCCGATCCCTGTTCCCCTGTACCCGCTCCGTGTTCCCCTGTACCTACTCTGTGTTCTACTGTACCTGCTCTGTGTTCTAGTGTACCCGCTCCCTGTTCCCGTGTACCTGCTCTGTGCTCCACTGTACCCGCTCCCTGTTCCACTGTACCCACTCCCTTTTCCCTTGTGCCCGCTCTGTGTTCCACTTTACCTGCTTATTGTTCCCCTGTACCTGCTCTGTGTTCCACTGTACCCGCTCCCTGTTCCACTGTAAACACTCCGTGTTCCCCTGTGCCCGCTCCCTGTTCCCCTGGTCCCGCTCCCTGTTCAAGTTTACCTGCTCCATGTGCCTCGTACCTGCTCCGTATTACCCTGTACCCGATCCCTGTTCCCCTGTACCCGCTCCGTGTTCCCCTGTACCCGCTCCGTGTTCCCCTGTACCTACTCTGTGTTCCACTGTACCTGCTCTGTGTGCTAGTGTACCCGCTCCCTGTTCCCCTGTACCTGCTCTGTGTTCCACTGTACCCGCTCCCTGTTCCACTGTGCCCGCTCCCTGTTCCCTTGTACCCGCTCTGTGTTCCACTTTACCTGCTTATTGTTCTCCTGTACCTGCTCTGTGTTCCACTGTACCCGCTCCCTGCTCTCCTGTACCTGCTCCGTGTTCCGCTGTACCCGCTCCCTGTTCCGCTCTACCTGCTCTGTGTTCCGCTGTACCCGCTCCCTGTTCCCCTGTACCTGCTCTGTGTTTCCGCTGTAGTCGCTCCCTGTTCACCTGTACCTGTTCTGTGTTCTGCTGTACCCGCTCCCTGTTCCCCTGTACCTGCTCTGTGTTCCGCTGTACCCGATCCCTGTTCCCCTGTACCTGCTCCGTGTTCCCTTGTACCCATTCGGTGTTCCCCTGTACACGCTCATTGCTCCCCTGTACTCGCTCCATGTTCTGCTGTACCCGATCCGTGGTCCGCTGTACCATATCCATGTTCCGCTGTACCCGCTCCATGTTCCCCTGTACGTGCCCCCTGTTCCCCTTTACCCGCTCCCTGTTACACTGTTCCTTGTTTCCATGTACCCGCTCCGTGTTTCCCTGTACCTGCTCTGTGTTCCGCTGTACCCGCTACATGTTGCCCTGTACCCGTTCCCCTGTACCTGCACCGTGATCCCCTGTACCCGCTCTCTGTTCCCGTCTACCCGTTCCATGTTTCCCTGTTCCTTGTTCCCCCTGCTCCGTGTTCCATTGTATCCGCTCTGTGATAATCTATACATGCTCTGTGTTCCCCTGCAGCCGCTCTCTGTTCCCCTGTACTCGCTCCGTCTTTCCCTGGACCCACTCCGTGCTCTGCTTCCTCTGTACCCGCTCCCTGTTCCCCTGTATCTGCTCCCTGTACTCCTTTACCCACTCCGTGTGCCCCTGTACCTACTCCTTGTTCCGCTTCCTCTGTACCCGCTCCTCCTTGCCCTGTACCTGGACCGTTCCCCATGTACCCGCTCCCTGTTCCCCTGCACCCGCTCCCTGTTCCCCTGTACCCGCTCCGAGTTCCCCTGTACCCCCTTCGTGTTCCTCTGTAGCCGCTCCGTGGTTCCGCTGTACCGGCTACCTGTTCCCATGCACCTGCTCTGTGTTCCCCTGTACTGGCTACCTGTTCCCCTGTACCCACTCTGTGTTCCCCTGCACTGGCTACCTGTTCCCCTGTACCCGCTCTGTGTTCCCGTGGACCTGCCCACTGTCCCCCTTTACCCGCTCCCTGTTCCCGTTTACCTGCACCGTGTGCCCCTGTCCCTGCTCCGCGTTCTCCTGCAGCTGCTCTGGTTCCCCTTTACTCAATCTCTGTTCCCCTCTAACCGCTCCGTGTTCCCATGTACCCACTCCCTGTTCACCTGTACCTGCTCCATATGCTCCTGTACCCGCTCCCTGTTCCCTTGTAGCCGCTCCCTGTACCCCTGTACCCGCTCCATGTTCCCCTGTACCCGCTCCCTGTTCCACTGTACACACTCCGTGTTCCACTGTGCCCGCTCCCTGTTCCCCTGGTCCCGCTCCGTGTTCAAGTTTACCTGCTCCGTGTGCCTCGTACCTGCTCCCTGTTCCCCTGTACCCGCTCCGTGTTCCCCTGTACCCGCTCCGTGTTCCCCTGTACCCGCTCCCTGTTCCCCTGTACCTGCTCTGTGTTCCACTGTACCCGCTCCCTGTTCCACTGTACCCGCTCCCTGTTCCCTTGTACCCGCTCTGTGTTCCACTTTATCTGCTAATTGTTCCCCTGTACCTGCTCTGCGTTCCACTGTACCCGCTCCCTGTTTTCCTCTACCTGCTCCGTGTTCCGCTATACCCGCTCCCTGTTCCACTCTACCTGCTCTGTGTTCCGCTTTACCCGCTCCCTGTTCCACTGTACCTGCTCGATGTTCCACTGTACCCGCTACCTGTTCCCCTGTACCTGCTCTGTGTTCCGCTGTACTCGCTCCCTGTTCCCCTGTACCTGCTCTATGTTCCACTGTACCCGCTCCCTGTTCCCCTGTACCTGCTCTGTGTTCCACTGTACCCGCTCCCTGTTCCCCTCTACCTGCTCTGTGTTCCACTGTACCGGCTCCCTGTTCTCCTGTACCTGCTCTTTGTTCCACCATACCCCTCCCTCTTCCCCTGTACCTGCTCTGTGTTTCCGCTGTAGTCGCTCCATGTTCCCCTGTACCTGCTCTGTGTTCCACTGTACCCGCTCCCTGTTCCCCTGTACCTGCTCTGTGTTCCACTGTACCCGCTCCCTATTCCCCTGTACGTGCTCTGTGTTCCACTGTACCCGCTCCCTGTTCCCCTGTACATGCTGTGTGTTCCACTGTACCCGCTCCCTGTTCCCCTGTACCTGCTCTGTGTTTCGCTGTACCCGATCTCTGTACTCTTGTACCCGCTCCGTGTTCAACTGTACCCACTCCGTGTTCTCCTGTCCCTGCTCCCTGTAGTCTTGTACCCGCTCCGTGTTCACCTATACCCGCTCCGTGTTCCCTGTACCTGCTCCCTGTAATCTTGTACCCGCTCCGTGTTCACCCGTACCTGCTCTGTGTTCCCCTGTACCTGTTCCCTGTTCCCCCGTACATGTGACCTGTTCCTCTGTAACCGCTCTGTGTTCCTCTGTACCTGTTACCTGTTACGTTGTTCCTTGTCCCACTGTACCCGCTCCATATTCCCCTGTACCCGCTCCATGTTCCCCTCTCCCTGCTCCATGTTCCCCTGTACTTGTTCTGTGTTCCTCTGTACCCGCTCACGGTTCCTCTGTACCTGCTCCCTGTTCCGCTGTACCCGCTCTGTGTTCCACTGTACCGGCTCCCTGTTCCCCTGTACCTGCTCTGTGTTCCACTGTACCCGCTCCCTGTTCCCCTGTACCTGCTCTGTGTTCCGCTGTACCCGCTCCCTGTTCCCCTGTACCGTCTCTGTGTTCCACTGTAGCCGCTCCCTGTTCCGCTGTACCTGCCCTGTGTTCCACTGTACCCGCTCCCTGTTCCCCTGTTCCTGCTCTGTGTTCCACTGTACCCGCTCCCTGTTCCCCTGTACCTGCTCTGTGTTCCCCTGTACACGCTCATTGCTCCCCTGTACCCGCTCCATGTTCTGCTGTGCCCGATCCGTGGTCCGCTGTACCATATCCATGTTCCGCTGTACCCGTTCCATGTTCCCCTGTACGTGCCCCCTGTTCCCCTGTACCCGCTCCCTGTTACACTGTTCCTTGTATCCATGTACCCGCTCCGTGTTTCTCTGTACCTGCTCTGTGTTCCGCTGTACCCGCTACATGTTGCCCTGTACCCGTTCCCCTGTACCTGCACCGTGTTCCCCTGTACCCGCTCTCTGTTCCCGTCTACCGGTTCCATGTTCCCCTGTTCCTTGTTCCCCCTGCTCCGTGTTCGATTGTACCCGCTCCATGATCACCTATACACGCTCTGTGTTCCCCTGCTCCCGCTCTCTGTTCCCCTGTACCCGCTCCCTCTTTCCCTGGACCCACTCCGTGCTCTGCTTCCTCTGTACCCGCTCCCTGTTCCCCTGTAGCTGCTCCCTGTACTCCTTTACCCACTCCGTGTGCCCCTGTACCTGCTCCTTGTTCCGCTTCCTCTGTACACGCTCCGCCTTGCCCTGTACCTGTTCCGTTCCCCATGTACCCGCTCCCTGTTCCCCTGCACCCGCTCCCCGTTCCCCTGTACCCGCTCCGAGTTCCCCTGTACCCCCTTCGTGTTCCTCTGTAGCCGCTCCGTGTTCCGCTGTACCGGCTACCTGTTCCCCTGCACCTGCTCTGTGTTCCCCTGTACTGGCTACCTGTTCCCCTGTACCCACTCTGTGTTCCCCTGTACTGGCTACCTGTTCCCCTGTACCCGCTCGGTGTTCCCCTGGGCCTGCCCACTGTCCCCCGTTACCCGCTCCCTATTCCCGTTTACCCGCTCCGTGTGCCCCTGTCCCTGCTCCGCGTTCTCCTGCAGCTGCTCTGGTTCCCCTTTACTCAATCTCTGTTCCCCTCTAACCGCTCCGTGTTCCTCTGCAACCACTCCCTGTTCACCTGTACCTGCTCCCTGTAGTCCTGTACCCGCTCCCTGTTCCCTAGTAGCCGCCACCTGTACCCCTGTACCCGCTCCATGTTCCCCTGTACCCGCTCCCTGTTCCACTGTACACACTCCGTGTTCTCCTGTGCCCGCTCCCTGTTCCCCTGGTCCCGCTCCGTGTTCAAGTTTACCTGCTCCGGGTGCCTCGTACCTGCTCCGTATTACCCTGTACCCGATCCCTGTTCACCTGTACCCGCTCCGTGTTCCCCTGTACCCGCTCCGTGTTCCCCTGTACCTACTCTGTGCTCTACTGTACGTGCTCTGTGTTCTAGTGTACCCGCTCCCTGTTCCCCTGTACCTGCTCTGTGCTCCACTGTACCCGCTCCCTGTTCCCTTGTACCCGCTCTGTGTTCCACTTTACCTGCTTATTGTTCCCCTGTACCTGCTCTATGTTCCACTGTATCCGCTCCCTGTTCCACTGTACACACTCCGTGTTCCCCTGTGCCCGCTCCCTGTTCCCCTGTACATGCTGTGTGTTCCACTGTACTCGCTCCCTGTTCCCCTGTACCTGCTCTGTGTTTCGCTGTACCCGATCCCTGTACTCTTGTACCCGCTCCGTGTTCAAATGTACCCACTCCGTGTTCCCCTGTCCCTGCTCCCTGTAGTCTTGTACCTGCTCCGTGTTCACCTATACCCGCTCCGTGTTCCCTGTACCTGCTCCCTGTACTCTTGTACCCGCTCTGTGTTCACCTGCACCTGCTCCGTGTTCCCCTGTACCCGCTCCCTGTTCTGATGTACCTGCTCTGTGTGCTACTGTACCCGCTCCCTGTTCCCCGGTACGTGCTCTGTGTTCCACTGTACCCGCTCCCTGTTCCCCTGTACATGCTGTGTGTTCCACGGTACCCGCTCCGTGTTCCCCTGTACCTGCTCTGTGTTTCGCTGTAACCGCTCCCTGATCCCCTGCACCTGCTCCCTGCACTCTTGTACCCGCTCCGTGTTCCCCTGTACCTGCTCTGTGCTCCACTGTACCCGCTCCCTGTTCCACTGTACCCACTCCCTTTTCCCTTGTGCCCGCTCTGTGTTCCACTTTACCTGCTTATTGTTCCCCTGTACCTGCTCTGTGTTCCACTGTACCCGCTCCCTATTCCACTGTAAACACTCCGTATTCCCCTGTGCCCGCTCCCTGTTCCCCTGGTCCCGCTCCGTGTTCAAGTTTACCTGCTCCGTGTGCCTCGTACCTGCTCCGTATTACGCTGTACCCGATCCCTGTTCCCGTGTACCCGCTCCGTGTTCCCCTGTACCCGCTCCGTGTTCCACTGTACCTACTCTGTGTTCTACTGTACATGCTCTGTGTTCTAGTGTACCCGCTCCCTGTTCCCCTGTACCTGCTCTGTGTTCCACTGTACCCGCTCCCTGTTCCACTGTACCCGCTCCCTGTTCCCCTGTACCTGCTCTGTGTTCCACTGTACCCGCTCCCTGCTCTCCTGTACCTGCTCCGTGTTCCGCTGTACCCGCTCCCTGTTCCGCTCTACCTGCTCTGTGTTCCGCTGTACCCGCTCCCTGTTCCCCTGTACCTTCTCTGTGTTCCACTGTAGCCGCTCCCTGTTCCGCTGGACCTGCTCTGTGTTCCGCTGTACCCGCTCCCTGTTCCGCTCTACCTGCTCTGTATTCCACTGTACCGCTCCCTGTTCCCCTGTACCTGCTCTGCGTTCCACTGTACCCGGTCCCTGTTACCCTGTACCTGCTCTATGTTCCACTGTACCCGCTCCCTGTTCCCCTGTACCTGCTCTGTGTTCCACTATACCCGCTCCCTCTTCCCCTGTACCTGCTCTGTGTTTCCGCTGTAGTCGCTCCCTGTTCACCTGTACCTGTTCTGTGTTCTGCTGTACCCGCTCCCTGTTCCCCTGTACCTGCTCTGTGTTCCGCTGTACCCGATCCCTGTTCCCCTGTACCTACTCCGTGTTCCCTTGTACCCATTCGGTGTTCCCCTGTACACGCTCATTGCTCCCCTGTACTCGCTCCATGTTCTGCTGTACCCGATCCGTGGTCCGCTGTACCATATCCATGTTCCGCTGTACCCACTCCATGTTCCCCTGTACGTGCCCCCTGTTCCCCTTTACCCGCTCCCTGTTACACTGTTCCTTGTTTCCATGTACCCGCTCCGTGTTTCCCTGTACCTGCTCTGTGTTCCGCTGTACCCGCTACATGTTGCCCTGTACCCGTTCCCCTGTACCTGTACCGTGTTCCCCTGTACCCGCTCTCTGTTCCCGTCTACCCGTTCCATGTTCCCTTGTTCCTTGTTCCCCCTGCTCCGTGTTCCATTGTATCCGCTCTGTGATAATCTATACATGCTCTGTGTTCCCCTGCAGCCGCTCTCTTTTCCCCTGTACTCGCTCCGTCTTTCCCTGGACCCACTCCGTGCTCTGCTTCCTCTGTACCCGCTCCCTGTTCCCCTGTAGCTGCTCCCTGTACTCCTTTACCCACTCCGTGTGCCCCTGTACCTACTCCTTGTTCCGCTTCCTCTGTACCCGCTCCTCCTTGCCCTGTACCTGTTCCGTTCCCCATGTACTCGCTCCCTGTTCCCCTCACCCGCTCCCTGTTCCCCTGTACCCGCTCCGAGTTCCCCTGTACCCCCTTCGTGTTCCTCTGTAGCCGCTCCGTGTTCCGCTGTACCGGCTTCCTGTTCCCATGCACCTGCTCTGTGTTCCCCTGTACTGGCTACCTGTTCCCCTGTACCCACTCTGTGTTCCCCTGTACTGGCTACCTGTTCCCCTGTACCCGCTCTGTGTTCCCCTGGACCTGCCCACTGTCCCCCTTTACCCGCTCCGTGTTCCCATGTACCCACTCCCTGTTCACCTGTACCTGCTCCATATGCTGCTGTACCCGCTCCCTGTTCCCTTGTAGCCGCTCCCTGTACCCCTGTACCCGCTCCATGTTCCCCTGTACCCGCTCCCTGTTCCACTGTACACACTCCGTGTTCCCCTGTGCCCGCTCCCTGTTCCCCTGGTCCCGCTCCGTGTTCAAGTTTACCTGCTCCGTGTGCCTCGTACCTGCTCCCTGTTCCCCTGTACCCGCTCCGTGTTCCCCTGTACCCGCTCCGTGTTCCCCTGTACCCGCTCCGTGTTCCCCTGTACTTACTCTGTGTTCTACTGTACCTGTTCTGTGTTCCAGTGTACCCGCTCCCTGTTCCACTGTACCTGCTCTGTGTTCCACTGTACCCGCTCCCTGTTCCACTGTACCCGCTCCCTGTTGCCTTGTACCCGCTCTGTGTTCCACTTTATCTGCTAATTGTTCCCCTGTACCTGCTCTGCGTTCCACTGTACCCGCTCCCTGTTTTCCTGTACCTGCTCCGTGTTCCGCTGTACCCGCTCCCTGTTCCACTCTACCTGCTCTGTGTTCCGCTTTACCCGCTCCCTGTTCCACTGTACCTGCTCGATGTTCCACTGTACCCGCTCCCTGTTCCCCTGTACCTGCTCTGTGTTCCGCTGTACTCGCTCCCTGTTCCCCTGTACCTGCTCTATGTTCCACTGTACCCGCTCCCTGTTCCCCTGTACCTGCTCTGTGTTCCACTGTACCCGCTCCCTGTTCCCCTCTACCTGCTCTGTGTTCCACTGTACCGGCTCCCTGTTCTCCTGTACCTGCTCTTTGTTCCACTATACCCGCTCCCTCTTCCCCTGTACCTGCTCTGTGTTTCCGTTGTAGTCGCTCCATGTTCCCCTGTACCTGCTCTGTGTTCCACTGTACCCGCTCCCTGTTCCCCTGTACCTGCTCTGTGTTCCACTGTACCCGCTCCCTATTCCCCTGTATGTGCTCTGTGTTCCACTTTACCTGCTCCCTGTTCCCCTGTACCTGCTCTGTGTTCCACTGTACCCGCTCCCTGTTCCCCTGTACCTGCTCTGTGTTCCACTGTACCCGCTTCCTGTTCCCCTGTACCTGCTCTGTGTTCTGCTGTACCCGCTCCCTGTTCCCCTGTACCTGCTCCGTGTTCCGCTGTACCCGATCCCTGTTCCCCTGTACCTGCTCTGCGTTTCACTGTACCCGCTCCCTGTTCCCCTGTACATGCTGTGTGTTCCACTGTACCCGCTCCCTGTTCCCCTGTACCTGCTCTGTGTTTCGCTGTACCCGATCCCTGTACTCTTGTACCCGCTCCGTGTTCAACTGTATCCACTCCGTTTTCCCCTGTCCCTGCTCCCTGTCGTCTTGTACCCGCTCCGTGTTCACCTATACCCGCTCCGTGTTCACCTATACCCGCTCCGTGTTCCCTGTACCTGTTCTGTGTTCCCCTGTACCTGCTCCCTGTTCCCCTGTACATGTGACCTGTTCCTCTGTAACCGCTCTGTGTTCCCCTGTACCTGTTACCTGTTACGTTGTTCCTTGTCCCACTGTACCCGCTCCATGTTCCCCTGTACCCGCTCCATGTTCCCCTCTCCCTGCTCCATGTTCCCCTGTACATGTTCTGTGTTCCTCTGTACCCGCTCACGGTTCCTCTGTACCTGCTCCCTGTTCCGCTGTACCCGCTCTGTGTTCCACTGTACCCGCTCCCTGTTCCCCTGTACTTGCTCTGTGTTCCACGATATCGCTCCCTGTTCCCCTGTACCTGCTCTGTGATCCACTGTACCCGCTGCCTATTCCCCTGTACCTGCTCTGTGTTCCACTGTACCTGCTCCCTCTTCCCCTGTACCTGCTCAGTGTTTCCCTGTACCCGCTCTCTGTTCCCGTCTACCCGTTCCATGTTTCCCTGTACTGGCTACCTGTTCCCCTGTACCCGCTCTGTGTTCCCCTGGACCTGCCCACTGTCCCCTTTTACCCGCTCCCTGTTCCCGTTTACCCGCTCCGTGTGCCCCTGTCCCTGCTCCGCGTTCTACTGCAGCTGCTCTGGTTCCCCTTTACTCAATCTCTGTTCCCCTCTAACCGCTCCGTGTTCCCCTGTACCCACTCCCTGTTCACCTGTACCTGCTCCATATGCTCCTGTACCCGCTCCCTGTTCCCTTGTAGCCGCCACCTGTACCCCTGTACCCGCTCCATGTTCCCCTGTACCCGCTCCCTGTTCCACTGTACAAACTCCGTGTTCCCCTGTGCCCGCTCCCTGTTCCCCTGGTCCCGCTCCGTGTTCAAGTTTACCTGCTCCGTATGCCTCGTACCTGCTCCGTATTACCCTGTACCCGATCCCTGTTCCCCTGTACCCGCTCCGTGTTCCCCTGTACCCGCTTCGTGTTCCCCTGTAACTACTCTGTGTTCTACTGTACCTGCTCTGTGTTCTAGTGTACCCGCTCCCTGTTCCCCTGTACCTGCTCTGTGTTCCACTGTACCTGCTCTGTGTTCCACTGTACCCGCTCCCTGTTCCACTGTACCCGCTCCATGTTCCCTTGTACCCGCTCTGTGTTCCACTTTACCTGCTTATTGTTCCCCTGTACCTGCTCTGTGTTCCACTGTACCCGCTACCTGTTCTCCTGTACCTGCTCCGTGTTCCGCTGTACCCGCTCCCTGTTCCGCTCTACCTGCTCTGTGTTCCGCTGTACCCGCTCCCTGTTCCCCTGTACCTGCTCGATGTTCCACTGTACCCGCTCCCTGTTCCCCTGTACCTTCTCTGTGTTCCACTATAGCCGCTCCCTGTTCCGCTGTACCTGCTCTGTGTTCCGCTGTACCCGCTCCCTGTTCCGCTCTACCTGCTCTGTATTCCACTGTACCCGCTCGCTGTTCCCTTGTACCTGCTCTGTGTTCCGCTGTACCCGCTCCCTGTTCCGCTCTACCTGCTCTGTATTCCACTGTACCCGCTCGCTGTTCCCTTGTACCTGCTCTTGTGTTCCGCTGTACCCACTCCCTGTTCTCCTGTACCTGCTCTATGTTCCACTGTACCCGCTCCCTGTTCCCCTGTACCTGCTCTGTGTTCTGCTGTACCCGCTCCCTGTTCCCCTGTACCTGCTCTGTGTTTCCGCTGTAGTCACTCCCTGTTCCCCTGTACCTGCTCTGTGTTCTGCTGTACCCGCTCCCTGTTCCCCTGTACCTGCTCCGTGTTCCGCTGTACCCGATCCCTGTTCCCCTGTACCTGCTCCGTGTTCCCTTGTACCCATTCGGTGTTCCCCTGTACACGCTCATTGCTCCCCTGTACTCGCTCCATGTTCTGCTGTACCCGATCCATGCTCCGCTGTACCATATCCATGTTCCGCTGTACCCGCTCCATGTTCCCCTGTACGTGCCCCCTGTTCCCCTGTACCCGCTCCCTGTTACCCTGTTCCTTGTTTCCATGTACCCGCTCCGTGTTTCCCTGTACCTGCTCTGTGTTCCGCTGTACCCGCTACATGTTGCCCTGTACCCGTTCCCCTGTACCTGCACCGTGTTCCCCTGTACCCGCTCTCTGTTCCCGTCTACCCGTTCCATGTTCCCCTGTTCCTTGTTCCCCCTGCTCCGTGTTCCATTGTACCCGCTCCGTGATAATCTATACACGCTCTGTGTTCCCCTGCAGCCGCTCTCTGTTCCCCTGTACCCGCTCCCTCTTTCCCTGGACCCACTCCGTGCTCTGCTTCCTCTGTACCCGCTCCCTGTTCCCCTGTAGCTGCTCCCTGTACTCCTTTACCCACTCCGTGTGCCCCTGTACCTACTCCTTGTTCCGCTTCCTCTGTACCCGCTCCGCCTTGCCCTGTACTTGTTCCGTTCCCCATGTACCCGCTCCCTCTTCCCCTGCACCCGCTCCCTGTTCCCCTGTACCCGCTCCGAGTTCCCCTGTACCCCCTTCGTGTTCCTCTGTAGCCGCTCCGTGTACCGCTGTACCGGCTACCTGGTCCCCTGCACCTGCTCTGTGTTCCGCTGTACTGGCTACCTGTTCCCCTGTACCCACTCTGTGTTCCCCTGTACTGGCTACCTGTTCCCCTGTACCCGCTCTGTGTTCCCCTGGACCTGCCCACTGTCCCCTTTACCCGCTCCCTTTTCCCGTTACCCGCTCCGTGTGCCCCAGTCCCTGCTCCGCGTTCTCCTGCAGCTGCTCTGGTTCCCTTTACTCAATCTCTGTTCCCCTCTAACCGCTCCGTGTTCCTCTGTACCGACTCCCTGTTCACCTGTACCTGCTCCATATGCTCCTGTACCCACTCCGTGTTCCCCTGTGCCCGCTCCCTGTTCCCCTGGTCCCGCTCCGTGTTCAAGTTTACCTGCTCCGTGTGCCTCGTACCTGCTCCGTATTACCCTGTACCCGCTCCCTGTTCCACTGTACCTGCTCGATGTTCCACTGTACCCGCTCCCTGTTCCGCTCTACCTGCTCTGTATTCCACTGTACCCGCTCGCTGTTCCCCTGTACCTGCTCTGTGTTCCGCTGTACCCGCTCCCTGTTCTCCTGTAACTGCTCTGTGTTCCGCTGTACCCGCTCCCTGTTCTCCTGTACCTGCTCTGTGTTCCACTGTACCCGCTCCCTGTTCCCCTGTACCTGCTCTGTGTTCCACTGTACCCGCTCCCTATTCCCCTGTACGTGCTCTGTGTTCCACTTTACCTGCTCCCTGTTCCCCTGTACCTGCTCTGTGTTCCACTATACCCGCTCCCTCTTCCCCTGTACCTGCTCTGTGTTTCCGCTGTAGTCGCTCCATGTTCCTCTGTACCTGCTCTGTGTTCTACTGTACCCGCTCCCTGTTCCCCTGTACCTGTTCTGTGTTCCACTGTACCCGCTCCCTATTCCCCTGTACGTGCTCTGTGTTCCACTTTACCTGCTCCCTGTTCCCCTGTACCTGCTCTGTGTTCCACTGCACCCGCTCCCTGTTCCCCTGTACCTGCTCTGTGTTCCACTGTACCCGCTCCCTGTTCCCCTGTACCTGCTCTGTGTTCTGCTGTACCCGCTTCCTGTTCCCCTGTACCTGCTCCGCGTTCCGCTGTACCCGATCCCTGTTCCCCTGTACCTGCTCTGTGTTTCACTGTACCCGCTCCCTGTTCCCCTGTACATGCTGTGTGTTCCACTGTACCCGCTCCCTGTTCCCCTGTACCTGCTCTGTGTTTCGCAGAACCCGATCTCTGTACTCTTGTACCCGCTCCGTGTTCAACTGTACCCACTCCGTGTTCCCCTGTCCCTGCTCCCTGTAGTCTTGTACCCGCTCCGTGTTCACCTATACCCGCTCCGTGTTCCCTGTACCTGCTCCCTGTAATCTTGTACCCGCTCCGTGTTCACTCGTACCTGCTCTGTGTTCCCCTGTACCTGTTCCCTGTTCCCCCGTACATGTGACCTGTTCCTCTGTAACCGCTCTGTGTTCCCCTGTACCTGTTACCTGTTACGTTGTTCCTTGTCCCACTAACCCGCTCCATATTCCCCTGTACCCGCTCCATGTTCCCCTCTCCCTGCTTCATGTTCCCCTGTACTTGTTCTGTGTTCCTCTGTACCCGCTCACGGTTCCTCTGTACCTGCTCCCTTTTCCGCAGTACCCGCTCTGTGTTCCACTGTACCCGCTCCCTGTTCCCCTGTACCTGCTCTGTGTTCCACTGTACCCGCTCCCTGTTCCCCTGTACCTGCTCTGTGTTCCGCTGTACCCGCTCCCTGTTCCCCTGTACCTGCTCTATGTTCCACTGTAGCCGCTCCCTGTTCCGCTGTACCTGCTCTGTGTTCCACTGTAGCCGCTCCTTGTTCTGCTGTACCTGCTCTGTGTTCCTCTGTACCCGCTCCCTGTTCCCCTGTACCTGCTCTGTGTTCCACTGTACCCGCTCCCTGTTCCCCTGTACCTGCTCTGTGTTCCATTGTACCCGCTCCCTGTTCCCCTGTACCTGCTCTGTGTTCCACTATACCTGCTCCCTCTTCCCCTGTACCTGCTCTGTGTTTCCCTGTACCCGCTCTCTGTTCCCGTCTACCAGTTCCATGTTCCCCTGTTCCTTGTTCCCCCTGCTCTGTGTTCCATTGTACCCGCTCCGTGATAACCTATACACGCTCTGTGTTCCCCTGCAGCCGCTCTCTGTTCCCCTGTACCCGCTCCGTCTTTCCCTAGATCCACTCCGTGCTCTGCTTCCTCTGTACCCACTCCCTGTTCCCCTGTAGCTGCTCCCTGTACTCCTTTACCCTCTCCATGTGCCCCTGTACCTACTCCTTCTTCCGCTTCCTCTGTACCCACTCCGCCTTGCCCTGTACCTGTTCCGTTCCTCATGTACCCGCTCCCTGTTCCACTGTACAAACTCCGTGTTCCCCTGTGCCCGCTCCCTGTTCCCCTGGTCCCGCTCCGTGTTCAAGTTTACCTGCTCCGTGTGCCTCGTACCTGCTCCGTATTACCCTGTACCCGATCCCTGTTCCCCTGTACCCGCTCCGTGTTCCCCTGTACCCGCTCCGTGTTCCCCTGTACCTACTCTGTGTTCTACTGTACCTGCTCTGTGTTCTAGTGTACCCGCTCCCTGTTCCGCTGTACCTGCTCTGTGTTCCACTGTACCCGCTCCCTGTTCTCCTGTACCTGCTCCGTATTCCGCTGTACCCGCTCCCTGTTCCGCTCTACCTGCTCTGTGTTCCGCTGTACCCGCTCCCTGTTCCCATGTACCTGCTCGATGTTCCACTGTACCCGCTCCCTGCTCCCCTGTACCTCCTCTATGTTCCACTGTACCCGCTCCCTGTTCCCCTGTACCTGCTCTGTGTTCCGCTGAACCCGCTCCCTGTTCCCCTGTACCTGCTCTATGTTCCACTGTACCCGCTCCCTGTTCCCCTGTACCGTCTCTGTGTTCCACTGTAGCCGCTCCCTGTTCCGCTGTTCCTGCTTTGTGTTCAACTGTACCCGCTCCCTGTTCCCCTGTACCTGCTCTGTGTTCCACTGTACCCGCTCCCTGTTCCCCTGTACCTGCTCTGTGTTCCACTGTACCCGCTCCCTCTTCCCCTGTACCTGCTCTGTGTTTCCGCTGTAGTCGCTCCCTGTTCCCCTGTACCTGCTCTGTGTTCCACTGTACCCGCTCCCTGTTCCCCTATACCTGATCTGTGTTCTACTGTACCCGGTTCCTGTTCTGCTGTACCTGCTCTGTGTTCTACTGTACCCGCTCCCTGTTCCCCTGTACCTGCTCTGTGTTCCACTGTACCCGCTCCCTGTTCCCCTGTACCTGCTCTTTGTTCCACTGTACCCGCTCCCTATTCCCCTGTACGTGCTCTGTGTTCCACTTTACCTGCTCCCTGTTCCCCTGTACCTGCTCTGTGTTCCACTGTACCCGCTCCCTGTTCCCCTGTACCTGCTCTGTGTTCCACTGTACCCGCTCCATGTTCCCCTGTACCTGCTCTGTGTTCTGATGTACCCGCTCTCTGTTCCCCTGTACCTGCTCCGTATTCCGCTGTACCCGATCCCTGTTTCCCTGTACCTGCTCTGTGTTCCACTGTACCCGCTCCCTGTTCCCCTGTACATGCTGTGTGTTCCACTGTACCCGCTCCCTGTTCCCCTGTACCTGCTCTGTGTTTCGCTGTACCCGATCCCTGTACTCTTGTACCCGCTCCGTGTTCAACTGTACCCACTCCGTGTTCCCCTGTCCCTGCTCCCTGCAGTCTTGTACCCGCTCTGTGTTCACCTATACCCGCTCCGTGTTCCCTGTACCTGCTCCCTGTACTCTTGTACCTGCTCCGTGTTCACCTGTACCTGCTCCGTGTTCCCCTGTACTTGCTCCCTGTTCTCCTGTACATGTGACCTGTTCCTCTGTAACCGCTCTGTGTTCCCCTGTACCTGTTACCTGTTACGCTGTTCCTTGTCCCACTGTACCCGCTCCATGTTCCCCTGTACCCGCTCCATGTTCCCCTCTCCCTGCTCCATGTTCCCCTGTACGTGTTCCGTGTTCCTCTGTACCCTCTCACGGTTCCTCTGTACCAGCTCCCTGTTCCGCTGTACCCGCTCTGTGTTCCACTGTACCCGCTCCCTGTTCCCCTATACCTGCTCTGTGTTCCGCTATACCCGCTCCCTTTCCCCTGTACCTGCTCTATGTTCCACTCTACCCGCTCCCTGTTCCCCTGTACCTGCTCTGTGTTCCGCTGTACCCGCTCCCTGTTCCGCTGTACCTGCTCTGTGTTCCACTGTACCCGCTCCCTGTTCCCCTGTACCTGCTCTGTGTTCCGCTGTAGTCGCTCCCTGTTCCCCTGTACCTGCTCTGTAGTCTGCTGTACCCGCTCCCTGTTCCCCTGTACCTGCTCCCTGTTCTGCTGTACCCGATCCCTGTTCCCCTGTACCTGCTCCGTGTTCCCTTGTACCCATTCGGGTTTCCCCTGTACACGCTCATTGCTCCCCTGTACCCGCTCCATGTTCTGCTGTACCCGATCCGTGGTCCGCTGTACCATATCCATGTTCTGCTGTACCCGCTCCATGTTCCCCTGTGCGTGCCCCCTGTTCCCCTGTACCCGCTCCCTGTTACCCTGTTCCTTGTTTCCATGTACCCGCTCCGTGTTTCCCTGTACCTGCTCTGTGTTCCGCTGTACCCGCTACATGTTCCCCTGTACCCGTTCCCCTGTACCTGCACCATGTTCCGCTGTACCCGCTCTCTGTTCCCGTCTTCCCGTTCCATGTTCCCCCGTTCCTTGTTCCCCCTGCTCCGTGTTCCATTGTACCCGCACCGCGATAACCTATACACGCTCTGTGTTCCCCTGCAGCCGCTCTCTGTTCCCCTGTACTCGCTCCGTCTTTCCCTGGACCAACTCCGTGCTCTGCTTCCTCTGTACCCGCTCCCTGTTCCCCTGTAGCTGCTCCCTGTACTCCTTTACCCACTCCGTGTGCCCCTGTACCTACTCCTTGTTCCGCTTCCTCTGTACCCGCTCCGCCTTGCCCTGTACCTGTTCCGCTCCCCATGTATCCGCTCCCTGTTCCCCTGCACCCGCTCCCTGTTCCCCTGTACCCGCTCCGAGTTCCCCTGCACCCCCTTCGTGTTCCTCTGTAGCCGCTCCGTGTTCCGCTGTACCGGCTACCTGTTCCCCTGCACCTGCTCTGTGTTCCCCTGTACTGGCTACCAGTTCCCCTGTACCCGCTCTGTGTTCCCCTGGACCTGCCCACTGTCCCCCTTTACCCGCTCCCTGTTCCCGTTTACCCACTCCGTGTGCCCCTGTGCCTGCTCCCCGTTCTCCTGCAGCTGCTCTGGTTCCCCTTTACTCAATCTCTGTTCCCCTCTAACTGCTCCATGTTCCTCTGTACCCACTCCCTGTTCACCTGTACCTGCTCCATATGCTCCTGTACCCGCTCCCTGTTCCCTTGTAGCCGCTCCCTGTACCCCTGTAACCGCTCCATGTTCCCCTGTACCCGCTCCGTGTTCCCCTGTACCAACTCTGTGTTCTACTGTACCTGCTCTGTATTCTAGTGTACCCTCTCCCTGTTCCCCTGTACCTGCTCTGTGTTCCACTGTACCCGCTCCCTGTTCCCTTGTACCCGCTCTGTGTTTCACTTTACCTGCTTATTGTTCCCCTGTACCTGCTCTGTGTTCCACTGTACCCGCTCCCTGTTCTCCTGTACCTGCTCCGTGTTCTGCTGTACCCGCTCCCTGTTCCCCTGCACCCGCTCCCTGTTCCCCTGTACCCGCTCCGAGTTCCCCTGTACCCCCATCGTGTTCCTCTGTACCAGCTCCCTGTTCCCCTGTACCTTCTCTGTGTTCCTCTGTAGCCGCTCCCTGTTCCGCTGTACCTGCTCTGTGTTCCGCTGTACCCGCTCCCTGTTCCGCTCTACCTGCTCTGTATTCCACTGTACCCGCTCGCTGTTCCCCTGTACCTGCTCTGTGTTCCGCTGTACCCGCTCCCTGTACCCCTGTACCTTCTCTGTGTTCCACTGTAGCCGCTCCCTGTTCCGCTGTACCTGCTCTGTGTTCCGCTGTACCCGCTCCCTGTTCTGCTGTTCCTATCTGTGTTCCACTGTACTCGCTCCCTGTTCCCCTGTACCTGCTCCCTGTTCCCCTGCACCCGCTCCGTGTTCCCTTGTACATGCTCCCTGTTCCCCTGTCCGTGCTACCTGTTCCCCTGTACGTGCTACCTGTTCCTCTGTACATGCTCCCTGTTGCTCTGTACCCACTCCGTGTTCCCCTGCAGCCACTCTCTGTACCCCTGTACCTGCTCCCCATTCCTCTGTATTTGCTCCGTGTTCTCAGACATTTAGAGACCGCATGGATGAGCTACAACAATTGTACATTCCTGTCTGTCGTAAAAATAAAAAAGGGAAGGTGGCTCAACCGTGGCTATCAAGGGAAATCAGGGATAGCATTAAAGCCAAGGAAGTGGCATACAAATTGGCCAGAAATAGCAGAGAACCCGGGGACTGGGAGAGATTTAGAACTCAGCAGAGGAGGACAAAGGGTTTGATTAGGGCAGGGAAAATGGAGTACGAGAAGAAGCTTGCAGGGAACATTAAGACGGATTGTAAAAGTTTCTATAGATATGTAAAGAGAAAAAGGTTAGTAAAGACAAACGTAGGTCCCCTGCAGTCAGAATCAGGGGAAGTCATAACGGGGAACAAAGAAATGGCGGACCAATTGAACAAGTACTTTGGTTCGGTATTCACTGAGGAGGACACAAACAACCTTCCGGATATAAAAGGGGTCGGAGGGTCTAGTAAGGAGGAGGAACTGAGGGAAATCCTTATTAGTCGGGAAATTGTGTTGGGGAAATTGATGGGATTGAAGGCCTGATGGACTGCATCCCAGAGCACTTAAGGAGGTGGCCTTGGAAATAGTGGATGCATTGACAGTCATTTTCCAACATTCCATTGACTCTGGATCAGTTCCTATCGAGTGGAGGGTAGCCAATGTAACCCCACTTTTTAAAAAAGGAGGGAGAGAGAAAACAGGGAATTACAGACCGGTCAGCCTGACATCGGTAGTGGGTAAAATGATGGAATCAATTATTAAGGATGTCATCGCAGTGCATTTGGAAAGAGGTAATATGATAGGTCCAAGTCAGCATGGATTTGTGAAAGGGAAATCATGCTTGACAAATCTTCTGGAATTTTTTGAGGATGTTTCCAGTAGAGTGGACAAGGGAGAACCAGTCGATGTGGTATATTTGGACTTTCAGAAGGCTTTCGACAAGGTCCCACACAAGAGATTAATGTGCAAAGTTAAAGCACATGGGATTGGGGGTAGTGTGCTGACATGGATTGAGAACTGGTTGTCAGACAGGAAGCAAAGAGTAGGAGTAAATGGGGACTTTTCAGAATGGCAGGCAGTGACTAGTGGGGTACCGCAAGGTTCTGTGCTGGGGCCCCAGCTGTTTACACTGTACATTAATGATTTAGACGAGGGGACTAAATGTAGTATCTCCAAATTTGCGGATGACACTAAGTTGGGTGGCAGTGTGAGCTGCAAGGAGGATTCTATGAGGCTGCAGAGCGACTTGGATAGGTTAGGTGAGTGGGCAAATGCATGGCAGATGAAGTATAATGTGGATAAATGTGAGGTTATCCACTTTGGTGGTAAAAACAGAGAGACAGACTATTATCTGAATGGTGACAGATTAGGAAAAGAAGAGGTGCAACGAGACCTGGGTGTCATGGTACATCAGTCATTGAAGGTTGGCATGCAGGTACAGCAGGCGGTTAAGAAAGCAAATGGCATGTTGGCCTTCATAGCGAGAGGATTTGAGTACAAGGGCAGGGAGGTGTTGCTACAATTGTACAGGGCCTTGGTGAGGCCACACCCAGAGTATTGTGTACAGTTTTGGTCTCCTAACCTGAGGAAGGACATTCTTGCTATTGAGGGAGTGCAGCGAAGGTTCACCAGACTGATTCCCGGGATGGCGGGACTGATCTATCAAGAAAGATTGGATCAACTGGGCTTGTATTCACTGGAGTTCAGAAGAATGAGAGGGGACCTCATAGAAACGTTTAAAATTCTGACGGGGTGAGACAGGTTAGATGCAGGAAGAATGTTCCCAATGTTGGGGAAGTCCAGAACCAGGGGACACAGTCTAAGGATAAGGGGGAAGCCATTTAGGACTGAGATGAGGAGGAATTTCTTCACCCAGAGAGTGGTGAACCTGTGGAATTCTCTACCACAGAAAGTTGTTGAGGCCAATTCACTAAATATATTCAAAAAGGAGTTAGATGAAGTCCTTACTACTAGGGGAATCAAGGGGTATGGTGAGAAAGCAGGAATGGGGTACTGAAGTTGCATGTTCAGCCATGAACTCATTGAATGGCGGTGCAGGCTAGAAGGGCCGAATGGCCTATTCCTGCACCTATTTTCTATGTTTCTATGTCTCTATGTTTCTATGTTTCCTGTGCTGTTCGTGTTCCCTTGTATCCTCTACCTGTTCCCCTGTACCTGCTCTGTGTTCCACTGTACGCGCTCCCTGTTCCCCTGCACCAGCTCTGTGTTCCACTGTACCCGCTCCCTGTTGCGCTGTACCTGCTCTGTGTTCCACTGTACCCGCTCCCTGTTCCCCTGTACCCGCTCTGTGTTCCCCTGTACCCGCTCCCTGTTTCTATGTAGCAGCCCCTTGTACCGCTGTACCTGCTCTGTGTTCCCCTGTACCCTCACCCTTTTCCCCTGTACGTGCTCTGTGTTCCACTTTACCTGCTCACTCTTCCCCTGTACCTGCTCTGTGTTCCACTGTACCCGCTCCCTGTTCCCCTGTACCTGCTCTGTGTTCCACTGTACCCGCTCCCTGTTCCCCTGTACCTGCTCTGTGTTCTGCTGTACCCGCTCCCTGTTCCCCTGTACCTGCTCCGTGTTCCGCTGTACCCGACCACTGTTCCCCTGTACGTGCTCTGTGTTCCACTGTACCCGCTCCCTGTTCCCCTGTACATGCTGTGTGTTCCACGGTACCCGCTCCGTGTTCCCCTGTACCTGTTCTGTGTTTTGCTGTAACCGCTCCATGATCCCCTGCATCTGCTCCCTGCACTCTTGTACCCGCTCCGTGTTCACCAAAACCCACTCCGTGTTCCCGTGTACCTGCTCCCTGTACTCTTGTATCCACTCCGTGTTCCCTGTACCTTCTCCCTGTACTCTTGTACCCGATCCGTGTTCACCTGTACCTGCTCCGTGTTCCCCTGTACCAGCTCCCCATTCCTCTGTACCCGCTCCGTGTTCTCCTGTACCGTTCGTGTTCTATTGTATCCGCTTCCTCTTCCCCTGTACCAGCTCTGTGTTCCACTGTACGCGCTCCCTGTTCCCCTGTACCTGCTCTGTGTTCCACTGTACCCGCTCCCTGTTTCGCTGTACCTGCTCTGTGTTCCACTGTACCCGCTCCCTGTTCCCCTGTACCCGCTCTGTGTTCCCCTGTACCCGCTCCCTGTTCCCCTGTACCCGCTCCCTGTTTCTCTGTACCCGCCCCTTGTAACCCTGTACCGACTCTGGGTTCCCCTTCACCCTCTCCTTATTCCCCTGTACCTGCTCTGTGTTCCACTGTACCCGCTCCCTGTTCCCCTATACCTGATCTGTGTTCTACTGTACCCGGTCCCTGTTCTGCCGTACCTGCTCTGTGTTCTACTGTACCCGCTCCCTGTTCCCCTGTACCTGCTCTGTGTTCCACTGTACCCGCTCCCGATTCCCCTGTACGTGCTCTGTGTTCCACTTTACCCGCTCCCTGTTCCCCTGTACCTGCTCTGTGTTCCACTGTACCCGCTCCGTGTTCCCCTGTACCTGCTCTGTGTTCTGCTGTACCCGCTCCCTGTTCCCCTTTACCAGCTCCGTATTCCGCTGTACCCGATTCCTGTTCCCCTGTACCTGCTCTGTGTTCCACTGTACCCGCTCCCTGTTCCCCTGTACATGCTGTGTGTTCCACTGTACCCGCTCCCTGTTCCCCTGTACCTGCTTTGTGTTTCGCTGTACCCGATCCCTGTACTATTGTACCCGCTCCGTGTTCCACTGTACCCGCTCACTGTTCCCCTGTCTCTGCTCCCTGTAGTCTTGTACCCGCTCCGTGTTCACCTATACCCGCTCCGTGTTCCCTGTACCTGCTCCCTGTACTCTTGTACCCGGTCTGTGTTCACCTGTACCTGCTCCGTGTTCCCCTGTACCTGCTCCCTGTTCCCCTGTACATGTGACCTGTTCCTCTGTAACCGCTCTGTGTTCCCCTGTACCTGTTACCTGTTACGCTGTTTCTTGTCCCACTGTACCCGCTCCATGTTCCCCTGTACCCGCTCCATGTTCCCCTCTCCCCTCTCCCTGCTCCATGTTCCCCTGTACATGTTCCGTGTTCCTCTGTACGCACTCACGGTTCCTCTGTACCAGCTCCCTGTTCCGCTGTACCCGCTCTGTGTTCCACTGTACCCGCTCCCTGTTCCCCTGTACCTGCTCTGTGTTCCGCTATACCCGCTCCCTGTTCCCCTGTACCTGCTCTGTGTTCCACTGTACCCGCTCCCTGTTCCCCTGTACCTGCTCTGTGTTCCGCTGAACCCGCTCCCTGTTCCCCTGCACCTGCTCTATGTTCCACTGTATCCGCTCCCTGTTCCCCTGTACCGTCTCTGTGTTCCACTGTAGCCGCTCCCTGTTCCGCTGTACCTGCACTGTGTTCCACTGTACCCGCTCCCTGTTCCCCTGTACCTGCTCTGTGTTCCACTGTACCCGCTCCGTGTTCCCCTGTACCTGCTCTGTGTTCCACTGTACCCGCTCCCTGTTCCCCTGTACCTGCTCTGTGTTCCACTATACCCGCTCCCTCTTCCCCTGTACCTGCTCTGTGTTTCCGCTGTCGTCGCTCCCTGTTCCCCTGTACCTGCTCTGTGTTGTGCTGTACCCGCTCCCTGTTCCCCTGTACCTGCTCCGTGTTCCGCTGTACCCGATCCCTGTTCCCCTGTACCTGCTCCGTGTTCTGCTGTACCTGCTCCCCATTCCTCTGTACCCACTTCGTGTTCTCCTGTACCGTTCGTGTTCCCTTGTATCCGCGCACTCTTCCCCTGTACCTGCTCTGTGTTCCACTGTACGCGCTCCCTGTTCCCCTGTACCTGCTCTGTGTTCCACTGTACCCGCTCCCTGTTGCGCTGTACCTGCTCTGTGTTCCACTGTACCCGCTCCCTGTTCCCCTGTACCTGCTCTGTGTTCCACTGTACCCGCTCCCTATTCCCCTGTACGTGCTCTGTGTTCCACTTTACCCGCTCCCTGTTCCCCTGTACCTGCTCTGTGTTCCACTGTACCCGCTCCGTGTTCCCCTGTACCTGCTCTGTGTTCTGCTGTACCCGCTCCCTGTTCCCCTTTACCTGCTCCGTATTCCGCTGTACCCGATCCCTGTTCCCCTGTACCTGCTCTGTGTTCCACTGTACCCGCTCCCTGTTCCCCTGTACATGCTGTGTGTTCCACTGTACCCGCTCCCTGTTCCCCTGTACTTGCTTTGTGTTTCGCTGTACCCGATCCCTGTACTATTGTACCCGCTCCGTGTTCCACTGTACCCGCTCACTGTTCCCCTGTCCCTGCTCCCTGTAGTCTTGTACCCGCTCCGTGTTCACCTATACCCGCTCCGTGTTCCCTGAACCTGCTCCCTGTACTCTTGTACCCGGTCTGTGTTCACCTGTACCTGCTCCGTGTTCCCCTGTACCTGCTCCCTGTTCCCCTGTACATGTGACCTGTTCCTCTGTAACCGCTCTGTGTTCCCCTGTACCTGTTACCTGTTACGCTGTTTCTTGTCCCACTGTACCCGCTCCATGTTCCCCTGTACCCGCTCCATGTTCCCCTCTCCCTGCTCCATGTTCCCCTGTACATGTTCCGTGTTCCTCTGTACCCACTCACGGTTCCTCTGTACCAGCTCCCTGTTCCGCTGTACCCGCTCTGTGTTCCACTGTACCCGCTCCCTGTTCCCCTGTACCTGCTCTGTGTTCCACTGTACCCGCTCCCTGTTCCCCTGTACATGCTCTGTTTTCCGCTGAACCCGCTCCCTGTTCCCCTGCACCTGCTCTATGTTCCACTGTATCCGCTCCCTGTTCCCCTGTACCGTCTCTGTGTTCCACTGTAGCCGCTCCCTGTTCCGCTGTACCTGCACTGTGTTCCACTGTACCCGCTCCCTCTTCCCCTGTACCTGCTCTGTGTTCCACTGTACCCGCTCCCTGTTCCCCTGTACCTGCTCTGTGTTCCACTATACCCGCTCCCTCTTCCCCTGTACCTGCTCTGTGTTTCCGCTGTAGTCGCTCCCTGTTCCCCTGTACCTGCTCTGTGTTGTGCTGTACCCGCTCCCTGTTCCCCTGTACCTGCTCCGTGTTCCGCTGTACCCGATCCCTGTTCCCCTGTACCTGCTCCGTGTTCCGCTGTACCTGCTCCCCATTCCTCTGTACCCACTCCGTGTTCTCCTGTACCGTTCTTGTTCCCTTGTATCCGCGCACTCTTCCCCTGTACCTGCTCTGTGTTCCACTGTACACGCTCCCTGTTCCCCTGTACCTGCTCTGTGTTCCACTGTACCCGCTCCCTGTTGCGCTGTACCTGCTCTGTGTTCCACTGTACCCGCTCCCTGTTCCTCTGTACCCGCTCTGTGTTCCCCTGTACCCGCTCCCTGTTTCTCTGTACCCGCTCCTTGTAACCCTGTACCTACTCTGTGTTCCCCTGTATCCTCTCCCTATTCCACTGTACCTGCTCTGTGTTCCACTGTACCCGCTCCCTGTTCCCCTATACCTGATCTGTGTTCTACTGTATCCGTTCCCTGTTCTGCTGTACCTGCTCTGTGTTCTACTGTACCCGCTCCCTGTTCCCCTGTACCTGCTCTGTGTTCCACTGTACCCGCTCCCTGTTCCCCTGTACCTGCTCCGTGTTCCACTGTACCCGCTCCCTATTCCCCTGTACGTGCTCTGTGTTCCACTTTACCTGCTCCCTGTTCCCCTGTACCTGCTCTGTGTTCCACTGTACTCGCTCCCTGTTCCCCTGTACCTGCTCTGTGTTCCACTGTACTCCGCTCCCTGTTCCCCTGTACCTGCTCTGTGTTCCGTTGTACCCGCTCCCTGTTCCCCTGTACCTGCTCTATGTTCCACTGTACGCGCTCCCTGTTCCCCTGTACATGCTGTGTGTTCCACTGTACCCGCTCCCTGTTCCCCTGTACCTGCTTTGTGTTTCGCTGTACCCGATCCCTGTACTCTTGTACCCGCTCCGTGTTCCACTGTACCCGCTCCCTGTTCCCCTGTACCTGCTCCCTGTTCCCCTGTACATGTGACCTGTTCCTCTGTAACCGCTCTGTGTTCCCCTGTACCTGTTATCTGTTACGCTGTTCCTTGTCCCACTGTACCAGCTCCATGTTCCCCTGTACCCGCTCCATGTTCCCCTCTCCCTGCTCCATGTTCCCCTGTACATGTTCCGTGTTCCTCTCTACCCACTCACGGTTCCTCTGTACCAGCTCCCTGTTCCGCGGTACCCGCTCTGTGTTCCACTGTACCCGCTCCCTGTTCCCCTATACCTGCTCTGTGTTCTGCTATACCCGCTCCCTGTTCCCCTGTACCTGCTCTGTGTTCCACTGTACCCGCTCCCTGTTCCCCTGTACCTGCTCTGTGTTCCGCTGTACCCGCTCCCTGTTCCCATGCACCTGCTCTGTGTTCCACTGTACCCGATCCCTGTTCCCCTGTACCTGCTCTGTGTTCCGCTGAACCCGCTCCCTGTTCCCCTGCACCTGCTCTATGTTCCACTGTATCCGCTCCCTGTTCCCCTGTACCGTCTCTGTGTTCCACTGTAAACCGCTCCCTGTTCCGCTGTACCTGCACTGTGTTCCACTGTACGTGCTCCCTGTTCCCCTGTACCTGCTCTGTGTTCCACTGTACCCGCTCCCTGTTCCCCTGTACCTGCTCTGTGTTCCACTGTACCCGCTCCCTGTTCCCCTGTACCTGCTCTGTGTTCCACTATATCCGCTCCCTCTTCCCCTGTACCTGCTCTGTGTTTCCGCTGTAGTCGCTCCCTGTTCCCCTGTACCTGCTCTGTGTTGTGCTGTACCCGCTCCCTGTTGCCCTGTACCTGCTCCGTGTTCCGCTGTACCCGATCCCTGTTCCCCTGTACCTGCTCCGTGTTCCGCTGTACCTGCTCCCCATTCCTCTGTACCCACTCCGTGTTCTCCTGTACCGTTCTTGTTCCCTTGTATCCGCGTACTCTTCCCCTGTACCTGCTCTGTGTTCCACTGTACACGCTCCCTGTTCCCCAGTACCTGCTCTGTGTTCCTCTGTACCCGCTCCCTGTTGCGCTGTACCTGCTCTGTGTTCCACTGTACCCGCTCCCTGTTCCTCTGTACCCGCTCTGTGTTCCCCTGTACCCGCTCCCTGTTTCTCTGTACCCGCTCCTTGTAACGCTGTACCTACTCCGTGTTCCCATGTATCCTCTCCCTATTCCACTGTACCTGCTCTGTGTTCCACTGTACCCGCTCCCTGTTCCCCTTTCCCTGATCTGTTTTCTACTGTATCCGTTCCCTGTTCTGCTGTACCTGCTCTGTGTTCTACTGTACCCGCTCCCTGTTCCCCTGTACCTGCTCTGTGTTCCACTGTACCCGCTCCCTGTTCCCCTGTACCTGCTCTGTGTTCCACTGTACCCGCTCCCTATTCCCCTGTACGTGCTCTGTGTTCCACTTTACCTGCTCCCTGCTCCCCTGTACCTGCTCTGTGTTCCACTATACTCGCTCCCTGTTCCCCTGTACCTGCTCTGTGTTCCACTGTACTCCGCTCCCTGTTCCCCTGTACCTGCTCTGTGTTCCGCTGTACCCGCTCCCTGTTCCCCTGTACCTGCTCTGTGTTCCACTGTACCCGCTCCCTGTTCCCCTGTACATGCTGTGTGTTCCACTGTACCCGCTCCCTGTTCCCCTGTACCTGCTTTGTGTTTCGCTGTACCCGATGCCTGTTCTCTTGTACCCGCTCCGTGTTCCACTGTACCCGCTCACTGTTCCCCTGTCCCTGCTCCCTGTAGTCTTGTACCCACTCCGTGTTCACCTATACCCGCTCCGTGTTCCCTGTACCTGCTCCCTGTACTCTTGTACCCGGTCTGTGTTCACCTGTACCTGCTCCGGGTTCCCCTGTACCTGCACCCTGTTCCCCTGTACATGTGACCTGTTCCTCTATAACCGCTCTGTGTTCCCCTGTACCTATTACCTGTTACGCTGTTCCTTGTCCCACTGTACCAGCTCCATGTTCCCCTGTACCCGCTCCATGTTCCCCTCTCCCTGCTCGATGTTCCCCTGTACATGTTCTGTGTTCCTCTGTACCCACTCACGGTTCCTCTGTACCAGCTCCCTGTTCCGCGGTACCCGCTCTATGTTTGACTGTACCCGCTCCCTGTTCCCCTGTACCTGCTCTGTGTTCCGCTATACCCGCTCCCTGTTCCCCTGCACCTGCTCTATGTTCCACTGTATCCGCTCCCTGTTCCCCTGTACCGTTTCTGTGTTCCACTGTAGCCGCTCCCTGTTCCGCTGTACCTGCTCTGTGTTCCACTGTACCCGCTCCCTGTTCCCCTGCACCTGCTCTGTGTTCCACTGTACCCGCTCCCTGTTCCCCTGTACCTGTTCTGTGTTCCACTGTACCCGCTCCCTGTTCCCCTGTGCCTGCTCTGTGTTCCACTATACCCGCTCCCTCTTCCCCTGTACCTGCTCTGTGTTTCCGCTGTAGTTGCTCCCTGTTCCCCTGTACCTGCTCTGTGTTGTGCTGTACCCGCTCCCTGTTCCCCTGTACCTGCTCCGTGTTCCGCTGTACCCGATCCCTGTTCCCCTGCACTTGCTCCGTGTTCCGCTGTACCTGCTCCCCATTCCTCTGTACCCACTCCGTGTTCTCCTGTACCGTTCGTGTTCCCTTGTATCCGCGCACTCTTCCCCTCTACCTGCTCTGTGTTCCACTGTACGCGCTCCCTGTTCCCCTGTACCTGCTCTGTGTTCCACTGTACGCGCTCCCTGTTCCCCTGTACCTGCTCTGTGTTCCACTGTACCCGCTCCCTGTTGCGCTGTACCTGCTCTGTGTTCCACTGCACCCGCTCCCTGTTCCCCTGTACCCGCTCTGTGTTCACCTGTACCCGCTCCCTGTTTCTCTGTACCCGCTCCTTGTAACCCTGTACCTACTCTGTGTTCCCCTGTATCCTCTCCCTATTCCACTGTACCTGCTCTGTGTTCCACTATACCCGCTCCCTGTTCCCCTATACCTGATCTGTGTTCTACTGTATCCGGTCCCTGTTCTGCTGTACCTGCTCTGTGTTCCATTGTACCCGCTCCCTGTTCCCCTGTACCTGCTCTGTGTTCCACTGTACCCGCTCCCTGTTCCCCTGTACCTGCTCCGTGTTCCACTGTACCCGCTCCCTATTCCCCTGTACCCGCTCTGTGTTCCCCTGTACCCGCTCCTTGTAACCCTGTGCCTGCTCTGTGTTCTACTGTACCCGCTCCCTGTTCCCCTGTACCTGCTCTATGTTCCACTGTACCCGCTCCCTATTCCCCTGTACGTGCTCTGTGTTCCACTTTACCTGCTCCCTGTTCCCCTGTACCTGCTCTGTGTTCCACTGTACTCGCTCCCTGTTCCCCTGCACCTGCTCTGTGTTCCACTGTACTCCGCTCCCTGTTCCCCTGTACCTGCTCTGTGTTCCGCTGTACCCGCTCCCTGTTCCCCTGTACCTGCTCTGTGTTCCACTGTACACGCTCCCTGTTCCCCTGTACATGCTGTGTGTTCCACTGTACCCGCTCCCTGTTCCCCTGTACCTGCTTTGTGTTTCGCTGTAGCCGATCCCTGTACTCTTGTACCCGCTCCGTGTTCCACTGTACCCGCTCACTGTTCCCCTGTCCCTGCTCCCTGTAGTCTTGTACCCGCTCCGTGTTCACCTATACCCGTTCCGTGTTCCCTGTACCTGCTCCCTGTACTCTTGTACCCGCTCTGTGTTCACCTGTACCTGTTCCGGGTTCCCCTGTACCTGCTCCCGGTTCCCCTGTACATGTGACCTGTTCCTCTATAACCGCTCTGTGTTCCCCTGTACCTGTTACCTGTTACGCTGTTCCTTGTCCCACTGTACCAGCTCCATGTTCCCCTGTACCCGCTCCATGTTCCCCTCTGCCTGCTCGATGTTCCCCTGTACATGTTCTGTGTTCCTCTGTACCCACTCACGGTTCCTCTGTACTAGCTCCCTGTTCCGCGGTACCCGCTCTATGTTTGACTGTACCCGCTCCCTGTTCCCCTGTACCTGCTCTGTGTTCCGCTATACCCGCTCCCTGTTCCCCTGCACCTGCTCTATGTTCCACTGTATCCGCTCCCTGTTCCCCTGTACCGTTTCTGTGTTCCACTGTAGCCGCTCCCTGTTCCGCTGTACCTGCTCTGTTCCACTGTACCCGCTCCCTGTTCCCCTGCACCTGCTCTGTGTTCCACTGTACCCGCTCCCTGTTCCCCTGTACCTGCTCTGTGTTCCACTGTACCCGCTCCCTGTTCCCCTGTACCTGCTCTGTGTTCCACTATACCCGCTCCCTCTTCCCCTTTACGTGCTCTGTGTTTCCGCTGTAGTCGCTCCCTGTTCACCTGTACCTGCTCTGTGTTGTGCTGTACCGGCTCCCTGTTCCCCTGTACCTGCTCCGTGTTCCGCTGTACCCGATCCCTGTTCCCCTGTACTTGCTCCGTGTTCCGCTGTACCTGCTCCCCATTCCTCTGTACCCACTCCGTGTTCTCCTGTACCGTTCGTGTTCCCTTGTATCCGCGCACTCTTCCCCTGTACCTGCTCTGTGTTCCACTGTACGCGCTCCCTGTTCCCCTGTACCTGCTCTGTGTTCCACTGTACCCGCTCCCTGTTGCGCTGTACCTGCTCTGTGTTCCACTGTACCCGCTCCCTGTTCCCCTGTACCCGCTCTGTGTTCCCCTGTACCCGCTCCCTGTTTCTCTGCACCCGCTCCTTGTAACCCTGTACCTACTCTGTGTTCCCCTGTATCCTCTCCCTATTCCACTGTAGCTGCTCTGTGTTCCACTGTACCCGCTCCCTGTTCCCCTATACCTGATCTGTGTTCTACTGTATACGGTCCCTGTTCTGCTGTACCTGCTCTGTGTTCTACTGTACCCGCTCCCTGTTCCCCTGTACCTGCTCTGTGTTCCACTGTACCCGCTCCCTGTTCCCCTGTACCTGCTCTGTGTTCCACTGTACCCGCTCCCTATTCCCCTGTACGTGCTCTGTGTTCCACTTTACCTGCTCCCTGTACCCCTGTACCTGCTCTGTGTTCCACTGTACCCGCTCCCTGTTCCCCTGTACCTGCTCTGTTTTCCACTGTACCCGCTCCCTGTTCCCCTGTACCTGCTCTGTGTTCTGCTGTACCCGCTCCCTGTTCCCCTGTACCTGCTCCGTATTCCGCTGTACCCGATCCCTGTTCTCCTGTACCTGCTCTGTGTTCCACTGTACCCGCTCCCTGTTCCCCTGTACATGGTGTGTGTTCCACTGTACCCGCTCCCTCTTCCCCTGTACCTGCTCTGTGTTTCGCTGTACCCGATCCCTGTACTCTTGTACCCGCTCCGTGTTCAACTGTACCCACTCGGTGTTCCCCTGTCCCTGCACCCTGTAGTCTTGTACCCGCTCCGTGTTCACCTATACCCGCTCCGTGTTCCCTGTACCTGCTCCCTGTACTCTTGTACACGCTCTGTGTTCACCTGTACCTGCTCCGTGTTCCCCTGTACCTGCTCCCTGTTCCCCTGTACATGTGACCTGTTCCCCTGTAACCGCTCTGTGTTCCCCTGTACCTGTTACCTGTTACGCTGTTCCTTGTCCCACTGTACCCGCTCCATGTTCCCCTGTACCCGCTCCATGTTCCCCTCTCCCTGCTCCATGTTCCCCTGTACATGTTCCGTGTTCCTCTGTACCCACTCACGGTTCCTCTGTACCAGCTCCCTGTTCCGCTGTACCCGGTCTGTGTTCCACTGTACCCGCTCCCTGTTCCCCTGTACCTGCTCTGTGTTCCGCTATACCCGCTCCCTGTTCCCCTGTACCTGCTCTGTGTTCCACTGTACCCCTCCCTGTTCCCCTGTACCTGCTCTGTGTTCCGCTGTACCCGCTCCCTGTTCCACTGCACCTGCTCTATGTTCCACTGTATCCGCTCCCTGTTCCCCTGTACCGTCTCTGTGTTCCACTGTTGCCGCTCCCTGTTCCGCTGTACCTGCTCTGTGTTCCACTGTACCCGCTCCCTGTTCCCCTGCACCTGCTCTGTGTTCCACTGTACCCGCTCCCTGTTCCCCTGTACCTGCTCTGTGTTCCACTGTACCCGCTCCCTGTTCCCCTGTACCTTCTCTGTGTTCCACTATACCCGCTCCCTCTTCCCCTGTACCTGCTCTGTGTTTCCGCTGTAGTCGCTCCCTGTTCCCCTGTACCTGCTCTGTGTTGTGCTGTACCCGCTCCCTGTTCCCCTGTACCTGCTCCGTGTTCCGCTGTACCCGATCCCTGTTCCCCTGTACCTGCTCCGTTTTCCGCTGTACCTGCTCCCCATTCCTCTGTACCCACTCCGTGTTCTCCTGTACCGTTCGTGTTCCCTTGTATCCGCGCACTCTTCCCCTGTACCTGCTCTGTGTTCCACTGTACGCGCTCCCTGTTCCCCTGTACCTGCATTGTGTTCCATAGTACCCGCTCCCTGTTGCGCTGTACCTGCTCTGTGTTCCACTGTACCCGCTCCCTGTTCCCCTGAACCCATGTGTTCCCCTGTACCCGCTCCCTGTTTCTCTGTACCCGCTCCTTGTAACCCTGTACCTACTCTGTGTTCCCCTGTATCCTCTCCCTATTCCACTGTACCTGCTCTGTGTTCCACTGTACCCGCTCCCTGTTCCCCTATACCTGATCTTTGTTCTACTGTATCCGGTCCCTGTTCTGCTGTACCTGCTCTGTGTTCTACTGTACCCGCTCCCTGTTCCCCTGTACCTGCTCTGTGTTCCACTGCACCCGCTCCCTGTTCCCCTGTACCTGCTCTGTGTTCCACTGTACCCGCTCCCTATTCCCCTGTACGTGCTCTGTGTTCCACTTTACCTGCTCCCTGTTCCCCTGTACCTGCTCTGTGTTCCACTGTACGCGCTCCCTGTTCCCCTGTACCTGCATTGTGTTCCACTGTACCCGCTCCCTGTTGCGCTGTACCTGCTCTGTGTTCCACTGTACCAGCTCCCTGTTCCCCTGTACCCGCTCTGTGTTCTACTGTATCCGGTCCCTGTTCTGCTGTACCTGCTCTGTGTTCCATTGTACCCGCTCCCTATTCCCCTGTACGTGCTCTGTGTTCCACTTTACCTGCTCCCTGTTCCCCTGTACCTGCTCTGTGTTCCACTGTACCCGCTCCCTGTTCCCCTGTACCTGCTCTGTTTTCCACTGTACCCGCTCCCTGTTCCCCTGTACCTGCTCTGTGTTCCACTGTACCCGCTCCCTATTCCCCTGTACGTGCTCTGTGTTCCACTTTACCTGCTCCCTGTTCCCCTGTACCTGCTCTGTGTTCCACTGTACTCGCTCCCTGTTCCCCTGTACCTGCTCTGTGTTCCACTGTACTCCGCTCCCTGTTCCCCTGTACCTGCTCTGTGTTCCGCTGTACCCGCTCCCTGTTCCCCTGTACCTGCTCTATGTTCCAGTGTACCCGCTCCCTGTTCCCCTGTACATGCTGTGTGTTCCACTGTACCCGCTCCCTGTTCCCCTGTACCTGCTTTGTGTTTCGCTGTACCCGATCCCTGTACTCTTGTACCCGCTCCGTGTTCCACTGTACCCGCTCACTGTTCCCCTGTCCCTGCTCCCTGTAGTCTTGTACCCGCTCCGTGTTCACCTATACCCGCTCCGCGTTCCCTGTACCTGCTCCCTGTACTCTTGTACCCGGTCTGTGTTCACCTGTACCTGCTCCGGGTTCCCCTGTACCTGCTCACTGTTCCCCTGTACATGTGACCTGTTCCTCTATAACCGCTCTGTGTTCCCCTGTACCTGTTACCTGTTACGCTGTTCCTTGTCCCACTGTACCAGCTCCATGTTCCCCTGTACCCGCTCCATGTTCCCCTCTCCCTGCTCGATGTTCCCCTGTACATGTTCTGTGTTCCTCTGTACCCACTCACGGTTCCTCTGTACCAGCTCCCTGTTCCGCGGTACCCGCTCTATGTTTGACTGTACCCGCTCCCTGTTCCCCTGTACCTGCTCTGTGTTCCGCTATACCCGCTCCCTGTTCCCCTGCACCTGCTCTATGTTCCACTGTATCCGCTCCCTGTTCCCCTGTACCGTTTCTGTGTTCCACTGTAGCCGCTCCTTGTTCCGCTGTACCTGCTCTGTGTTCCACTGTACCCGCTCTCTGTTCCCCTGTACCTGCTCTGTGTTCCACTGTACCCGCTCCCTGTTCCCCTGTACCTGCTCTGTGTTCCACTATACCCGCTCCCTCTTCCCCTGTACCTGCTCTGTGTTTCCGCTGTAGTCGCTCCCTGTTCCCCTGTACCTGCTCTGTGTTGTGCTGTACCCGCTCCCTGTTCCCCTGTACCTGCTCCGTGTTCCGCTGTATCCGATCCCTGTTCCTCTGTACTTGCTCCGTGTTCCGCTGTACCTGCTCCCCATTCCTCTGTACCCACTCCGTGTTCTCCTGTACCGTTCGTGTTCCCTTGTATCCGCGCACTTTTCCCCTGTACCTGCTCTGTGTTCCACTGTACGCGCTCCCTGTTCCCCTGTACCTGCTCTGTGTTCCACTGTACCCGCACCCTGTTGCGCTGTACCTGCTCTGTGTTCCACTGTACCCGCTCCCTGTTCCCCTGTACCCGCTCTGTGTTCCCCTGTACCCGCTCCCTGTTCCTCTGTACCCGCTCCTTGTAACCCTGTACCTACTCTGTGTTCCCCTGTATCCTCTCCCTATTCCACTGTACCTGCTCTGTGTTCCACTGTACCCGCTCCCTGTTCCCCTATACCTGATCTGTGTTCTACTGTATCCGGTCCCTGTTCTGCTGTACCTGCTCTGTGTTCTACTGTACCCGCTCCCTGTTCCCCTGTACCTGCTCTGTGTTCCACTGTAACCGCTCCCTGTTCCCCTGTACCTGCTCTGTGTTCCACTGTACCCGCTCCCTATTCCCCTGTACGTGCTCTGTGTTCCACATTACCTGCTCCCTGTTCCCCTGTACCTGCTCTGTGTTCCACTGTACCCGCTCCCTGTTCCCCTGTGCCTGCTCTGTTTTCCACTGTACCCGCTCCCTGTTCCCCTGCACCTGCTCTGTGTTCTGCTGTACCCGCTCCCTGTTCCCCTGTACCTGCTCCGTATTCCGCTGTACCCGATACCTGTTCTCCTGTACCTGCTCTGTGTTCCACTGTACCCGCTCCCTGTTCCCCTGTACATGCTGTGTGTTCCACTGTACCCGCTCCCTCTTCCCCTGTACCTGCTCCGTGTTCCACTGTACCTGCTCCCTGTTCCCCTGTACATGTGACCTGTTCCTCTGTAACCGCTCTGTGTTCCCCTGTTCCTGTTACCTGTTACGCTGTTCCTTGTCCCACTGTACCCGCTCCATGTTCCCCTGTACCCGCTCCATGTTCCCCTCTCCCTGCTCCATGTTCCCCTGTACATGTTCCGTGTTCCTCTGTACCCACTCACGGTTCCTCTGTACCAGCTCCCTGTTCCGCTGTACCCGCTCTGTGTTCCACTGTACCCGCTCCCTGTTCCCCTGTACCTGCTCTGTGTTCCGCTATACCCGCTCCCTGTTCCCCTGTACCTGCTCTGTGTTCCACTGTACCCGCTCCCTGTTCCCCTGTACCTGCTCTGTGTTCCGCTGTACCCGCTCCCTGTTCCACTGCACCTGCTCTATGTTCCACTGTCTCCGCTCCCTGTTCCCCTGTACCGTCTCTGTGTTCCACTGTAGCCGCTCCCTGTTCCGCTGTACCTGCTCTGTGTTCCACTGTACCCGCTCCCTGTTCCCCTGCACCTGCTCTGTGTTCCACTGTACCCGCTCCCTGTTTCCCTGTACCTGCTCTGTGTTCCACTGTACCCGCTCCCTGTTCCCCTGTACCTGCTCTGTGTTCCACTATACCCGCTCCCTCTTCCCCTGTACCTGCTCTGTGTTTCCGCTGTAGTCGCTCCCTGTTCCCCTGTACCTGCTCTGTGTTGTGCTGTACCCGCTCCCTGTTCCCCTGTACCTGCTCCGTGTTCCGCTGTACCCGATCCCTGTTCCCCTGTACCTGCTCCGTTTTCCACTGTACCTGCTCCCCATTCCTCTGTACCCACTCCGTGTTCTCATGTACCGTTCGTGTTCCCTTGTATCCGCGCACTCTTCCCCTGTACCTGCTCTGTGTTCCACTGTACGCGCTCCCTGTTCCCCTGTACCTGCATTGTGTTACATAGTACCCGCTCCCTGTTGCGCTGTACCTGCTCTGGTTTCCACTGTACCCGCTCCCTGTTCCCCTGTACCCGCTCTGTGTTCCCCTGTACCCGCTCCCTGTTTCTCTGTACCCGCTCCTTGTAACCCTGTACCTACTCTGTGTTCCCCTGTATCCTCTCCCTATTCCACTGTACCTGCTCTGTGTTCCACTGTACCCGCTCCCTGTTCCCCTATACCTGATCTGTGTTCTACTGTATCCGGTCCCTGTTCTGCTGTACCTGCTCTGTGTTCTACTGTACCCGCTCCCTGTTCCCCTGTACCTGCTCTGTGTTCCACTGTACCCGCTCCCTATTCCCCTGTACGTGCTCTGTGTTCCACTTTACCTGCTCCCTGTTCCCCTGTACCTGCTCTGTGTTCCACTGTACGCGCTCCCTGTTCCCCTGTACCTGCATTGTGTTCCACTGTACCCGCTCCCTGTTGCGCTGTACCTGCTCTGTGTTCCACTGTACCCGCTCCCTGTTCCCCTGTACCCGCTCTGTGTTCCCCTGTACCCGCTCCCTGTTTCTCTGTACCCGCTCCTTGTAACCCTGTACCTACTCTGTGTTCCCCTGTATCCTCTCCCTATTCCACTGTACCTGCTCTGTGTTCCACTGTACCCGCTCCCTGTTCCCCTATACCTGATCTGTGTTCTACTGTATCCGGTCCCTGTTCTGCTGTACCTGCTCTGTGTTCTACTGTACCCGCTCCCTGTTCCCCTGTACCTGCTCTGTGTTCCACTGTACACGCTCCCTGTTCCCCTGTACCTGCTCTGTGTTCCACTGTACCCGCTCCCTATTCCCCTGTACGTGCTCTGTGTTCCACTTTACCTGCTCCCTGTTCCCCTGTACCTGCTCTGTGTTCCACTGTACCCGCTCCCTGTTCCCCTGTACCTGCTCTGTTTTCCACTGTACCCGCTCCCTGTTCCCCTGTACCTGCTCTGTGTTCTGCTGTACCCGCTCCCTGTTCCCCTGTACCTGCTCCGTATTCCGCTGTACCCTATCCCTGTTCTCCTGTACCTTCTCTGTGTTTCACTGTACCCGCTCCATGTTCCCCTGTACATGCTGTGTGTTCCACTGTACCCGCTCCCTCTTCCCCTGTACCTGCTCTGTGTTTCGCTGTACCCGATCCCTGTACTCTTGTACCCGCTCCGTTTTCAACTGTACCCACTCCGTGTTCCCCTGTCCCTGCTCCCTGTAGTCTTGTACCCGCTCCGTGTTCACCTATACCCGCTCCGTGTTCCCTGTACCTGCTCCCTGTACTCTTGTACACGCTCTGTGTTCCACTGTACCCGCTCCCTGTTCCCCTGTACCGTCTCTGTGGTCCACGGTAGCCGCTCCCTGTTCCGCTGTACCTGCTCTGTATTCCGCTGTACCCGCTCCCTGTTCCGCTCTACCTGCTCTGTATTCCACTGTACCCGCTCGCTGATCCCCTGTACCTGCTCTGTGTTCCGCTGTATCCCCTCCCTGTTCCCCTGTACCGGCTCTATGTTCCACTGTACCCGCTCCCTGTTCCCCTGTACCGTCTGCGTTCCACTGTAGCCGCTCCCTGTTCCACTGTACCTGCTCTGTGTTCCACTGTACCCCCTCCCTGTTCCTCTGTACCTGCTCTGTGTTCCACTGTACACGCTCCCTGTTCCCCTGTACCTGCTCTGTGTTCCACTGTACCCGCTCCCTGTTCCCCTGTACCTGCTCTGTGTTCTGCTGTACCCGCTCCCTGTTCCCCTGTACCTGCTCCGAGTTCCGCTGTACCCGATCCCTGTTCCTCTGTACCTGCTCTGTGTTTCACTGTACCTGCTCCCTGTTCCCCTGTGCATGCTGTGTGTTCCGCTGTACCCGCTCCCTGTTCCCCTGTACCTGCTCTGTGTTTCGCTGTACCCGATCCCTGTACTCTTGTACCCGCTCCGTGTTCAACTGTACCCACTCCGTATTCCCCTGTCTCTGCTCCCTGTAGTCTTGTACCCGCTCCGTGTTCACCTATACCCGCTCCGTGTTCCCTGTACCTGCTCCCTGTAATCTTGTACCCGCTCCGTGTTCACATGTACCTGCTCCGTGTTCCCCTGTACCTGCTCCCTGTTCCCCTGTACGTGTGACCTGTTCCTCTGTAACCGCTCTGTGTTCCCCTGTACCTGTTACCTGTTTCGTTGTTCCTTGTTCCACTGTACCCGCTCCATGTTCCCCTGTACCCGCTCCATGTTCCCCTCTCCCTGCTCCATGTTCCCCTGTGCATGTTCCGTGTTCAGCTATACCCGCTCCCTGTTCCCCTGTACCTGCTCTGTGTTCCGCTATATCCGCTCCCTGTTCCCCTGTACCTGCTCTGTGTTCCACTGTACCCGCTCCCTGTTCCCCTGTACCTGCTCTGTGTTCCGCTGTACCCGCTCCCTGTTCCCCTGTACTTGCTCTATGTTCCACTGTACCCGCTCCCTGTTCCCCTGTACCGTCTCTGTGTTCCACTGTAGCCGCTCCCTGTTCCGCTGTACCTGCTCTATGTTCCACTGTACCCGCTCCCTGTTCCCCTGTACCTGCTCTGTGTTCCACTGTACCCGCTCCCTGTTCCCCTGTACCTGCTCTGTGTTCCACTGTACCCGCTCCCTGTTCCCCTGTACCTGCTCTGTGTTCTGCTCTACCCACTCCCTGTTCCCCTGTACCTGCTCCGAGTTCCGCTGTACCCGATCCCTGTTCCTCTGTACCTGCTCTGTGTTTCACTGTACCTGCTCCCTGTTCCCCTGTGCATGCTGTGTGTTCCGCTGTACCCGCTCCCTGTTCCCCTGTACCTGCTCTGTGTTTCGCTGTACCCGATCCCTGTACTCTTGTACCCGCTCCGTGTTCAACTGTACCCACTCCGTGTTCCCCTGTCCCTGCTCCCTGTAGTCTTGTACCCGCTCCGTGTTCACCTATACCCGCTCCGTGTTCCCTGTACCTGCTCCCTGTAATCTTGTACCCGCTCCGTGTTCACATGTACCTGCTCCGTGTTCCCCTGTACCTGCTCCCTGTTCCCCTGTACGTGTGACCTGTTCCTCTGTAACCGCTCTGTGTTCCCCTGTACCTGTTACCTGTTTCGTTGTTCCTTGTCCCACTGTACCCGCTCCATGTTCCCCTGTACCCGCTCCATGTTCCCCTCTCCCTGCTCCATGTTCCCCTGTACATGTTCCGTGTTCAGCTATACCCGCTCCCTGTTCCCCTGTACCTGCTCTGTGTTCCGCTATATCCGCTCGCTGTTCCCCTGTACCTGCTCTGTGTTCCACTGTACCCGCTCCCTGTTCCCCTGTATGTGCTCTGTGTTCCACTGTACCCGCTCCCTGTTCCCCTGTACATGCTGTGTGTTCCACGGTACCCGCTCCGTGTTCCCCTGTACCTGCTCTGTGTTTCGCTGTAACCGCTCCCTGATCCCCTGCACCTGCTCCCTGCACTCTTGTACCCGATCCGTGTTCACCTATACCCACTCCGTGTTCCCCTGTACCTGCTCCCTGTACTCTTGTACCCACTCCGTGTTCACCTGTACCTGCTCCGTGTTCCCCTGTACCTGCTCCCCATTCCTCTGTACCTGCTCCGTGTTCTCCTTTACCGTTCGTGTTCCCTTGTATCCGCTTCCTCTTCCCCTCTACCTGCTCTGTGTTCCACTGTACGCGCTCCCTGTTCCCCTGTACCTGCTCTGTGTTCCACTGTACCCGCTCCCTGTTGCGCTTTACCTGCTCTGTGTTCCACTGTACCCGCTCCCTGTTCCCCTGTACCCGCTCTGTGTTCCCCTGTACCCGCTCCCTGTTTCTCTGTACCCGTTCCTTGCAACCCTGTACCGACTCTGTGTTCCCCTGTACCCTCTCCCTATTCCAATGTACCTGCTCTGTGTTCCACTGTACCCGCTCCCTGTTCCCCTGTACCTGCTCTGTGTTTCCGCTGTAGTCGCTCCCTGTTCCCCTGTACCTGCTCTGTGTTCCATTGTACCCGCTCCCTGTTCCCCTGTACCTGCTCTGTTTTCCACTGTACCCGCTCCCTGTTCCCCTGTACCTGCTCTGTGTTCCACTGTACCCGCTCCCTGTTCCCCTGTACCTGCTCTGTGTTTCGCTGTACCCGATCCCTCTACTCTTATACCGCTCCGTGTTCAACTGTACCCACTCCGTGTTCCCCTGTCCCTGCTCCCTGTAGTCTTGTACCCGCTCCGTGTTCACCTATACCCGCTCCGTGTTCCCTGTACCCGCTCCCTGTTCCCCTGTACCTGCTCTGTGTTCCGCTGTACCCGCTACATGTTCCCCTGTTCCTTGTTCCCCCTGCTCCGTGTTCCATTGTACCCGCTCCGTGATAACCTATACACGCTCTGTGTTCCCCTGCAGCCGCTCTCTGGTCCCCTGTACTCACTCCGTCTTTCCCTGGACCCACTCCGTGCTCTGCTTCCTCTGTACCCGCTCCCTGTTCCCCTGTAGCTGCTCCCTGTACTCCTTTACCCACTCCGTGTGCCCCTGTACCTACTCCTTGTTCCGCTTCCTCTGTACCCGCTCCGTCTTGCCCTGTACCTGTTCCGTTCCCCATGTACCCGCTCCCTGTTCCCCTGCACCCGCTCCCTGTTCCCCTGTACCCGCTCCGAGTTCCCCTGTACCCTCTTCGTGTTCCTCTGTAGCCGCTCCGTGTTCCACTGTACCCACTCCTTGTTCCCCTGTCCCTGCTCCCTGTAGTCTTGTACCCGCTCCGTGTTCACCTATACCCGCTCCGTGTTACCTGTACCTGCTCCCTGTACTCTTGTACACGCTCTGTGTTCACCTGTACCTGCTCCGTGTTCCCCTGAACCTGCTCCCTGTTCCCCTGTACATGTGACCTGTTCCTCTGTAACCGCTCTGTGTTCCACTGTACCTGTTACCTGTTACTCTGTTCCTTTTCCCACTGTACCCGCTCCATGTTCTCCTGTACCCGGTCCATGTTCCCCTCTCCCTGCTCCATGTTCCCCTGTACATGTTCCGTGTTCCTCTGTACCCGCTCACGGTTCCTCTGTACCTGCTCCCTGTTCCGCTGTACCCGCTCTGTGTTCCACTGTACCCGCTCCCTGTTCCCCTGTACTGCTCTGTGTTCCGCTCCCTGTTCCCCTGCACCTGCTCTATGTTCCACTGTATCCGCTCCCTGTTCCCCTGTACCGTCTCTGTGTTCCACTGTAGCCGCTCCCTGTTCCGCTGTACCTGCTCTGTGTTCCACTGTACCTGCTCCCTGTTCCCCTGTACCTGCTCTGTGTTCCACTGTACCCGCTCCCTGTTCCCCTGTACCTGCTCTGTGTTCCACTGTACCCGCTCCCTGTTCCCCTGTACCTGCTCTGTGTTCCACTATACCCGCTCCCTCTTCCCCTGTACCTGCTCTGTGTTTCCGCTGTAGTTGTTCCCTGTTCCCCTGTACCTGCTCTGTGTTGTGCTGTACCCGCTCCCTGTTCCCCCGTACCTGCTCCGTGTTCCACTGTACCCACTCCCTGTTCCCCTCTACCTGCTCTGTGTTCCACTGTACCCGCAACCTGTTCTCCTGTACCTGCTCCGTGTTCCGCTGTACCGGCTCCCTGTTCCGCTCTACCTGCTCTGTGTTCCGCTGTACCCGCTCCTTGTTCCCCTGTACCTGCTCGATGTTCCACTGTACCCGCTCCCTGTTCCCCTGTACCTTCTCTGTGTTACACTGTAGCCGTTCCCTGTTCCGCTGTACCTGCTCTGTGTTCCACTGTACCCGCTGCCTGTTCCGCTCTACCTGCTCTGTATTCCACTGTACCCGCTCGCTGTTCCCTTGTACCTGCTCTGTGTTCCGCTGTACCCACTCCCTGTTCCCCTGTACCTTATCTATGTTCCACTGTACCCGCTCCCTGTTCCCCTGTACCTGCTCTGTGTTCCACTATACCCGCTCCCTCTTCCCCTGTACCTGCTCTGTGTTTCCGCTGTAGTCGCTCCCTGTTCCCCTGTACCTGCTCCTTGTTCTGCTGTACCGGCTCCCTGTTCCCCTGTATCTGCTCCGTGTTCCGCTGTACCCGATCCCTGTTCCCCTGTACCTGCTCCGTGTTCCCTTGTACCCATTCGGTGTTCCCCTCTCCCTGCTCCATGTTCCCCTGTACATGTTCCGTGTTCCTCTGTACCCGCTCACGGTTCCTCTGTACCTGCTCCCTGTTCCGCTGTACCCGCTCTGTGTTCCACTGTACCCGCTCCCTGTTCCCCTGTACTGCTCTGTGTTCCGCTGTACCCGCTCCCTGTTCCCCTGCACCTGCTCTATGTTCCACTGTACCCGCTCCCTGTTCCCCTGTACCTGCTCTGTGTTCCACTGTACCCGCTCCCTGTTCCCCTGTACCTGCTCTGTGTTCCACTGTACCCGCTCCCTGTTCCCCTGTACCTGCTCTGTGTTCCACTATACCCGCTCCCTCTTCCCGTGTACCTGCTCTGTGTTTCCGCTGTAGTTGTTCCCTGTTCCCCTGTACCTGCTCTGTGTTGTGCTGTACCCGCTCCCTGTTCCCCCGTACCTGCTCCGTGTTCCACTGTACCCACTCCCTGTTTCCCTCTACCTGCTCTGTGTTCCACTGTACCCGCAACCTGTTCTCCTGTACCTGCTCCGTGTTCCGCTGTACCGGCTCCCTGTTCCGCTCTACCTGCTCTGTGTTCCGCTGTACCCGCTCCTTGTTCCCCTGTACCTGCTCGATGTTCCACTGTACCCGCTCCCTGTTCCCCTGTACCTTCTCTGTGTTCCACTGTAGCCGTTCCCTGTTCCGCTGTACCTGCTCTGTGTTCCACTGTACCCGCTGCCTGTTCCGCTCTACCTGCTCTGTATTCCACTGTACCCGCTCGCTGTTCCCTTGTACCTGCTCTGTGTTCCGCTGTACCCACTCCCTGTTCCCCTGTACCTTATCTATGTTCCACTGTACCCGCTCCCTGTTCCCCTGTACCTGCTCTGTGTTCCACTATACCCGCTCCCTCTTCCCCTGTACCTGCTCTGTGTTTCCGCTGTAGTCGCTCCCTGTTCCCCTGTACCTGCTCCTTGTTCTGCTGTACCGGCTCCCTGTTCCCCTGTATCTGCTCCGTGTTCCGCTGTACCCGATCCCTGTTCCCCTGTACCTGCTCCGTGTTCCCTTGTACCCATTCGGTGTTGCCCTGTACACGCTCATTGCTCCCCTGTACTCGCTCCATGTTCTGCTGTACCCGATCCGTGGTCCGCTGTACCATATCCATGTTCCGCTGTACCCGCTCCATGTTCCCCTGTACGTGCCCCCTGTTCTCCTGTACCCGCTCCCTGTTACACTGTTCCTTGTTTCCATGTACCCGCTCCGTGTTTCCCTGTACCTGCTCTGTGTTCCGCTGTACGCGCTACATGTTGCCCTGTACCTGCACCGTGTTCCCCTGTACCCGCTCTCTGTTTCCGTCTACCCGTTCCATGTTCCCCTGTTCCTTGTTCCCCCTGCTCCGTGTTCCATTGTACCCGCTCCGTGATAATCTATACACGCTCTGTGTTCCCCTGCAGCCGCTCTCTGTTCTCCTGTACCCGCTCCCTCTTTCCCTGGACCCACTCCGTGCTCTGCTTCCTCTGTACCCGCTCCCTGTTCCCCTGTAGCTGCTCCCTGTACTCCTTTACCCACTCCATGTGCCCCTGTACCTACTCCTTGTTCCACTTCCCCTGTACCCGCTCTGTCTTCCCCTGGACCTGCCCACTGTCCCCTTTACCCGCTCCCTGTTCCCGTTTACCCGCTCCGTGTGCCCCTGTCCCTGCTCCGTGTTCTCCTGCAGCTGCTCTGGTTCCCTTTAGTCAATCTCTGTTCCCCTCTAACCGCTCCGTGTTCCTCTGTACCCACTCCCTGTTCACCTGTACCTGCTCCATATGCTCCTGTACCCGCTCCCTGTTCCCTTGTAGCCGCTCCCTGTACCCCTGTACCCGCTCCATGTTCCCCTGTACCCGCTCCCTGTTCCACTGTACACACTCCGTGTTCCCCTGTGCCCGCTCCCTGTTCCCCTGGTCCTGCTCCGTGTTCAAGTTTACCTGCTCCGTGTGCCTCGTACCTGCTCCGTATTACCCTGTACCCGATCCCGGTATCCCTGTACCCGCTCCGTGTTCCCCTGTACCCGCTCCGTGTTCCCTTGTACCTACTCTGTGTTCTACTGTACCTGCTCTGTGTTCTAGTGTACCCGCTCCCTGTTCCGCTGCACCTGCTCTGTGTTCCACTGTACCCGCTCCCTGTTCCACTGTACCCGCTCCCTGTTCTCCTGTACCTGCTCTGTGTTCCACTGTACCCGCTCCCTGTTCTCCTGTACCTGCTCCGTGTTCCGCTGTACCCGCTCCCTGTTCCGCTCTACCTGCTCTGTACCTGCTCGATGTTCCACTGCACCCGCTCCCTGCTCCCCTGTACCTTCTCTGTGTTCCACTGTAGCCGCTCCCTGTTCCGTTGTACCTGCTCTAAGTTCCGCTGTACCCGCTCCCTGTTCCGCTCTACCTGCTCTGTATTCCACTGTACCCGCTCGCTGTTCCCCTGTACCTGCTCTGTGTTCCGCTGTACCCGCTCCCTGTTCCCCTGTACCTGCTCTGTGTTCCACTGTACCCGCTCTGTGTTCCGCTGTACCCGCTCCCTGTTCCCCTGTACCTGCTCTATGTTCCACTGTACCCGCTCCCTGTTCCCCTGTACATGTGACCTGTTCCTCTGTAACCGCTCTCTGTTCCCCTGTACCTGTTACCTGTTACGTTGTTCCTTGTCCCACTGTACCCGCTCCATGTTCCCCTGTACCCGCTCCATGTTCCCCTCTCCCTGCTCCATGTTCCCCTGTACATGTTCCGTGTTCCGCTATACCCGCTCCCTGTTCCCCTGTACCTGCTCTGTGTTCCGCTATATCCGCTCCCTGTTCCCCTGTACCTGCTCTGTGTTCCACTGTACCCGCTCCCTGTTCCCCTGTACCTGCTCTGTGTTCCGCTGTACCCGCTCCCTGTTCCCCTGTACTTGCTCTATGTTCCACTGTACCCGCTCCCTGTTCCCCTGTACCGTCTCTGTGTTCCACTGTAGCCGCTCCCTGTTCCGCTGTACCTGCTCTGTGTTCCACTGTACCCGCTCCCTGTTCCCCTGTACCTGCTCTGTGTTCCACTGTATCCGCTCCATGTTCCCCTGTACCTGTTCTGTGTTCCACTGTACCCGCTCCCTGTTCCCCTGTACCTGCTCTGTGTTCCACTTTACACGCTCCCTGTTCCCCTGTACCTACTCTGTTTCCGCTGTAGTCGCTCCCTGTTCCCCTATAACTGCTCTGTGTTCAGCTTTACCCGCTCCCTGTTCCCCTGTACCTGCTCCGTGTTCCGCTGTACCCGATCCCTGTTCCCCTGTACCTGCTCCGTGTTCCTTTGTACCCATTCGGTGTTCCCCTGTACACGCTCATTGCTCCCCTGTACCCGCTCCATGTTCTGCTGTACCCGATCCGTGGTACGCTGTACCATATCCATGTTCTGCTGTACGCGCTCCATGTTCCCCTGTACGTGCCCCCTGTTGCCCTGTACCCGCTCCCTGTTACCCTGTTCCTAGTTTCCATGTACCCGCTCCGTGTTTCCCTGTACCTGCTCTGTGTTCCGCTGTACCCACTACATGTTCCCCTGTTCCTTGTTCCCCCTGCTCCGTGTTCCATTGGACCCGCTCCGTGATAACCTATACACGCTCTGTTTTCCCCTGCAGCCGCTCTCTGTTCCCCTGTACTCGCTCCGTCTTTCCCTGGACCCACTCCGTGCTCTGCTTCCTCTGTACCCGCTCCCTGTTCCCCTGTAGCTGCTCCCTGTACTCCTTTACCCACTCCGTGTGCCCCTTTACCCGCTCCCTGTTCCCGTTTACCCGCTCCGTGTGCCCCTGTGCCTGCTCCGCGTTCTCCTGCAGCTGCTCTGGTTCCCCTTTACTCAATCTCTGTTCCCCTCTAACTGCTCCGTGTTCCTCTGTACCCACTCCCTGTTCATCTGTACCTGCTCCATATGCTCCTGTACCCGCTCCGTGTTCCCTTGTAGCCGCTCCCTGTACCCCTGTAACCGCTCCATGTTCCCCTGTACCCGCTCCGTGTTCCCCTGTACCAACTCTGTATTCTACTGTACCTGCTCTGTATTCTAGTTTACCCTCTCCCTGTTCCCCTGTACCTGCTCTGTGTTCCACTGTACCCGCTCCCTGTTCCGTTGTACCCGCTCTGTGTTCCACTTTACCTGCTTATTGTTCCCCTGTACCTGCTCTGTGTTCCACTGTACCCGCTCCCTGTTCTCCTGTACCTGCTCCGTGTTCTGCTGTACCCGCTCCCTGTTCCCCTGCACCCGCTCCCTGTTGCCCTGTACCCGCTCCGAGTTCCCCTGTACCCCCATCGTGTTCCTCTGTCCCAGCTCCCTGTTCCCCTGTACCTTCTCTGTGTTCCACTGTAGCCGCTCCCTGTTCCGCTGTACCTGCTCTGTGTTCCGCTGTACCCGCTCCCTGTTCCACTCTACCTGCTCTGTATTCCACTGTACCTGCTCGTTGTTCCCCTGTACCTGCTCTGTGTTCCGCTGTACCCGCTCCCTGTTCCCCTGTACCTGCTCTATGTTCCACTGTACCCGCTCCCTGTTCCCCTGTACCTTCTCTGTGTTCCACTGTAGCCGCTCCCTGTTCCGCTGTACCTGCTCTGTGTTCCGCTGTACCCGCTCCCTGTTCTGCTGTTCCTGCTCTGTGTTCCACTGTACTCGCTCCCTGTTCCCCTGTACCTGCTCCCTGTTCCCCTGCACCCGCTCCGTGTTCCCTTGTACATGCTCCCTGTTCCCCTGTACGTGCTACCTGTTCCCCTGTACGTGCTACCTGTTCCTCTGTACCTGCTCCCTGTTGCTCTGTACCCACTCCGTGTTCCCTGCAGCCACTCTCTGTACCCATGTACAGGCTCCCCATTCCTCTGTATCCGCTCCGTGTTCTCCTGTACTGTTCGTGTTCCCTTGTATCCTCTACCTGTTCCCCTGTACCTGCTCTGTGTTCCACTGTACGTGCTCCCTGTTCCCTGCACCAGCTCTGTGTTCCACTGTACCTGCTCTGTGTTCCACTGTACCCGCTCCCTGTTCCCCTGTACCTGTTCTGTGTTCCACTGTACCCGCTCCCTGTTCCCCTGTACCTGCTCTGTGTTCCACTTTACCCGCTCTCTCTTCCCCTGTACCTACTCTGTGTTTCCGCTGTAGTCGCTCCCTGTTCCCCTGTACCTGCTTGTGTTATGCTGTACCCGCTCCCTGTTCCCCTGTACCTGCTTCGTGTTCCGCTGTACCCGATCCCTGTTCTCCTGTACCTGCTCCGTGTTCCCTTGTACCCATTCGGTGTTCCCCTGTACACGCTCATTGCTCCCCTGTACCCGCTCCATGTTCTGCTGTACCCAATCCGTGGTCCACTGTACCATATCCATGTTCCCCTGTACCCGCTCCCTGTTACCCTGTTACTTGTTTCCATGTACCCGCTCCGTGTTTCCCTGTACCTGCTCTGTGTTCCGCTGTACTCGCTACATGTTCCCCTGTTCCTTGTTCCCCCTGCTCCGTGTTCCATTGTACCCGCTCCTTGATAACCTATACACGCTCTGTGTTCCCCTGCAGCCGCTCTCTGGTCCCCTGTACTCACTCCGTCTTTCCCTGGACCCACTCCGTGCTCTGCTTCCTCTGTACCCGCTCCCTGTTCCCCTGTAGCTGCTCCCTGTACTCCTTTACCCACTCCATGTGCCCCTGTACCTACTCCTTGTTCCGCTTCCTCTGTACCCGCTCCGTCTTGCCCTGTACCTGTTCCGTTCCCCATGTACCCGCTCCCTATTCCCCTGTACCCGCTCGAGTTCCCCTGTACCCCCTTCGTGTTCCTCTGTAGCCGCTCCGTGTTCCACTGTACCACTCCGTGTTCCCCTGTCCCTGCTCCCTGTAGTCTTGTACCCGCTCCGTGTTCACCTATACCCGCTCCGTGTTCCCTGTACCTGCTCCCTGTACTCTTGTACACGTTCTGTGTTCACCTGTACCTGCTCCGTGTTCCCCTGTACCTGCTCCCTGTTCCCCTGTACATGTGACCTGTTCCTCTGTAACCGCTCTGTGGTCCACTGTACCTGTTACCTGTTACTCTGTTCCTTTTCCCACTGTACCCGCTCCATGTTCCCCTGTACCCGCTCCATGTTCCCCTCTCCCTGCTCCATGTTCCCCTGTACATGTTCCGTGTTCCTCTGTATCCGCTCACGGTTCCTCTGTACCTGCTCCCTGTTCCGCTGTACCCGCTCTGTGTTCCACTGTACCCGCTCCCTGTTCCCCTGTACCTGCTCTTTGTTCCGCTATACCCGCTCCCTGTTCCCCTGTACCTGCTCTGTGTTCCACTGTACCCTCTCCCTGTTCCCCTGTACCTGCTCTGTGTTCCGCTGTACCCGCTCCCTGTTCCCCGGCACCTGCTCTATGTTCCACTGTACGGCTCCCTGTTCCCCTGTACCTGCTCTGTGTTCCACTGTACCCGCTCCCTCTTCCCCTGTACCTGCTCTGTGTTTCCGCTGTAGTCGCTACCTGTTCCCCTCTACCTGCTCTGTGTTCCACTGTACCCGCACCCTGTTCTCCTGTACCTGCTCCGTGTTCCGCTGTACCTGCTCCCTGTTCCGCTCTACCTGTTCTGTGTTCCGCTGTACCCGCTCCCTGTTCCCCTGTACCTGCTCGATGTTCCACTGTACCCGCTCCCTGTTCTCCTGTACCTTCTCTGTGTTCCACTGTAGCCGCTCCCTGTTCCGCTGTACCTGCTCTGTGTTCCGCTGTACCCGCTCCCTGTTCCGCTCTACCTGCTCTGTATTCCACTGTACCCGCTCGCTGTTCCCTTGTACCTGCTCTGTGTTCCGCTGTACCCACTCCCTGTTCCCCTGTACATGCTCTGTGTTTCCGCTGTAGTCGCTCCCTGTTCCCCTGTACCTGCTCCTTGTTCTGCTGTCCGGATCCCTGTTCCCCTGTACCTGCTCCGTGTTCTGCTGTACCCGATCCCTGTTCCCCTGTACCTGCTCCGTGTTCCCTTGTACCCATTCGGTATTCCCCTGTACACGCTCATTGCTCCCCTGTACTCGCTTCATGTACTGCTGTACCCGATCCGTGGTCCGCTGTACCATATCCATGTTCCGCTGTACCCGCTCCATGTTCCCCTGTACGTGCCCCCTGTTCCCCTGTACCCGCTCCCTGTTACACTGTTCCTTGTTTCCATGTACCCGCTCCGTGTTTCCCTGTGCCTGCTCTGTGTTCCGCTGTACCCGCTACATGTTGCCCTGTACCCGTTCCCCTGTACCTGCACCGTGTTCCCCTATACCCGCTCTCTGTTCCCGTCTAGCCGTTCCATGTTCCCCTGTTCCTTGTTCCCCCTGCTCCGTGTTCCATTGTACCCGCGCCGTGATAATCTATACACACTCTGTGTTCCCCTGCAGCCGCTCTCTGTTCCCCTGTACCCGCTCCCTCTTTCCCTGGACCCACTCCGTGCTCTGCTTCCTCTGTACCCGCTCCCTGTTCCCCTGTAGCTGCTCCCTGTACTCCTTTACCCACTCCATGTACCCCTGTACCTACTCCTTGTTCCGCTTCCTCTGTACCCGCTCCGAGTTCCCTGTACCCCCTTCGTGTTCCTCTGTAGCCGCTCCGTGTTCCGCTGTACCGGCTACCTGTTCCCCTGCACCTGCTCTGTGTTCCCCTGTACTGGCTACCTGTTCTCCTGTACCTGCTCCGTGTTCCGCTGTAACTGCTCCCTGTTCCGTTCTACCTGCTCTGTGTTCCGCTGTACCCGCTCCTTGTCCCCCTGTACCTGCTCGATGTTCCACTGTACCCGCTCCCTGCTCCCCTGTACCTTCTCTGTGTTCCACTGTAGCCGCTCCCTGTTCCGCTGTACCTGCTCTGTGTTCCGCTGTACCCGCTCCCTGTTCCGCTCTACCTGCTCTGTATTCCACTGTACCCGCTCGCTGTTCCCCTGTACCTGCTCTGTGTTCCGCTGTACCCGCTCCCTGTTCCCCTGTACCGGCTCTGTGTTCCACTGTACCCGCTCCCTGTTCCCCTGTACCGTCTCTGTGTTCCTCTGTAGCTGCTCCCTGTTCCGCTGTACCTGCTCTGTGTTCCACTGTACCCGCTCCCTGTTCTCTGTACCTGCTCTGTGTTCCACTGTACCCGCTCCCTATTCCCCTGTACGTGCTCTGTGTTCCACTTTACCTGCTCCCTGTGCCCCTGTACATGTGACCTGTTCCTCTGTAACCGCTCTGTGTTCCCCTGTACCTGTTACCTGTTACGTTGTTCCTTGTCCCACTGTACCCGCTCCATGTTCCCCTGTACCCGCTCCATGTTCCCCTCTTCCTGCTCCATGTTCCCCTGTACCTGCTCTGTGTTCCACTGTACCCGCTCCCTGTTCCCCTGTACCTGCTCTGTGTTCCGCTGTACCCGCTCCCTGTTCCCCTGTACTTGCTCTATGTTCCACTGTACCCGCTCCCTGTTCCCCTGTACCGTCTCTGTGTTCCACTGCAGCCGCTCCCTGTTCCGCTGTATCTGCTCTGTGTTCCACTGTACCCGCTCCCTGTTCCCCTGTACCTGCTCTGTGTTCCACTGTACCCGCTCCCTGTTCCCCTGTACCTGTTCTGTGTTCCACTGTACCCGCTCCCTGTTCCCCTGTACCTGCTCTGTGTTCCACTTTACCCGCTCCCTGTTCCCCTGTACCTACTCTGTTTCAGCTGTAGTCGCTCCCTGTTCCCCTATAACTGCTCTGTGTTCTGCTGTACCCGCTCCCTGTTCCCCTGTACCTGCTCCGTGTTCCGCTGTACCCGATCCCTGTTCCCCTGTACCTGCTCCGTGTTCCCTTGTACCCATTGGTGTTCCCCTGTACACGCTCATTGCTCCCCTGTACCCGCTCCATGTTCTGCTGTACCCGATCCGTGGTCCGCTGTACCATATCCATGTTCTGCTGTACCCGCTCCATGTTCCCCTGTACGTGCCCCCTGTTCCCCTGTACCCGCTCCCTGTTACCCTGTTCCTTGTTTCCATGTACCCGCTCCGTGTTTCCCTGTACCTGCTCTGTGTTCCGCTGTACCCGCTACATGTTCCCCTGTTCCTTGTTCCCCCTGCTCCGTGTTCCATTGGACCCGCTCCGTGATAACCTGTACACGCTCTGTGTTCTCCTGCAGCCGCTCTCTGTTCCCCTGTACTCGCTCCGTCTTTCCCTGGACTCACTCCGTGCTCTGCTTCCTCTGTACCCACTCCCTGTTCCCCTGTAGCTGCTCCCTGTACTCCTTTACCCACTCCGTGTGCCCCTGTACCTACTCCTTGTTCCGCTTCCTCTGTACCCGCTCCGTCTTGCCCTGTACCTGTTCCGTTCCCCATGTACCCGCTCCCTGTTCCCCTGCACCCGCTCCCTGTTCCCCTGTACCCGCTCCGAGTTCCCCTGTACCCCCTTCGTGTTCCTCTGTAGCCGCTCCTTGTTCCACTGTACTGGCTACCTGTTCCCCTGCACCTACTCTGTGTTCCCCGATACTGGCTACCAGTTCCCCTGTACCCACTCTGTTTTCCCCTGTACTGGCTACCTGTTCCCCTGTACCCGCTCTGTGTTCCCCTGGACCTGCCCACTGTCCCCCTTTACCCGCTCCCTGTTCCCGTTTACCCGCTCCGTGTGCCCCTGTGCCTGCTCCGTGTTCTCCTGCAGCTGCTCTGGTTCCCCTTTACTCAATCTCTGTTCCCCTCGAACTGCTCCGTGTTCCTCTGTACCCACTCCCTGTTCACCTGTACATGCTCCATATGCTCCTGTACCCGCTCCGTGTTCCCTTGTAGCCTCTCCCTCTACCCCTGTAACCGCTCCATGTTCCCCTGTACCCGCTCCGTGTTCCCCTGTAACAACTCTGTGTTCTACTGTACCTGCTCTGTATTCTAGTGTATCCTCTCCCTGTTCCCCTGTACCTGCTCTGTGTTCCACTATACCCGCTCCCTGTTCCCTTGTACCCGCTCTGTGTTCCACTTTACCTGCTTATTGTTCCCCTGTACCTGCTCTGTGTTCCACTGTACCCGCTCCCTGTTCTCCTGTACCTGCTCCGTGTTCTGCTGTACCCGCTCCCTGTTCCCCTGCACCCGCTCCCTGTTGCCCTGTACCCGCTCCGAGTTCCCCTGTACCTCCATCGTGTTCCTCTGTACCAGCTCCCTGTTCCCCTGTACCTTCTCTGTGTTCTACTGTAGCCGCTCCCTGTTCCGCTGTACCTGCTCTGTGTTCCGCTGTACCCGCTCCCTGTTCCACTCTACCTGCTCTGTATTCCACTGTACCCGCTCGCTGTTCCCCTGTACCTGCTCTGTGTTCCGCTGTACCCGCTCACTGTTCCCCTGTACCTGCTCTATGTTCCACTGTACCCGCTCCCTGTTCCCCTGTACCTTCTCTGTGTTCCACTGTAGCTGCTCCCTGTTCCGCTGTACCTGCTCTGTGTTCCGCTGTACCCGCTCCCTGTTCTGCTGTTCCTGCTCTGTGTTCCACTGTACTCGCTCCCTGTTCCCCTGTACCTGCTCCCTGTTCCCCTGCACCCGCTCCGTGTTCCCTTGTACATGCTCCCTGTTCCCCTGTCCGTGCTACCTGTTCCCCTGTACGTGCTACCTGTTCCTCTGGACCTGCTCCCTGTTGCTCTGTACCCACTCCGTGTTCCCCTGCAGCCACTCTCTGTACCCCTGTACCTGCTCCCCATTCCTCTGTATCCGCTCCGTGTTCTCCTGTACTGTTCGTGTTCCCTTGTATCCTCTACCTGTTCCCCTATACCTGCTCTGTGTTCCACTGTACGCGCTCCCTGTTCCCCTGCACCAGCTCTGTGTTCCACTGTACCCGCTCCCTGTTGCGCTGTACCTGCTCTGTGTTCCACTGTACCCGCTCGCTGTTCCCCTGTACCTGCTCTGTGTTCCACTGTACCCGCTCCCTGTTCCCCTGTACCTGTTCTGTGTTCCACTGTACCCGCTCCCTGTTCCCCTGTACCTGCTCCGTGTTCCACTTTACCTTCTCCCCTCTTCCCCTGTACCTACTCTGTGTTTCCGCTGTAGTCGCTCCCTGTTCCCCTGTACCTGCTCTGTGTTCTGCTGTACCCGCTCCCTGTTCCCCTGTACCTGCTCCGTGTTCCGCTGTACCCGATCCCTATTCTCCTGTACCTGCTCCGTGTTCCCTTGTACCCATTCGGTGTTCCCCTGTACACGCTCATTGCTCCCCTGTACCCGCTCCATGTTCTGCTGTACCCGATTCGTGGTCCGCTGTACCATATCCATGTTCCCCTGTACCCGCTCCCAGTTACCCTGTTACTTGTTTCCATGTACCCGCTCCGTGTTTCCCTGTACCTGCTCTGTGTTCCGCTGTACCCGCTACATGTTCCCCTGTTCCTTGTTCCCCCTGCTCCGTATTCCATTGTACCCGCTCCGTGATAACCTATACACGCTCTGTGTTCCCCTGCAACCGCTCTCTGTTTCTGTTCCCCTGTACTCACTCCGTCTTTCCCTGGACCCACTCCGTGCTCTGCTTCCTCTGCACCCGCTCCCTGTTCCCCTGTAGCTGCTCCCTGTACTCCTTTACCCACTCCATGTGCCCCTGTACCTACTCCTTGTTCCGCTTCCTCTGTACCCGCTCCGTCTTGCCCTGTACCTGTTCCGTTCCCCATGTACCCGCTCCCTGTTCCCCTGTACCCGCTCTGTGTTCCACCGTACCCGCTCCCTGTTCCCCTGTACTGCTCTGTGTTCCGCTATACCCGCTCCCTGTTCCCCTGTACCTGCTCTGTGTTCCACTGTACCCGCTCCCTGTTCCCCGGTACCTGCTCTGTGTTCCGCTGTACCCGCTCCCTGTTCCCCTGCACCTGCTCTATGTTCCACTGCACCCGCTCCCTGTTCCCCTGTACCTGCTCTGTGTTCCACTGTACCCGCTCCCTGTTCCCCTGTACCTGCTCTGTGTTCCACTGTACCCGCTCCCTGTTCCCCTGTACCTGCTCTGTGTTCCACTATACCCGCTCCCTCTTCCCCTGTACCTGCTCTGTGTTTCCGCTGTAGTCGCTCCCTGTTCCCCTGTACCTGCTCTGTGTTGTGCTGTACCCGCTCCCTGTTCCACTGTACCTGCTCCGTGTTTCACTGTACCCGCTCCCTGTTCCCCTGTACCTGCTCTGTGTTCCACTGTACCCGCACCCTGTTCTCCTGTACCTGCTCCGTGTTCCGCTGTACCCGCTCCCTGTTCCACTCTACCTGCTCTGTGTTCCGCTGTACCCGCTCCCTGTTCCCCTGTACCTGCTCGATGTTCCACTGTACCCGCTCCCTGTTCCCCTGTACCTTCTCTGTGTTCCACTGTAGCCGCTCCCTGTTCCGCTGTACCTGCTCTGTGTTCCGCTGTACCCGCTCCCTGTTCCGCTCTACCTGCTCTGTATTCCACTGTACCCGCTCGCTGTTCCCTTGTACCTGCTCTGTGTTCCGCTGTACCCACTCCCTGTTCCCCTGTACATGCTCTGTGTTTCCGCTGTAGTCGCTCCCTGTTCCCCTGTACCTGCTCCTTGTTCTGCTGTCCGGATCCCTGTTCCCCTGTACCTGCTCCGTGTTCTGCTGTACCCGATCCCTGTTCCCCTGTACCTGCTCCGTGTTCCCTTGTACCCATTCGGTATTCCCCTGTACACGCTCATTGCTCCCCTGTACTCGCTCCATGTACTGCTGTACCCGATCCGTGGTCCGCTGTACCATATCCATGTTCCGCTGTACCCGCTCCATGTTCCCCTGTACGTGCCCCCTGTTCCCCTGTACCCGCTCCCTGTTACACTGTTCCTTGTTTCCATGTACCCGCTCCGTGTTTCCCTGTGCCTGCTCTGTGTTCCGCTGTACCCGCTACATGTTGCCCTGTACCCGTTCCCCTGTACCTGCACCGTGTTCCCCTATACCCGCTCTCTGTTCCCGTCTAGCCGTTCCATGTTCCCCTGTTCCTTGTTCCCCCTGCTCCGTGTTCCATTGTACCCGCGCCGTGATAATCTATACACGCTCTGTGTTCCCCTGCAGCCGCTCTCTGTTCCCCTGTACCCGCTCCCTCTTTCCCTGGACCCACTCCGTGCTCTGCTTCCTCTGTACCCGCTCCCTGTTCCCCTGTAGCTGCTCCCTGTACTCCTTTACCCACTCCATGTACCCCTGTACCTACTCCTTGTTCCGCTTCCTCTGTACCCGCTCCGAGTTCCCTGTACCCCCTTCGTGTTCCTCTGTAGCCGCTCCGTGTTCCGCTGTACCGGCTACCTGTTCCCCTGCACCTGCTCTGTGTTCCCCTGTACTGGCTACCTGTTCTCCTGTACCTGCTCCGTGTTCCGCTGTAACTGCTCCCTGTTCCGTTCTACCTGCTCTGTGTTCCGCTGTACCCGCTCCTTGTTCCCCTGTACCTGCTCGATGTTCCACTGTACCCGCTCCCTGCTCCCCTGTACCTTCTCTGTGTTCCACTGTAGCCGCTCCCTGTTCCGCTGTACCTGCTCTGTGTTCCGCTGTACCCGCTCCCTGTTCCGCTCTACCTGCTCTGTATTCCACTGTACCCGCTCGCTGTTCCCCTGTACCTGCTCTGTGTTCCGCTGTACCCGCTCCCTGTTCCCCTGTACCGGCTCTGTGTTCCACTGTACCCGCTCCCTGTTCCCCTGTACCGTCTCTGTGTTCCTCTGTAGCTGCTCCCTGTTCCGCTGTACCTGCTCTGTGTTCCACTGTACCCGCTCCCTGTTCTCTGTACCTGCTCTGTGTTCCACTGTACCCGCTCCCTATTCCCCTGTACGTGCTCTGTGTTCCACTTTACCTGCTCCCTGTGCCCCTGTACATGTGACCTGTTCCTCTGTAACCGCTCTGTGTTCCCCTGTACCTGTTACCTGTTACGTTGTTCCTTGTCCCACTGTACCCGCTCCATGTTCCCCTGTACCCGCTCCATGTTCCCCTCTTCCTGCTCCATGTTCCCCTGTACCTGCTCTGTGTTCCACTGTACCCGCTCCCTGTTCCCCTGTACCTGCTCTGTGTTCCGCTGTACCCGCTCCCTGTTCCCCTGTACTTGCTCTATGTTCCACTGTACCCGCTCCCTGTTCCCCTGTACCGTCTCTGTGTTCCACTGCAGCCGCTCCCTGTTCCGCTGTATCTGCTCTGTGTTCCACTGTACCCGCTCCCTGTTCCCCTGTACCTGCTCTGTGTTCCACTGTACCCGCTCTCTGTTCCCCTGTACCTGTTCTGTGTTCCACTGTACCCGCTCCCTGTTCCCCTGTACCTGCTCTGTGTTCCACTTTACCCGCTCCCTGTTCCCCTGTACCTACTCTGTTTCCGCTGTAGTCGCTCCCTGTTCCCCTATAACTGCTCTGTGTTCTGCTGTACCCGCTCCCTGTTCCCCTGTACCTGCTCCGTGTTCCGCTGTACCCGATCCCTGTTCCCCTGTACCTGCTCCGTGTTCCCTTGTACCCATTGGTGTTCCCCTGTACACGCTCATTGCTCCCCTGTACCCGCTCCATGTTCTGCTGTACCCGATCCGTGGTCCGCTGTACCATATCCATGTTCTGCTGTACCCGCTCCATGTTCCCCTGTACGTGCCCCCTGTTCCCCTGTACCCGCTCCCTGTTACCCTGTTCCTTGTTTCCATGTACCCGCTCCGTGTTTCCCTGTACCTGCTCTGTGTTCCGCTGTACCCGCTACATGTTCCCCTGTTCCTTGTTCCCCCTGCTCCGTGTTCCATTGGACCCGCTCCGTGATAACCTGTACACGCTCTGTGTTCTCCTGCAGCCGCTCTCTGTTCCCCTGTACTCGCTCCGTCTTTCCCTGGACTCACTCCGTGCTCTGCTTCCTCTGTACCCGCTCCCTGTTCCCCTGTAGCTGCTCCCTGTACTCCTTTACCCACTCCGTGTGCCCCTGTACCTACTCCTTGTTCCGCTTCCTCTGTACCCGCTCCGTCTTGCCCTGTACCTGTTCCGTTCCCCATGTACCCGCTCCCTGTTCCCCTGCACCCGCTCCCTGTTCCCCTGTACCCGCTCCGAGTTCCCCTGTACCCCCTTCGTGTTCCTCTGTAGCCGCTCCTTGTTCCACTGTACTGGCTACCTGTTCCCCTGTACCTACTCTGTGTTCCCCGATACTGGCTACCAGTTCCCCTGTACCCACTCTGTTTTCCCCTGTACTGGCTACCTGTTCCCCTGTACCCGCTCTGTGTTCCCCTGGACCTGCCCACTGTCCCCCTTTACCCGCTCCCTGTTCCCGTTTACCCGCTCCGTGTGCCCCTGTGCCTGCTCCGTGTTCTCCTGCAGCTGCTCTGGTTCCCCTTTACTCAATCTCTGTTCCCCTCTAACTGCTCCGTGTTCCTATGTACCCACTCCCTGTTCACCTGTACATGCTCCATATGCTCCTGTACCCGCTCCGTGTTCCCTTGTAGCCTCTCCCTGTACCCCTGTAACCGCTCCATGTTCCCCTGTACCCGCTCCGTGTTCCCCTGTACCAACTCTGTGTTCTACTGTACCTGCTCTGTATTCTAGTGTATCCTCTCCCTGTTCCCCTGTACCTGCTCTGTGTTCCACTATACCCGCTCCCTGTTCCCTTGTACCCGCTCTGTGTTCCACTTTACCTGCTTATTGTTCCCCTGTACCTGCTCTGTGTTCCACTGTACCCGCTCCCTGTTCTCCTGTACCTGCTCCGTGTTCTGCTGTACCCGCTCCCTGTTCCCCTGCACCCGCTCCCTGTTGCCCTGTACCCGCTCCGAGTTCCCCTGTACCTCCATCGTGTTCCTCTGTACCAGCTCCCTGTTCCCCTGTACCTTCTCTGTGTTCTACTGTAGCCGCTCCCTGTTCCGCTGTACCTGCTCTGTGTTCCGCTGTACCCGCTCCCTGTTCCACTCTACCTGCTCTGTATTCCACTGTACCCGCTCGCTGTTCCCCTGTACCTGCTCTGTGTTCCGCTGTACCCGCTCACTGTTCCCCTGTACCTGCTCTATGTTCCACTGTACCCGCTCCCTGTTCCCCTGTACCTTCTCTGTGTTCCACTGTAGCTGCTCCCTGTTCCGCTGTACCTGCTCTGTGTTCCGCTGTACCCGCTCCCTGTTCTGCTGTTCCTGCTCTGTGTTCCACTGTACTCGCTCCCTGTTCCCCTGTACCTGCTCCCTGTTCCCCTGCACCCGCTCCGTGTTCCCTTGTACATGCTCCCTGTTCCCCTGTCCGTGCTACCTGTTCCCCTGTACGTGCTACCTGTTCCTCTGGACCTGCTCCCTGTTGCTCTGTACCCACTCCGTGTTCCCCTGCAGCCACTCTCTGTACCCCTGTACCTGCTCCCCATTCCTCTGTATCCGCTCCGTGTTCTCCTGTACTGTTCGTGTTCCCTTGTATCCTCTACCTGTTCCCCTATACCTGCTCTGTGTTCCACTGTACGCGCTCCCTGTTCCCCTGCACCAGCTCTGTGTTCCACTGTACCCGCTCCCTGTTGCGCTGTACCTGCTCTGTGTTCCACTGTACCCGCTCGCTGTTCCCCTGTACCTGCTCTGTGTTCCACTGTACCCGCTCCCTGTTCCCCTGTACCTGTTCTGTGTTCCACTGTACCCGCTCCCTGTTCCCCTGTACCTGCTCCGTGTTCCACTTTACCCGCTCCCTCTTCCCCTGTACCTACTCTGTGTTTCCGCTGTAGTCGCTCCCTGTTCCCCTGTACCTGCTCTGTGTTCTGCTGTACCCGCTCCCTGTTCCCCTGTACCTGCTCCGTGTTCCGCTGTACCCGATCCCTATTCTCCTGTACCTGCTCCGTGTTCCCTTGTACCCATTCGGTGTTCCCCTGTACACGCTCATTGCTCCCCTGTACCCGCTCCATGTTCTGCTGTACCCGATTCGTGGTCCGCTGTACCATATCCATGTTCCCCTGTACCCGCTCCCAGTTACCCTGTTACTTGTTTCCATGTACCCGCTCCGTGTTTCCCTGTACCTGCTCTGTGTTCCGCTGTACCCGCTACATGTTCCCCTGTTCCTTGTTCCCCCTGCTCCGTATTCCATTGTACCCGCTCCGTGATAACCTATACACGCTCTGTGTTCCCCTGCAACCGCTCTCTGTTTCTGTTCCCCTGTACTCACTCCGTCTTTCCCTGGACCCACTCCGTGCTCTGCTTCCTCTGCACCCGCTCCCTGTTCCCCTGTAGCTGCTCCCTGTACTCCTTTACCCACTCCATGTGCCCCTGTACCTACTCCTTGTTCCGCTTCCTCTGTACCCGCTCCGTCTTGCCCTGTACCTGTTCCGTTCCCCATGTACCCGCTCCCTGTTCCCCTGTACCCGCTCTGTGTTCCACCGTACCCGCTCCCTGTTCCCCTGTACTGCTCTGTGTTCCGCTATACCCGCTCCCTGTTCCCCTGTACCTGCTCTGTGTTCCACTGTACCCGCTCCCTGTTCCCCGGTACCTGCTCTGTGTTCCGCTGTACCCGCTCCCTGTTCCCCTGCACCTGCTCTATGTTCCACTGCACCCGCTCCCTGTTCCCCTGTACCTGCTCTGTGTTCCACTGTACCCGCTCCCTGTTCCCCTGTACCTGCTCTGTGTTCCACTGTACCCGCTCCCTGTTCCCCTGTACCTGCTCTGTGTTCCACTATACCCGCTCCCTCTTCCCCTGTACCTGCTCTGTGTTTCCGCTGTAGTCGCTCCCTGTTCCCCTGTACCTGCTCTGTGTTGTGCTGTACCCGCTCCCTGTTCCACTGTACCTGCTCCGTGTTTCACTGTACCCGCTCCCTGTTCCCCTGTACCTGCTCTGTGTTCCACTGTACCCGCACCCTGTTCTCCTGTACCTGCTCCATGTTCCGCTGTACCCGCTCCCTGTTCCACTCTACCTGCTCTGTGTTCCGCTGTACCCGCTCCCTGTTCCCCTGTACCTGCTCGATGTTCCACTGTACCCGCTCCCTGTTCCCCTGTACCTTCTCTGTGTTCCACTGTAGCCGCTCCCTGTTCCGCTGTACCTGCTCTGTGTTCCGCTGTACCCGCTCCCTGTTCCCCTGTACCTGCTGGATGTACTCCTTTACCCACTCCATGTGCCCCTGTACCTACTCCTTGTTCCGCTTCCTCTGTACCCGCTCCGAGTTCCCTGTACCCCCTTCGTGTTCCTCTGTAGCCGCTCCGTGTTCCGCTGTACCGGCTACCTGTTCCCCTGCACCTGCTCTGTGTTCCCCTGTACTGGCTACCTGTTCCCCTGTACCAACTCTGTGTTCCCCTGTACTGGCTACCTGTACCCCTGTACCCACTCTGTGTTCCCCTGGACCTGCCCACTGTCCCCTTTACCCACTCCCTGTTCCCGTTTACCCGCTCCGTGTGCCCCTGTCCATGCTCCGTGTTCTCCTGCAGCTGCTCTGGTTCCCTTTACTCAATCTCTGTTCCCCTCTAACCGCTCCGTGTTCCTCTGTACCCACTCCCTGTTCACCTGTACCTGCTCCATATGCTCCTGTACCCGCTCCCTGTTCCCTTGTAGCCGCTCCCTGTACCCCTGTACCCGCTCCATGTTCCACTGTACCCGCTCCCTGTTCCACTGTACACACTCCGTGTTCCCCTGTGCCCGCTCCCTGTTCCCCTGGTCCCGCTCCGTGTTCAAGTTTACCTGCTTCGTGTGCCTCGTACCTGCTCCGTATTACCCTGTACCCGATCCCTGTACCCCTGTACCGGCTCCGTTTTCCCCTGAACCCGCTCCGTGTTCCCTTGTACCTACTCTGTGTTCTACTGTACCTGCTCTGTGTTCTAGTGTACCCGCTCCCTGTTCCCCTGTACCTGCTCTGTGTTCCACTGTACCCGCTCCCTGTTCCACTGTACCCGCTCCCTGTTCCCTTGTACGCGCTCTGTGTTCCAATTTACCTGCTTATTGTTCCCCTGTACCCGCTCTGTGTTCCACTGTACCCGCTCCCTGTTCTCCTGTACCTGCTCCGTGTTCCGCTGTACCCGCTCCCTGTTCCGCTCCACCTGCTCTGTGTTCCGCTGCACCCGCTCCCTGTTCCCCTGTACCTGCTCGATGTTCCACTGTACCCGCTCCCTGCTCCCCTGTACCTTCTCTGTGTTCCACTGTAGCCGCTCCCTGTTCCGCTGTACCTGCTCTGTGTTCCGCTGTACCCGCTCCCTGTTCCGCTCTACCTGCTCTGTATTCCACTGTACCCGCTCGCTGTTCCCCTGTACCTGCTCTGTGTTCCGCTGTACCCGCTCCTTGTTCCCCTGTACCTGCTCTATGTTCCACTGTACCCGCTCCCTGTTCCACTCTACCTGCTCTGTGTTCCGCTGTACCCGCTCCCTGTTCCCCTGTACCTGCTCGATGTTCCACTGTACCCGCTCCCTGCTCCCCTGTACCTTCTCTGTGTTCCACTGTAGCCGCTCCCTGTTCCGCTGTACCTGCTCTGTGTTCCGCTGTACCCGCTCCCTGTTCCCCTGTACCTGCTGGATGTTCATCTGTACCCGCTCCCTGTTCCCCTGTACCTTCTCTGTGTTCCACTGTAGCCGCTCCCTGTTCCGCTGTACCTGCTCTGTGTTCCGCTGTACCCGCTCTGTGTTCCGCTGTACCCGCTCTGTATTCCACTGTACCCGCTCGCTGTTCCCTTGTACCTGCTCTGTGTTCCGCTGTACCCACTCCCTGTTCCCCTGTACCTTCTCTATGTTCCACTGTACCCGCTCCCTGTTCCCCTGTACCTGCTCTGTGTTCCACTTTACCCGCTCCCTGTTCCCCTGTACATGCTCTGTGTTTCCGCTGTAGTCGCTCCCTGTTCCCCTGTACCTGCTCCTTGTTCTGCTGTACCGGCTCCCTGTTCCCCTGTACCTGCTCCGTGTTCCGCTGTACCCGATCCCTGTTCCCCTGTACCTGCTCCGTGTTCCCTTGTACCCATTCGGTGTTCCCCTGTACACGCTCATTGCTCCCCTGTACTCGCTCCATGTTCTGCTGTACAAGATTCGTGGTACGCTGTACCATATCCATGATCCGCTGTACCCGCTCCATGTTCCCTTGTACGTGCCCCCTGTTCCCCTGTACCCGCTCCCTGTTACACTGTTCCTTGTTTCCATGTACCCGCTCCGTGTTTCCCTGTACCTGCTCTGTGTTCCGCTGTACCCGCTACATGTTGCCCTGTACCCGTTCCCCTGTACCTGCACCGTGTTCCCCTATACCCGCTCTCTGTTCCCGTCTACCCGTTCCATGTTCCCCTGTTCCTTGTTCCCCCTGCTCCGTGTTCCATTATACCCGCGCCGTGATAATCTATACACGCTCTGTGTTCCCCTGCAGCCGCTCTCTGTTCCCCTGTACCCGCTCCCTCTTTCCCTGGACCCACTCCATGCTCTGCTTCCTCTGTACCCACTCCATGTGCCCCTGTACCTACTCCTTGTTCCGCTTCCTCTGTACCCGCTCCGAGTTTCCTGTACCCCCTTCGTGTTCCTCTGTAGCCGCTCCGTGTTCCGCTGTACCGGCTACCTTTTCCCCTGCACCTGCTCTGTGTTCCCCTGTACTGGCTACTTGTTCCCCTGTACCCACTCTGTGTTCCCCTGGACCTGCCCACTGTCCCCTTTACCCACTCCCTGTTCCCGTTTACCCGCTCCGTGTGCCCCTGTCCATGCTCCGTGTTCTCCTGCAGCTGCTCTGGTTCCCTTTACTCAATCTCTGTTCCCCTCTAACCGCTCAGTGTTCCTCTGTACCCACTCCCTGTTCACCTGTACCTGCTCCATATGCTCCTGTACCCGCTCCCTGTTCCCTTGTAGCCGCTCCCTGTACCCCTGTACCCGCTCCATGTTCCACTGTACCCGCTCCCTGTTCCACTGTACACACTCCGTGTTCCCCTGTGCCCGCTCCCTGTTCCCCTGGTCCCGCTCCGTGTTCAAGTTTACCTGCTTCGTGTGCCTCGTACCTGCTCCGTATTACCCTGTACCCGATCCCTGTACCCCTGTACCCGCTCCGTTTTCCCCTGAACACGCTCCGTGTTCCCTTGTACCTACTCTGTGTTCTACTGTACCTGCTCTGTGTTCTAGTGTACCCGCTCCCTGTTCCCCTGTACCTGCTCTGTGTTCCACTGTACCCGCTCCCTGTTCCACTGTACCCGCTCCCTGTTCCCTTGTACGCGCTCTGTGTTCCAATTTACCTGCTTATTGTTCCCCTGTACCCGCTCTGTGTTCCACTGTACCCGCTCCCTGTTCTCCTGTACCTGCTCCGTGTTCCGCTGTACCCGCTCCCTGTTCCGCTCTACCTGCTCTGTGTTCCGCTGCACCCGCTCCCTGTTCCCCTGTACCTGCTCGATGTTCCACTGTACCCGCTCCCTGCTCCCCTGTACCTTCTCTGTGTTCCACTGTAGCCGCTCCCTGTTCCGCTGTACCTGCTCTGTGTTCCGCTGTACCCGCTCCCTGTTCCGCTCTACCTGCTCTGTATTCCACTGTACCCGCTCGCTGTTCCCCTGTACCTGCTCTGTGTTCCGCTGTACCCGCTCCTTGTTCCCCTGTACCTGCTCTATGTTCCACTGTACCCGCTCCCTGTTCCCCTGTGCCTGCTCTGTGTTCCGCTGTACCCGCTCCCTGTTCCCCTGTACCGGCTCTGTGTTCCACTGTACCCGCTCCCTGTTCCCCTGTACCGTCTCTGTGTTCCACTGTAGCCGCTCCCTGTTCCGCTGTACCTGCTCTGTGTTCCACTGTACCCGCTCCCTGTTCCCCTGTACCTGCTCTGTGTTCCACTGTACCCGCTCCCTATTCCCCTGTACGTGCTCTGTGTTCCACTTTACCTGCTCCCTGTTCCCCTGTACATGTGACCTGTTCCTCTGTAACCGCTCTGTGTTCCCCTGTACCTGTTACCTGTTACGTTGTTCCTTGTCCCACTGTACCCGCTCCATGTTCCCCTGGACCCGCTCCATGTTCCCCTCTCCCTGCTCCATGTTCCCCTGTACATGTTCCGTGTTCCGCTATACCCGCTCCCTGTTCCCCTGTACCTGCTCTGTGTTCCACTGTACCCGCTCCCTATTCCCCTGTACGTGCTCTGTGTTCCACTTTACCTGCTCCCTGTTCCCCTGTACATGTGACCTGTTCCTCTGTAACCGCTCTGTGTTCCCCTGTACCTGTTACCTGTTACGTTGTTCCTTGTCCCACTGTACCCGCTCCATGTTCCCCTGGACCCGCTCCATGTTCCCCTCTCCCTGCTCCATGTTCCCCTGTACGTGCCCCCTGTTCCCCTGTACCCGCTCCCTGTTACCCTGTTCCTTGTTTCCATGTACCCGCTCCGTGTTTCCCTGTACCTGCTCTGTGTTCTGCTGTACCTGCTACATGTCCCCCTGTTCCTTGTTCCCCCTGCTCCGTGTTCCATTGGACCCGCTCCGTGATAACCTGTACACGCTCTGTGTTCTCCTGCAGCCGCTCTCTGTTCCCCTGTACTCGCTCCGTCTTTCGCTGGACTCACTCCGTGCTCTGCTTCCTCTGTACCCGCTCCCTGTTCCCCTGTAGCTGCTCCCTGTACTCCTTTACCCACTCCGTGTGCCCCTGTACCTACTCCTTGTTCCGCTTCCTCTGTACCCGCTCCGTCTTGCCCTGTACCTGTTCCGTTCCCGATGTACCCGCTCCCTGTTCCCCTGCACCCGCTCCCTGTTCCCCTGTACCCACTCCGAGTTCCCCTGTACCCCCTTCGTGTTCCTCTGTAGCCGCTCCGTGTTCCACTTTACCGGCTACCTGTTCCCCTGCACCTGCTCTGTGTTCCCCTGTACTGGCTACCAGTTCCCCTGTACCCACTCTATGTCCCCCTTTACCCGCTCCCTGTTCCCGTTTACCCGCTCCGTGTGCCCCTGTGCCTGCTCCGCGTTCTCCTGCAGCTGCTCTGGTTCCCCTTTACTCAATCTCTGTTCCCCTCTAACTGCTCCGTGTTCCTCTGTACCCACTCCCTGTTCACCTGTACCTGCTCCATATGCTCCTGTACCCGCTCCGTGTTCCCTTGTAGCCGCTCCCTGTACCCCTGTAACCGCTCCATGTTCCCCTATACCCGCTCCGTGTTCCCCTGTACCAACTCTGTGTTCTACTGTACCTGCTCTGTATTCTAGTGTATCCTCTCCCTGTTCCCCTGTACCTGCTCTGTGTTCCACTGTACCCGCTCCCTGTTCCCTTGTACCCGCTCTGTGTTCCACTTTACCTGCTTATTGTTCCCCTGTACCTGCTCTGAGTTTCCGCTGTAGTCGCTCCCTGTTCCCCTGTGCCTGCTCTGTGTTCTGCTGTACCCGCTCCCTGTTCCCCTGTACCTGCTCCGTGTTCCGCTGTACCCGATCCCTGTTCTCCTGTACCTGCTCCGTGTTCCCTTGTACCCATTCGGTGTTCCCCTGTACACGCTCATTGCTGCCCTGTACCCGCTCCATGTTCTGCTGTACCCGATCCGTGGTCCGCTGTACCATATCCATGTTCCCCTGTACCCGCTCCCAGTTACCCTGTTACTTGTTTCCATGTACCCGCTCCGTGTTTCTCTGTACCTGCTCTGTGTTCCGCTGTACCCGCTACATGTTCCCCTGTTCCTTGTTCCCCCTGCTCCGCATTCCATTGTACCCGCTCTGTGATAACCTATACACGCTCTGTGTTCCCCTGCAGCCGCTCTCTGTTCCCCTGTACTCACTCCGTCTTTCCCTGGACCCACTCCGTGCTCTGCTTCCTCTGTACCCGCTCCCTGTTCCCCTGTTGCTGCTGCCTGTACTCCTTTACCCACTCCATGTGCCCCTGTACCTGCTCCTTGTTCCGCTTCCTCTGTACCCGCTCCGTCTTGCCCTGTACCTGTTCCGTTCCCCATGTACCCGCTCCCTGTTCCCCTGTACCCGCTCGAGTGCCCCTGTACCCCCTTCGTGTTCCTCTGTAGCCGCTCCGTGTTCAACTGTACCCACTCCGTGTTCCCCTGTCCCTGCTCCCTGTAGTCTTGTACCCGCTCCGTGTTCACCTATACCCGCTCCGTGTTCCCTGTACCTGCTCCCTGTACTCTTGTACACGCTCTGTGTTCACCTGTACCTGCTCCGTGTTCCCCTGTACCTGCTCCCTGTTCCCATGTACATGTGACCTGTTCCTCTGTAACCGCTCTGTGGTCCACTGTACCTGTTACCTGTTACTCTGTTCCTTTTCCCACTGTACCCGCTCCATGTTCCCCTGTACCCGCTCCATGTTCCCCTCTCCCTGCTCCATGTTCCCCTGTACATGTTCCGTGTTCCTCTGTACCCGCTCACGGTTCCTCTGTACCTGCTCCCTGTTCCGCTGTACCCGCTCTGTGTTCCACTGTACCCCCTTCCTGTTCCCCTGTACCTGCTCTGTGTTCCACTGTACCCGCTCCCTGTTCCCCTGTACCTGCTCTGTGTTCCACTGTACCCGCTCCCTGTTCCCCTGCACCTGCTCTATGTTCCACTGTACCCGCTCCCTGTTCCCCTGCACCTGCTCTGTGTTCCACTGTACCCGCTCCCTGTTCCCCTGTACCTGCTCTGTGTTCCACTGTACCCGCTCCCTGTTCCCCTGTACCTGCTCTGTGTTACACTATACCCGCTCCCTCTTCCCCTGTACCTGCTCTGTGTTTCCGCTGTAGTCGCTCCCTGTTCCCCTGTACCTGCTCTGTGTTGTGCTGTGCCCGCTCCCTGTTCCACTGTACCTGCTCCGTGTTCCACTGTACCCGCTCCCTGTTCCCCTGTACCTGCTCTGTGTTCCACTGTACCCGCACCCTGTTCTCCTGTACCTGCTCCGTGTTCCACTGTACCCGCTCCCTGTTCCCCTGTACCTGCTCTGTGTTCCACTGTACCCGCTCCCTGTTCCCCTGTACCTGCTCGATGTTCCACTGTACCCGCTCCCTGTTCCCCTGTACCTTCTCTGTGTTCCACTGTAGCCGCTCCCTGTTCCGCTGTACCTGCTCTGTGTTCCGCTGTACCCGCTCCCTGTTCCGCTCTACCTGCTCTGTATTCCACTGTACCCACTCGCTGTTCCCTTGTACCTGCTCTGTGTTCCGCTGTACCCACTCCCTGTTCCCCTGTACCTTCTCTATGTTCCACTGTACCCGCTCCCTGTTCCCCTGCACCTGCTCTGTGTTCCACTTTACCCGCTCCCTTTTCCCCTGTACATGGTTTGTGTTTCTGCTGTAGTCGCTCCCTGTTCCCCTGTACCTGCTCCTTGTTCTGCTGTACCGGCTCCCTGTTCCCCTGTACCTGCTCCGTGTTCCGCTGTACCCGATCCCTGTTCCCCTGTACCTGCTCCGTGTTCCCTTGTACCCATTCGGTGTTCCCCTGTACACGCTCATTGCTCCCCTGTACTCGCTCCATGTTCTGCTGTACAAGATTCGTGGTCCGCTGTACCATATCCATGTTCCGCTGTACCCGCTCCATGTTCCCTTGTACGTGCCCCCTGTTCCCCTGTACCCGCTCCCTGTTACACTGTTCCTTGTTTCCATGTACCCGCTCCGTGTTTCCCTGTATTTGCTCTGTGTTCCGCTGTACCCGCTACATGTTGCCCTGTACCCGTTCCCCTGTACCTGCACCGTGTTCCCCTATACCCGCTCTCTGTTCCCGTCTACCCGTTCCATGTTCCCCTGTTCCTTGTTCCCCCTGCTCCGTGTTCCATTGTACCCGCGCCGTGATAATCTATACACGCTCTGTGTACCCCTGCAGCCGCTCTCTGTTCCCCTGTACCCGCTCCCTCTTTCCCTGGACCCACTCCGTGCTCTGCTTCCTCTGTGCCCGCTCCCTGTTCCCCTGTAGCTGCTCCCTGTACTCCTTTACCCACTCCATGTGCCCCTGTACCTACTCCTTGTTCCGCTTCCTCTGTACCCGCTCCGAGTTCCCTGTACCCCCTTCGTGTTCCTCTGTAGCCGCTCCGTGTTCCGCTGTACCGGCTACCTGTTCCCCTGCACCTGCTCTGTGTTCCCCTGTACTGGCTACCTGTTCCCCTGTACCAACTCTGTGTTCCCCTGTACTGGCTACCTGTACCCCTGTACCCACTCTGTGTTCCCCTGGGCCTGCCCACTGTCCCCTTTACCCACTCCCTGTTCCAGTTTACCCGCTCCGTGTGCCCCTGTCCCTGCTCCGTGTTCTCCTGCAGCTGCTCTGGTTCCCTTTACTCAATCTCTGTTCCCCTCTAACCGCTCCGTGTTCCTCTGTACCCACTCCCTGTTCACCTGTACCTGCTCCATATGCTCCTGTACCCGCTCCCTGTTCCCTTGTAGCCGCTCCCTGTACCCCTGTACCCGCTCCATGTTCCACTGTACCCGCTCCCTGTTCCACTGTACACACTCCGTGTTCCCCTGTGCCCGCTCCCTGTTCCCCTGGTCCCGCTCCGTGTTCAAGTTTACCTGCTTCGTGTGCCTCGTACCTGCTCCGTATTACCCTGTACCCGATCCCTGTACCCCTGTACCCGCTCCGTGTTCCCCTGTACCCGCTCCGTGTTCCCTTGTACCTACTCTGGGTTCTACTGTACCTGCTCTGTGTTCTAGTGTACCCGCTCCCTGTTCCCCTGTACCTGCTCTGTGTTCCACTGTACCCGCTCCCTGTTCCACTGTACCCGCTCCCTGTTCCCTTGTACGCGCTCTGTGTTCCACTTTACCTGCTTATTGTTCCCCTGTGCCTGCTCTGTGTTCCACTGTACCCGCTCCCTGTTCTCCTGTACCTGCTCCGTGTTCCGCTATACCCGCTCCCTGTTCCGCTCTACCTGCTCTGTGTTCCGCTGTACCCGCTCCCTGTTCCACTGTACCCGCTCCCTGCTCTCCTGTACCTTCTCTGTGTTCCACTGTAGCCGCTCCCTGTTCCGCTGTACCTGCTCTGTGTTCCGCTGTACCCGCTCCCTGTTCCGCTCTACCTGCTCTGTATTCCACTGTACCCGCTCGCTGTTCCCCTGTACCTGCTCTGTGTTCCGCTGTACCCGCTCCCTGTTCCCCTGTATCTGCTCTATGTTCCACTGTACCCGCTCCCTGTTCCCCTGTACCTGCTCTGTGTTCCGCTGTACCCGCTCCCTGTTCCCCTGTACCGGCTCTGTGTTCCACTGTACCCGCTCCCTGTTCCCCTGTACCGTCTCTGTGTTCCACTGTAGCCGCTCCCTGTTCTGCTGTACCTGCTCTGTGTTCCACTGTACCCGCTCCCTGTTCCCCTGTACCTGCTCTGTGTTCCACTGTACCCGCTCCCTATTCCCCTGTACGTGCTCTGTGTTCCACTTTACCTGCTCCCTGTTCCCCTGTACATGTGACCTGTTCCTCTGTAACCGCTCTGTGTTCCCCTGTACCTGTTACCTGTTACGTTGTTCCTTGTCCCACTGTACCCGCTCCATGTTCCCCTGGACCCGCTCCATGTTCCCCTCTCCCTGCTCCATGTTCCCCTGTACATGTTCCGTGTTCCGCTATACCCGCTCCCTGTTCCCCTGTACCTGCTCTGTGTTCCGCTATATCCGCTCCCTGTTCCCCTGTACCTGCTCTGTGTTCCACTGTACCCGCTCCCTGTTCCCCTGTATCTGCTCTGTGTTCCGCTGTACCCGCTCCCTATTCCCCTGTACTTGCTCTATGTTCCACTGTACCCGCTCCCTGTTCCCCTGTACCGTCTCTGTGTTCCACTGTACCCGCTCCCTGTTCCGCTGTATCTGCTCTGTGTTCCACTGTACCCACTCCCTGTTCCCCTGTACCTGTTCTGAGTTCCACTGTACCCGCTCCCTGTTCCCCTGTACCTGCTCTCTGTTCCACTTTACCCGCTCCCTGTTCCCCTGTACCTACTCTGTTTCCGCTGTAGTCGCTCCCTGTTCCCCTATAACTGCTTTGTGTTCTGCTGTACCCGCTCCCTGTTCCCCTGTACCTGCTCCGTGTTCCGCTGTACCCGATCCCTGTTCCCCTGTACCTGCTCCGTGTTCCCTTGTACCCATTCAGTGTTCCCCTGTACACGCTCATTGCTCCACTGTACCCGCTCCATGTTCTGCTGTACCCGATCCGTGGTCCGCTGTACCATATCCATGTTCTGCTGTACCCGCTCCATGTTCCCCTGTACGTGACCCCTGTTCCCCTGTACCCGCTCCCTGTTACCCTGTTCCTTGTTTCCATGTACCCGCTCCGTGTTTCCCTGTACCTGCTCTGTGTTCCGCTGTACCCGCTACATGTTCCCCTGTTCCTTGTTCCCCCTGCTCCGTGTTCCATTGGACCCGCTCCGTGATAACCTATACACGCTCTGTGTTCTCCTGCAGCCGCTCTCTGTTCCCCTGTACTCGCTCCGTCTTTCCCTGGACCCACTCCGTGCTCTGCTTCCTCTGTACCCGCTCCCTGTTCCCCTGTAGCTGCTCCCTGTACTCCTTTCCAAACTCCATGTACCCCTGTACCTACTCCTTGTTCCGCTTCCTCTGTACCCGCTCCGTCTTGTCCTGTACCTGTTCCGTTCCCCATGTACCCGCTCCCTGTTCCCCTGCACCTGCTCTGTGTTCCACTGTACCCGCTCCCTGTTCCCCTGTACCTGCTCTGTGTTCCACTGTACCCGCTCCCTGTTCCCCTGTATCTGCTCTGTGTTCCGCTGTACCCGCTCCCTATTCCCCTGTACTTGCTCTATGTTCCACTGTACCCGCTCGCTGTTCCCCTGTACCTGCTCTGTGTTCCGCTGTACCCGCTCCCTGTTCCCCTGTATCTGCTCTATGTTCCACTGTACCCGCTCCCTGTTCCCCTGCACCTGCTCTGTGTTCCACTGTACCCGCTCCCTGTTCCCCTGTACCTTCTCTGTGTTCCACTGTAGCCGCTCCCTGTTCCGCTGTACCTGCTCTGTGTTCCGCTGTACCCGCTCCCTGTTCCGCTCTACCTGCTCTGTATTCCACTGTACCCGCTCGCTGTTCCCCTGTACCTGCTCTGTGTTCCGCTGTACCCGCTCCCTGTTCCCCTGTATCTGCTCTATGTTCCACTGTACCCGCTCCCTGTTCCCCTGTACCTGCTCTGTGTTCCGCTGTACCCGCTCCCTGTTCCCCTGTACCGGCTCTGTGTTCCACTGTACCCGCTCCCTGTTCCCCTGTACCGTCTCTGTGTTCCACTGTAGCCGCTCCCTGTTCTGCTGTACCTGCTCTGTGTTCCACTGTACCCGCTCCCTGTTCCCCTGTACCTGCTCTGTGTTCCACTGTACCCGCTCCCTATTCCCCTGTACGTGCTCTGTGTTCCACTTTACCTGCTCCCTGTTCCCCTGTACATGTGACCTGTTCCTCTGTAACCGCTCTGTGTTCCCCTGTACCTGTTACCTGTTACGTTGTTCCTTGTCCCACTGTACCCGCTCCATGTTCCCCTGGACCCGCTCCATGTTCCCCTCTCCCTGCTCCATGTTCCCCTGTACATGTTCCGTGTTCCGCTATACCCGCTCCCTGTTCCCCTGTACCTGCTCTGTGTTCCGCTATATCCGCTCCCTGTTCCCCTGTACCTGCTCTGTGTTCCACTGTACCCGCTCCCTGTTCCCCTGTATCTGCTCTGTGTTCCGCTGTACCCGCTCCCTATTCCCCTGTACTTGCTCTATGTTCCACTGTACCCGCTCCCTGTTCCCCTGTACCGTCTCTGTGTTCCACTGTACCCGCTCCCTGTTCCGCTGTATCTGCTCTGTGTTCCACTGTACCCACTCCCTGTTCCCCTGTACCTGTTCTGAGTTCCACTGTACCCGCTCCCTGTTCCCCTGTACCTGCTCTGTGTTCCACTTTACCCGCTCCCTGTTCCCCTGTACCTACTCTGTTTCCGCTGTAGTCGCTCCCTGTTCCCCTATAACTGCTTTGTGTTCTGCTGTACCCGCTCCCTGTTCCCCTGTACCTGCTCCGTGTTCCGCTGTACCCGATCCCTGTTCCCCTGTACCTGCTCCGTGTTCCCTTGTACCCATTCAGTGTTCCCCTGTACACGCTCATTGCTCCACTGTACCCGCTCCATGTTCTGCTGTACCCGATCCGTGGTCCGCTGTACCATATCCATGTTCTGCTGTACCCGCTCCATGTTCCCCTGTACGTGACCCCTGTTCCCCTGTACCCGCTCCCTGTTACCCTGTTCCTTGTTTCCATGTACCCGCTCCGTGTTTCCCTGTACCTGCTCTGTGTTCCGCTGTACCCGCTACATGTTCCCCTGTTCCTTGTTCCCCCTGCTCCGAGTTCCATTGGACCCGCTCCGTGATAACCTATACACGCTCTGTGTTCTCCTGCAGCCGCTCTCTGTTCCCCTGTACTCGCTCCGTCTTTCCCTGGACCCACTCCGTGCTCTGCTTCCTCTGTACCCGCTCCCTGTTCCCCTGTAGCTGCTCCCTGTACTCCTTTACCAACTCCATGTACCCATGTACCTACTCCTTGTTCCGCTTCCTCTGTACCCGCTCCGTCTTGTCCTGTACCTGTTCCGTTCCCCATGTACCCGCTCCCTGTTCCCCTGCACCCGCTCCCTGTTCCCCTGTACCCGCTCCGAGTTCCCCTGTACCCCCTTCGTGTTCCTCTGTAGCCGCTCCGTGTTCCACTGTACCAGCTACCTGTTCCCCTGCACCTGCTCTGTGTTCCCCGGTACTGGCTACCAGTTCCCCTATACCCACTCTGTGTTCCCCTGTACTGGCTACCTGTTCCCCTGTACCCGCTCTGTGTTCCCCTGGACTTGCCCACTGTCCCCCTTTACCCGCTCTCTGTTCCCGTTTACCCGCTCCGTGTGCCCCTGTGCCTGCTCCGCGTTCTCCTGCAGCTGCTCTGGTTCCCCTTTACTCAATCTCTGTTCCCCTCTAACTGCTCCGTGTTCCTCTGTACCCACTCACTGTTCACCTGTACCTGCTCCATATGCTCCTGTACCCGCTCCGTGTTCCCTTGTAGCCGCTCCCTGTACCCCTGTAACCGCTCCATGTTCCCCTGTACCCGCTCATTGTTCCCCTGTACCAACTCTGTGTTCTACTGTACCTGCTCTGTATTCTAGTGTACCCTCTCCCTGTTCCCTTGTACCCGCTCTGTGTTCCACTTTACCTGCTTATTGTTCCCCTGTACCTGCTCTGTGTTCCACTGAACCCGCTCCCTGTTCTCCTGTACCTGCTCCGTGTTCTGCTGTACCCGCTCCCTGTTCCCCTGCACCCGCTCCCTGTTGCCCTGTACCCGCTCCGAGTTCCCCTGTACCCCCACCGTGTTCCTCTGTACCAGCTCCCTGTTCCCCTGTACCTTCTCTGTGTTCCACTGTAGCCGCTCCCTGTTCCGCTGTACCTGCTCTGTGTTCCGCTGTACCCGCTCCCTGTTCCGCTCTACCTGCTCTGTATTCCACTGTACCCGCTCGCTGTTCCCCTCTACCTGCTCTGTGTTCCGCTGTACCCGCTCCCTGTTCCCCTGTACCTGCTCTATGTTCCACTGTACCCTCTCCCTGTTCCCCTGTACCTTCTCTGTGTTCCACTGTAGCCGCTCACTGTTCCGCTGTACCTGCTCTGTGTTCCGCTGTACCCGCTCCCTGTTCTGCTGTTCCTGCTCTGTGTTCCACTGTACTCGCTCCCTGTTCCCCTGTATCTGCTCCCTGTTCCCCTGTACCCGCTCCGTGTTCCCTTGTACATGCTCCCTGTTCCCCTGTACGTGCTACCTGTTCCCCTGTACGTGCTACCTGTTCCTCTGTACCTGCTCCCTGTTGCTCTGTACCCACTCCGTGTTCCCCTGCAGCCACTCTCTGTACCCCTGTACCTGCTCCCCATTCCTCTGTATCCGCTCCGTGTTCTCCTGTACTGTTCGTGTTCCCTTGTATCCTCTACCTGTTCCCCTGTACCTGCTCTGTGTTCCACTGTACGCGCTCCCTGTTCCCCTGCACCAGCTCTGTGTTCCACTGTACCCGCTCCCTGTTGCGCTGTACCTGCTCTGTGTTCCACTGTACTCGCTCGCTGTTCCCCTGTACCCGCTCTGTGTTCCCCTCTACCCGCTCCCTGTTTCTCTGCAGCAGCTCCTTGTACCGCTGTACCTGCTCTGTGTTCCCCTGTACCCTCTCCCTATTCCCCTGTACGTGCTCTGTGTTCCACTTTACCTGCTCCCTCTTCCCCTGTACCTGCTCTGTGTTCCACTGTACCCGCTCCCTGTTCCCCTGTACCTGCTCTGTGTTCCACTGTACCCGCTCCCTGTTCCCCTGTACCTGCTCTGTGTTCTGCTGTACCCGCTCCCTGTTCCCCTGTACCTGCTCCGTGTTCCGCTGTACCCGACACCTGTTCCCCTGTACGTGCTCTGTGTTCCACTGTACCCGCTCCCTGTTCCCCTGTACATGCTGTGTGTTCCAGGGTACCCGCTCCGTGTTCCACTGTACCTGCTCTGTGTTTCGCTGTAACCGCTCCCTGATCCCCTGCACCTGCTCCCTGCGCTCTTGTACCCGCTCAGTGTTCACCTGTACCTGCTCCGTGTTCCCCTGCACCTGCTCCCCATTCTTCTGTACCCGCTCCGTGTTCTCCTGTACCGTTCGTGTTCCCTTGTATCCGCTTCCTCTTCCCCTGTACCTGCTCTGTGTTCCACTGTACGCGCTCCCTGTTCCTCTGTACCCGCTCCGTTTCCTCCTGTACCGTTCGTATTCCCTTGTATCCGCTTCCTCTTCCCCTGTACCTGCTCTGTGTTCCACTGTACGCGCTCCCTGTTCCCCTGTACCTGCTCTGTGTTCCACTGTACCCGCTCCATGTTGCGCTGTACCTGCTCTGTGTTCCACTGTACCCGCTCCCTGTTCCCCTGTACCCGCTCTGTGTTCCCCTGTACCCGCTCCCTGTTTCTCTGTACCCGCTCCTTGTAACCCTGTACCTACTCTTTGTTCCCCTGTACCCTCTCCCTATTCCACTGTACCTGCTCTGTGTTCCACTGTACCCGCTCCCGGTTCCCCTATACCTGCTCTGTGTTCTACTGTACCCGTTCCCTGTTCCCCTGTACCGGCTCTGTGTTCCACTGTACCCGCTCCCTGTTCCCCTGTACCGTCTCTGTGTTCCACTGTAGCCGCTCCCTGTTCCGCTGTACCTGCTCTGTGTTCCACTGTACCGCTCCCTGTTCCCCTGTACCTGCTCTGTGTTCCACTGTACCCGCTCCCTATTCCCCTGTACGTGCTCTGTGTTCCACTTTACCTGCTCCCTGTTCCCCTGTACATGTGACCTGTTCCTCTGTAACCGCTCTGTGTTCCCCTGTACCTGTTACCTGTTACGTTGTTCCTTGTCCCACTGTACCCGCTCCATGTTCCCCTGGACCCGCTCCATGTTCCCCTCTCCCTGCTCCATGTTCCCCTGTACATGTTACGTGTTCCGCTATACCCGCTCCCTGTTCCCCTGTACCTGCTCTGTGTTCCGCTATATCCGCTCCCTGTTCCCCTGTACCTGCTCTGTGTTCCACTGTACCCGCTCCCTGTTCCCCTGTATCTGCTCTGTGTTCCGCTGTACCCGCTCCCTATTCCCCTGTACTTGCTCTATGTTCCACTGTACCCGCTCCCTGTTCCCCTGTACCGTCTCTGTGTTCCACTGTACCCGCTCCCTGTTCCGCTGTATCTGCTCTGTGTTCCACTGTACCCACTCCCTGTTCCCCTGTACCTGTTCTGAGTTCCACTGTACCCGCTCCCTGTTCCCCTGTACCTGCTCTGGGTTCCACTTTACCCGCTCCCTGTTCCCCTGTACCTACTCTGTTTCCGCTGTAGTCGCTCCCTGTTCCCCTATAATTGCTTTGTGTTCTGCTGTACCCGCTCCCTGTTCCCCTGTACCTGCTCCGTGTTCCGCTGTACCCGATCCCTGTTCCCCTGTACCTGCTCCGTGTTCCCTTGTACCCATTCAGTGTTCCCCTGTACACGCTCATTGCTCCACTGTACCCGCTCCATGTTCTGCTGTACCCGATCCGTGGTCCGCTGTACCATATCCATGTTCTGCTGTACCCGCTCCATGTTCCCCTGTACGTGCCCCCTGTTCCCCTGTACCCGCTCGCTGTTACCCTGTTCCTTGTTTCCATGTACCCGCTCCGTGTTTCCCTGTACCTGCTCTGTGTTCCGCTGTACCCGCTACATGTTCCCCTGTTCCTTGTTCCCCCTGCTCCGTGTTCCATTGGACCCGCTCCGTGATAACCTATACACGCTCTGTGTTCTCCTGCAGCCGCTCTCTGTTCCCCTGTACTCGCTCCGTCTTTCCCTGGACCCACTCCGTGCTCTGCTTCCTCTGTACCCGCTCCCTGTTCCCCTGTAGCTGCTCCCTGTACTCCTTTACCCACTCCATGTGCCCCTGTACCTACTCCTTGTTCCGCTTCCTCTGTACCCGCTCCGTCTTGCCCTGTACCTGTTCCGTTCCCCATGTACCCGCTCCCTGTTCCCCTGCACCCGCTCCCTGTTCCCCTGTACCCGCTCCGAGTTCCCCTGTACCCCCTTCGTGTTCCTCTGTAGCCGCTCCGTGTTCCACTGTACCAGCTACCTGTTCCCCTGCACCTGCTCTGTGTTCCCCTGTACTGGCTACCTGTTCCCCCGTACCCGCTCTGTGTTCCCCTGGACCTGCCCACTGTCCCCCTTTACCCGCTCCCTGTTCCCGTTTACCCGCTCCGTGTGCCCCTGTGCCTGCTCCGCGTTCTCCTGCAGCTGCTCTGGTTCCCCTTTACTCAATCTCTGTTCCCCTCTAACTGCTCCGTGTTCCTCTGTACCCACTCACTGTTCACCTGTACCTGCTCCATATGCTCCTGTACCCGCTCCGTGTTCCCTTGTAGCCGCTCCCTGTACCCCTGTAACCGCTCCATGTTCCCCTGTACCCGCTCATTGTTCCCCTGTACCAACTCTGTGTTCTATTGTACCTGCTCTGTATTCTAGTGTACCCTCTCCCTGTTCCCCTGTACCTGCTCTGTGTTCCACTGTACCCGCTCCCTGTTCCCTTGTACCCGCTCTGTGTTCCACTTTACCTGCTTATTGTTCCCCTGTACCTGCTCTGTGTTCCACTGAACCCGCTCCCTGTTCTCCTGTACCTGCTCCGTGTTCTGCTGTACCCGCTCCCTGTTCCCCTGAACCCGCTCCCTGTTGCCCTGTACCCGCTCCGAGTTCCCCTGTACCCCCACCGTGTTCCTCTGTACCAGCTCCCTGTTCCCCTGTACCTTCTCTGTGTTCCACTGTAGCCGCTCCCTGTTCCGCTGTACCTGCTCTGTGTTCCGCTGTACCCGCTCCCTGTTCCGCTCTACCTGCTCTGTATTCCACTGTACCCGCTCGCTGTTCCCCTGTACCTGCTCTGTGTTCCGCTGTACCCGCTCCCTGTTCCCCTGTACCTGCTCTATGTTCCACTGTACCCGCTCCCTGTTCCCCTGTACCTTCTCTGTGTTCCACTGTAGCCGCTCCCTGTTCCGCTGTACCTGCTCTGTGTTCCGCTGTACCCGCTCCCTGTTCTGCTGTTCCTGCTCTGTGTTCCACTGTACTCGCTCCCTGTTCCCCTGTATCTGCTCCCTGTTCCCCTGTACCCGCTCCGTGTTCCCTTGTACATGCTCCCTGTTCCCCTGTACGTGCTACCGGTTCCCCTGTACGTGCTACCTGTTCCTCTGTACCTGCTCCCTGTTGCTCTGTACCCACTCCGTGTTCCCCTGCAGCCACTCTCTGTACCCCTGTACCTGCTCCCCATTCCTCTGTATCCGCTCCGTGTTCTCCTGTACTGTTCGTGTTCCCTTGTATCCTCTACCTGTTCCCCTGTACCTGCTCTGTGTTCCACTGTACGCGCTCCCTGTTCCCCTGCACCAGCTCTGTGTTCCACTGTACCCGCTGCCTGTTGCGCTGTACCTGCTCTGTGTTCCACTGTACTCGCTCGCTGTTCCCCTGTACCCGCTCTGTGTTCCCCTCTACCAGCTCCCTGTTTCTCTGTAGCAGCTCCTTGTACCGCTGTACCTGCTCTGTGTTCCCCTGTACCCTCTCCCTATTCCCCTGTACGTGCTCTGTGTTCCACTTTACCTGCTCCCTCTTCCGCTGTACCTGCTCTGTGTTCCACTGTACCCGCTCCCTGTTCCCCTGTACCTGCTCTGTGTTCCACTGTACCCGCTCCCTGTTCCCCTGTACCTGCTCTGTGTTCACTGTACCCGCTCCCTGTTCCCCTGTACCTGCTCTGTGTTCTGCTGTACCCGCTCCCTGTTCCCCTGTACCTGCTCCGTGTTCCGCTGTACCCGACACCTGTTCCCCTGTACGTGCTCTGTGTTCCACTGTACCCGCTCCCTGTTCCCCTGTACATGCTGTGTGTTCCAGGGTACCCGCTCCGTGTTCCACTGTACCTGCTCTGTGTTTCGCTGTAACCGCTCCCTGATCCCCTGCACCTGCTCCCTGCACTCTTGTACACGCTCCGTATTCACCTATACCCACTCCATGTTCCCCGGTACCTGCTCCCTGTACTCTTGTACCCACTCCGTGTTCACCTATACCCGCTCCGTGTTCACTGTATCTTCTCCCTGTACTCTTGTACCCGCTCAGTGTTCACCTGTACCTGCTCCGTGTTCCCCTGCACCTGCTCCCCATTCTTCTGTACCCGCTCCGTGTTCTCCTGTACCGTTCGTGTTCCCTTGTATCCGCTTCCTCTTCCCCTGTACCTGCTCTGTGTTCCACTGTACGCGCTCCCTGTTCCTCTGTACCCGCTCCGTTTTCTCCTGTACCGTTCGTATTCCCTTGTATCCGCTTCCTCTTCCCCTGTACCTGCTCTGTGTTCCACTGTACGCGCTCCCTGTTCCCCTGTACCTGCTCTGTGTTCCACTGTACCCGCTCCATGTTGCGCTGTACCTGCTCTGTGTTCCACTGTACCTGCTCCCTGTTCCCCTGTACCCGCTCTGTGTTCCCCTGTACCCGCTCCCTGTTTCTCTGTACCCGCTCCTTGTAACCCTGTACCTACTCTTTGTTCCCCTGTACCCTCTCCCTATTCCACTGTACCTGCTCTGTGTTCCACTGTACCCGCTCCCGGTTCCCCTATACCTGCTCTGTGTTCTACTGTACCCGTTCCCTGTTCTGCTGTACCTGCTCTGTGTTCTACTGTACCCGCTCCCTGTTCCCCTGTACCTGCTCTGTGTTCCACTGTATCCGCTCCCTGTTACCCTGTACCTGCTCTGTGTTCCACTGTACCCGCTCCCTATTCCCCTGTACCTGCTCTGTGTTCCACTTTACCTTCTCCCTGTTCCCCTGTACCTGCTCTGTGTTCCACTGTAGCCGCTCCCTGTTCCGCTGTACCTGCTCTGTGTTCCGCTGTACCCGCTCCCTGTTCTGTTCCTGCTCTGTGTTCCACTGTACTCGCTCCCTGTTCCCCTGTACCTGCTCCCTGTTCCCCTGCACCCGCTCCGTGTTCCCTTGTACATGCTCCCTGTTCCCCTGTCCGTGCTACCTGTTCCCCTGTACGTGCTACCTGTTCCTCTGGACCTGCTCCCTGTTGCTCTGTACCCACTCCGTATTCCCCTGCAGCCACTCTCTGTACCCCTGTACCTGCTCCCCATTCCTCTGTATCCGCTCCGTGTTCTCCTGTACTGTTCGTGTTCCCTTGTATCCTCTACCTGTTCCCCTTTACCTGCTCTGTGTTCCACTGTACGCGCTCCCTGTTCCCCTGCACCAGCTCTGTGTTCCACTGTACCCGCTCCCTGTTGCGCTGTACCTGCTCTGTGTTCCACTGTACCCGCTCGCTGTTCCCCTGTACCCGCTCTGTGTTCCCCTGTACCCGCTCCCTGTTTCTCTGTAGCAGCTCCTTGTACCGCTGTACCTGCTCTGTGTTCCCCTGTACCCTCTCCCAATTCCCCTGTACGTGCTCTGTGTTCCACTTTACCTTCTCCCTGTTCCCCTGTACCTGCTCTGTGTTCCACTGTAGCCGCTCCCTGTTCCGCTGTACCTGCTCTGTGTTCCGCTGTACCCGCTCCCTGTTCTGTTCCTGCTCTGTGTTCCACTGTACTCGCTCCCTGTTCCCCTGTACCTGCTCCCTGTTCCCCTGCACCCGCTCCGTGTTCCCTTGTACATGCTCCCTGTTCCCCTGTCCGTGCTACCTGTTCCCCTGTACGTGCTACCTGTTCCTCTGGACCTGCTCCCTGTTGCTCTGTACCCACTCCGTATTCCCCTGCAGCCACTCTCTGTACCCCTGTACCTGCTCCCCATTCCTCTGTATCCGCTCCGTGTTCTCCTGTACTGTTCGTGTTCCCTTGTATCCTCTACCTGTTCCCCTTTACCTGCTCTGTGTTCCACTGTACGCGCTCCCTGTTCCCCTGCACCAGCTCTGTGTTCCACTGTACCCGCTCCCTGTTGCGCTGTACCTGCTCTGTGTTCCACTGTACCCGCTCGCTGTTCCCCTGTACCCGCTCTGTGTTCCCCTGTACCCGCTCCCTGTTTCTCTGTAGCAGCTCCTTGTACCGCTGTACCTGCTCTGTGTTCCCCTGTACCCTCTCCCAATTCCCCTGTACGTGCTCTGTGTTCCACTTTACCTGCTCCCTCTTCCCCTGTACCTGCTCTGTGTTCCACTGTACCCGCTCCCTGTTCCCCTGTACCTGCTCTGTGTTCCACTGTACCCGCTCCCTGTTCCCCTGTACCTGCTCTGTGTTCTGCTGTACCCGCTCCCTGTTCCCCTGTACGTGCTCCGTGTTCCGCTGTACCCGACACCTGTTCCCCTGTACGTGCTCTGTGTTCCACTGTACCCGCTCCCTGTTCCCCTGTACATGCTGTGTGTTCCACGGTACCCGCTCCGTGTTCCACTGTGCCTGCTCTGTGTTTCTCTGTAACCGCTCCCTGATCCCCTGCACCTGCTCCCTGCACTCTTGTACCCGCTCCGTGTTCACCTATACCCACTCCGTGTTCCCCTGTACCTGCTCCCTGTACTCTTGTACCCACTCCGTGTTCACCTATACCCGCTCCGTGTTCCCCTGTACCTGCTCCCTGTACTCTTGTACCCACTCCGTGTTCACCTATACCCGCTCCGTGTTCCCTGTATCTTCTCCCTGTACTCTTGTACCCGCTCAGTGTTCACCTGTACCTGCTCCGTGTTCCCCTGCACCTGCTCCCCATTCTTCTGTACCCGCTCCGTGTTCTCCTGTACCGTTCGTGTTCCCTTGTATCCGCTTCCTCTTCCCCTGTACCTGCTCTGTGTTCCACTGTACGCGCTCCCTGTTCCTCTGTACCCGCTCCGTTTTCTCCTGTACCGTTCGTATTCCCTTGTATCCGCTTCTTCTTCCCCTCTACCTGCTCTGTGTTCCACTGTACGCGCTCCCTGTTCCCCTGTACCTGCTCTGTGTTCCACTGTACCCGCTCCATGTTGCGCTGTACCTGCTCTGTGTTCCACTGTACCCGCTCCCTGTTCCCCTGTACCCGCTCTGTGTTCCCCTGTACCCGCTCCCTGTTTCTCTGTACCCGCTCCTTGTAACCCTGTACCTACTCTTTGTTCCCCTGTACCCTCTCCCTATTCCACTGTACCTGCTCTGTGTTCCACTGTACCCGCTCCCGGTTCCCCTATACCTGCTCTGTGTTCTACTGTACTCGTTCACTGTTCCCCTGTACCGGCTCTGTGTTCCACTGTACCCGCTCCCTGTTCCCCTGTACCGTCTCTGTGTTCCACTGTAGCCGCTCCCTGTTCCGCTGTACCTGCTCTGTGTTCCACTGTACCCGCTCCCTGTTCCCCTGTACCTGCTCTGTGTTCCACTGTACCCGCTCCCTATTCCCCTGTACGTGCTCTGTGTTCCACTTTACCTGCTCCCTGTTCCCCTGTACATGTGACCTGTTCCTCTGTAACCGCTCTGTGTTCCCTTGTACCTGTTACCTGTTACGTTGTTCCTTGTCCCACTGTACCCGCTCCATGTTCCCCTGGACCCGCTCCATGTTCCCCTCTCCCTGCTCCATGTTCCCCTGTACATGTTACGTGTTCCGCTATACCCGCTCCCTGTTCCCCTGTACCTGCTCTGTGTTCCGCTATATCCGCTCCCTTTTCCCCTGTACCTGCTCTGTGTTCCACTGTACCCGCTCCCTGTTCCCCTGTATCTGCTCTGTGTTCCGCTGTACCCGCTCCCTATTCCCCTGTACTTGCTCTATGTTCCACTGTACCCGCTCCCTGTTCCCCTGTACCGTCTCTGTGTTCCACTGTACCCGCTCCCTGTTCCGCTGTATCTGCTCTGTGTTCCACTGTACCCACTCCCTGTTCCCCTGTACCTGTTCTGAGTTCCACTGTACCCGCTCCCTGTTCCCCTGTACCTGCTCTGGGTTCCACTTTACCCGCTCCCTGTTCCCCTGTACCTACTCTGTTTCCGCTGTAGTCGCTCCCTGTTCCCCTATAACTGCTTTGTGTTCTGCTGTACCCGCTCCCTGTTCCCCTGTACCTGCTCCGTGTTCCGCTGTACCCGATCCCTGTTCCCCTGTACCTGCTCCGTGTTCCCTTGTACCCATCCAGTGTTCCCCTGTACACGCTCATTGCTCCACTGTACCCGCTCCATGTTCTGCTGTACCCGATCCGTGGTCCGCTGTACCATATCCATGTTCTGCTGTACCCGCTCCATGTTCCCCTGTACGTGCCCCCTGTTCCCCTGTACCCGCTCGCTGTTACCCTGTTCCTTGTTTCCATGTACCCGCTCCGTGTTTCCCTGTACCTGCTCTGTGTTCCGCTGTACCCGCTACATGTTCCCCTGTTCCATGTTCCCCCTGCTCCGTGTTCCATTGGACCCGCTCCGTGATAACCTATACACGCTCTGTGTTCTCCTGCAGCCGCTCTCTGTTCCCCTGTACTCGCTCCGTCTTTCCCTGGACCCACTCCGTGCTCTGCTTCCTCTGTACCCGCTCCCTGTTCCCCTGTAGCTGCTCCCTGTACTCCTTTACCCACTCCATGTGCCCCTGTACCTACTCCTTGTTCCGCTTCCTCTGTACCCGCTCCGTCTTGCCCTGTACCTGTTCCGTTCCCCATGTACCCGCTCCCTGTTCCCCTGCACCCGCTCCCTGTTCCCCTGTACCCGCTCCGAGTTCCCCTGTACCCCCTTCGTGTTCCTCTGTAGCCGCTCCGTGTTCCACTGTACCAGCTACCTGTTCCCCTGCACCTGCTCTGTGTTCCCCGGTACTGGCTACCAGTTCCCCTGTACCTACTCTGTGTTCCCCTGTACTGGCTACCTGTTCCCCTGTACCCGCTCTGTGTTCCCCTGGACCTGCCCACTGTCCCCCTTTACCCGCTCCCTGTTCCCGTTTACCCGCTCCGTGTGCCCCTGTGCCTGCTCCGCGTTCTCCTGCAGCTGCTCTGGTTCCCCTTTACTCAATCTCTGTTCCCCTCTAACTGCTCCGTGTTCCTCTGTACCCACTCACTGTTCACCTGTACCTGCTCCATATGCTCCTGTACCCGCTCCGTGTTCCCTTGTAGCCGCTCCCTGTACCCCTGTAACCGCTCCATGTTCCCCTGTACCCGCTCATTGTTCCCCTGTACCAACTCTGTGTTCTACTGTACCTGCTCTGTATTCTAGTGTACCCTCTCCCTGTTCCCCTGTACCTGCTCTGTGTTCCACTGTACCCGCTCCCTGTTCCCTTGTACCCGCTCTGTGTTCCACTTTACCTGCTTATTGTTCCCCTGTACCTGCTCTGTGTTCCACTGAACCCGCTCCCTGTTCTCCTGTACCTGCTCCGTGTTCTGCTGCACCCGCTCCCTGTTCCCCTGCACCCGCTCCCTGTTGCCCTGTACCCGCTCCGAGTTCCCCTGTACCCCCACCGTGTTCCTCTGTACCAGCTCCCTGTTCCCCTGTACCTTCTCTGTGTTCCACTGTAGCCGCTCCCTGTTCCGCTGTACCTGCTCTGTGTTCCGCTGTACCCGCTCCCTGTTCCGCTCTACCTGCTCTGTATTCCACTGTACCCGCTCGCTGTTCCCCTGTACCTGCTCTGTGTTCCGCTGTACCCGCTCCCTGTTCCCCTGTACCTGCTCTATGTTCCACTGTACCCGCTCCCTGATCCCCTGTACCTTCTCTGTGTTCCACTGTAGCCGCTCCCTGTTCCGCTGTACCTGCTCTGTGTTCCGCTGTACCCGCTCCCTGTTCTGCTGTTCCTGCTCTGTGTTCCACTGTACTCGCTCCCTGTTCCCCTGTATCTGCTCCCTGTTCCCCTGTACCCGCTCCGTGTTCCCTTGTACATGCTCCCTGTTCCCCTGTACGTGCTACCTGTTCCCCTGTACGTGCTACCTGTTCCTCTGTACCTGCTCCCTGTTGCTCTGTACCCACTCCGTGTTCCCCTGCAGCCACTCTCTGTACCCCTGTACCTGCTCCCCATTCCTCTGTATCCGCTCCGTGTTCTCCTGTACTGTTCGTGTTCCCTTGTATCCTCTACCTGTTCCCCTGTACCTGCTCTGTGTTCCACTGTACGCGCTCCCTGTTCCCCTGCACCAGCTCTGTGTTCCACTGTACCCGCTGCCTGTTGCGCTGTACCTGCTCTGTGTTCCACTGTACTCGCTCGCTGTTCCCCTGTACCCGCTCTGTGTTCCCCTCTACCCGCTCCCTGTTTCTCTGTAGCAGCTCCTTGTACCGCTGTACCTGCTCTGTGTTCCCCTGTACCCTCTCCCTATTCCCCTGTACGTGCTCTGTGTTCCACTTTACCTGCTCCCTCTTCCCCTGTACCTGCTCTGTGTTCCACTGTACCCGCTCCCTGTTCCCCTGTACCTGCTCTGTGTTCACTGTACCCGCTCCCTGTTCCCCTGTACCTGCTCTGTGTTCTGCTGTACCCGCTCCCTGTTCCCCTGTACCTGCTCCGTGTTCCGCTGTACCCGACACCTGTTCCCCTGTACGTGCTCTGTGTTCCACTGTACCCGCTCCCTGTTCCCCTGTACATGCTGTGTGTTCCAGGGTACCCGCTCCGTGTTCCACTGTACCTGCTCTGTGTTTCGCTGTAACCGCTCCCTGATCCCCTGCACCTGCTCCCTGCACTCTTGTACCCGCTCCGTATTCACCTATACCCACTCCATGTTCCCCGGTACCTGCTCCCTGTACTCTTGTACCCACTCCGTGTTCACCTATACCCGCTCCGTGTTCACTGTATCTTCTCCCTGTACTCTTGTACCCGCTCAGTGTTCACCTGTACCTGCTCCGTGTTCCCCTGCACCTGCTCCCCATTCTTCTGTACCCGCTCCGTGTTCTCCTGTACCGTTCGTGTTCCCTTGTATCCGCTTCCTCTTCCCCTGTACCTGCTCTGTGTTCCACTGTACGCGCTCCCTGTTCCTCTGTACCCGCTCCGTTTTCTCCTGTACCGTTCGTATTCCCTTGTATCCGCTTCCTCTTCCCCTGTACCTGCTCTGTGTTCCACTGTACGCGCTCCCTGTTCCCCTGTACCTGCTCTGTGTTCCACTGTACCCGCTCCATGTTGCGCTGTACCTGCTCTGTGTTCCACTGTACCCGCTCCCTGTTCCCCTGTACCCGCTCTGTGTTCCCCTGTACCCGCTCCCTGTTTCTCTGTACCCGCTCCTTGTAACCCTGTACCTACTCTTTGTTCCCCTGTACCCTCTCCCTATTCCACTGTACCTGCTCTGTGTTCCACTGTACCCGCTCCCGGTTCCCCTATACCTGCTCTGTGTTCTACTGTACCCGTTCCCTGTTCTGCTGTACCTGCTCGTGTTCTACTGTACCCGCTCCCTGTTCCCCTGTACCTGCTCTGTGTTCCACTGTATCCGCTCCCTGTTACCCTGTACCTGCTCTGTGTTCCACTGTACCCGCTCCCTATTCCCCTGTACCTGCTCTGTGTTCCACTTTACCTTCTCCCTGTTCCCCTGTACCTGCTCTGTGTTCCACTGTTGCCGCTCCCTGTTCCGCTGTACCTGCTCTGTGTTCCGCTGTACCCGCTCCCTGTTCTGTTCCTGCTCTGTGTTCCACTGTACTCGCTCCCTGTTCCCCTGTACCTGCTCCCTGTTCCCCTGCACCCGCTCCGTGTTCCCTTGTACATGCTCCCTGTTCCCCTGTCCGTGCTACCTGTTCCCCTGTACGTGCTACCTGTTCCTCTGGACCTGCTCCCTGTTGCTCTGTACCCACTCCGTATTCCCCTGCAGCCACTCTCTGTACCCCTGTACCTGCTCCCCATTCCTCTGTATCCGCTCCGTGTTCTCCTGTACTGTTCGAGTTCCCTTGTATCCTCTACCTGTTCCCCTTTACCTGCTCTGTGTTCCACTGTACGCGCTCCCTGTTCCCCTGCACCAGCTCTGTGTTCCACTGTACCCGCTCCCTGTTGCGCTGTACCTGCTCTGTGTTCCACTGTACCCGCTCGCTGTTCCCCTGTACCCGCTCTGTGTTCCCCTGTACCCGCTCCCTGTTTCTCTGTAGCAGCTCCTTGTACCGCTGTACCTGCTCTGTGTTCCCCTGTACCCTCTCCCAATTCCCCTGTACGTGCTCTGTGTTCCACTTTACCTTCTCCCTGTTCCCCTGTACCTGCTCTGTGTTCCACTGTAGCCGCTCCCTGTTCCGCTGTACCTGCTCTGTGTTCCGCTGTACCCGCTCCCTGTTCTGTTCCTGCTCTGTGTTCCACTGTACTCGCTCCCTGTTCCCCTGTACCTGCTCCCTGTTCCCCTGCACCCGCTCCGTGTTCCCTTGTACATGCTCCCTGTTCCCCTGTCCGTGCTACCTGTTCCCCTGTACGTGCTACCTGTTCCTCTGGACCTGCTCCCTGTTGCTCTGTACCCACTCCGTATTCCCCTGCAGCCACTCTCTGTACCCCTGTACCTGCTCCCCATTCCTCTGTATCCGCTCCGTGTTCTCCTGTACTGTTCGTGTTCCCTTGTATCCTCTACCTGTTCCCCTTTACCTGCTCTGTGTTCCACTGTACGCGCTCCCTGTTCCCCTGCACCAGCTCTGTGTTCCACTGTACCCGCTCCCTGTTGCGCTGTACCTGCTCTGTGTTCCACTGTACCCGCTCGCTGTTCCCCTGTACCCGCTCTGTGTTCCCCTGTACCCGCTCCCTGTTTCTCTGTAGCAGCTCCTTGTACCGCTGTACCTGCTCTGTGTTCCCCTGTACCCTCTCCCAATTCCCCTGTACGTGCTCTGTGTTCCACTTTACCTGCTCCCTCTTCCCCTGTACCTGCTCTGTGTTCCACTGTACCCGCTCCCTGTTCCCCTGTACCTGCTCTGTGTTCCACTGTACCCGCTCCCTGTTCCCCTGTACCTGCTCTGTGTTCTGCTGTACCCGCTCCCTGTTCCCCTGTACGTGCTCCGTGTTCCGCTGTACCCGACACCTGTTCCCCTGTACGTGCTCTGTGTTCCACTGTACCCGCTCCCTGTTCCCCTGTACATGCTGTGTGTTCCACGGTACCCGCTCCGTGTTCCACTGTGCCTGCTCTGTGTTTCTCTGTAACCGCTCCCTGATCCCCTGCACCTGCTCCCTGCACTCTTGTACCCGCTCCGTGTTCACCTATACCCACTCCGTGTTCCCCTGTACCTGCTCCCTGTACTCTTGTACCCACTCCGTGTTCACCTATACCCGCTCCGTGTTCCCCTGTACCTGCTCCCTGTACTCTTGTACCCACTCCGTGTTCACCTATACCCGCTCCGTGTTCCCTGTATCTTCTCCCTGTACTCTTGTACCCGCTCAGTGTTCACCTGTACCTGCTCCGTGTTCCCCTGCACCTGCTCCCCATTCTTCTGTACCCGCTCCGTGTTCTCCTGTACCGTTCGTGTTCCCTTGTATCCGCTTCCTCTTCCCCTGTACCTGCTCTGTGTTCCACTGTACGCGCTCCCTGTTCCTCTGTACCCGCTCCGTTTTCTCCTGTACCGTTCGTATTCCCTTGTATCCGCTTCTTCTTCCCCTCTACCTGCTCTGTGTTCCACTGTACGCGCTCCCTGTTCCCCTGTACCTGCTCTGTGTTCCACTGTACCCGCTCCATGTTGCGCTGTACCTGCTCTGTGTTCCACTGTACCCGCTCCCTGTTCCCCTGTACCCGCTCTGTGTTCCCCTGTACCCGCTCCCTGTTTCTCTGTACCCGCTCCTTGTAACCCTGTACCTACTCTTTGTTCCCCTGTACCCTCTCCCTATTCCACTGTACCTGCTCTGTGTTCCACTGTACCCGCTCCCGGTTCCCCTATACCTGCTCTGTGTTCTACTGTACCCGTTCACTGTTCCCCTGTACCGGCTCTGTGTTCCACTGTACCCGCTCCCTGTTCCCCTGTACCGTCTCTGTGTTCCACTGTAGCCGCTCCCTGTTCCGCTGTACCTGCTCTGTGTTCCACTGTACCCGCTCCCTGTTCCCCTGTACCTGCTCTGTGTTCCACTGTACCCGCTCCCTATTCCCCTGTACGTGCTCTGTGTTCCACTTTACCTGCTCCCTGTTCCCCTGTACATGTGACCTGTTCCTCTGTAACCGCTCTGTGTTCCCTTGTACCTGTTACCTGTTACGTTGTTCCTTGTCCCACTGTACCCGCTCCATGTTCCCCTGGACCCGCTCCATGTTCCCCTCTCCCTGCTCCATGTTCCCCTGTACATGTTACGTGTTCCGCTATACCCGCTCCCTGTTCCCCTGTACCTGCTCTGTGTTCCGCTATATCCGCTCCCTTTTCCCCTGTACCTGCTCTGTGTTCCACTGTACCCGCTCCCTGTTCCCCTGTATCTGCTCTGTGTTCCGCTGTACCCGCTCCCTATTCCCCTGTACTTGCTCTATGTTCCACTGTACCCGCTCCCTGTTCCCCTGTACCGTCTCTGTGTTCCACTGTACCCGCTCCCTGTTCCGCTGTATCTGCTCTGTGTTCCACTGTACCCACTCCCTGTTCCCCTGTACCTGTTCTGAGTTCCACTGTACCCGCTCCCTGTTCCCCTGTACCTGCTCTGGGTTCCACTTTACCCGCTCCCTGTTCCCCTGTACCTACTCTGTTTCCGCTGTAGTCGCTCCCTGTTCCCCTATAACTGCTTTGTGTTCTGCTGTACCCGCTCCCTGTTCCCCTGTACCTGCTCCGTGTTCCGCTGTACCCGATCCCTGTTCCCCTGTACCTGCTCCGTGTTCCCTTGTACCCATCCAGTGTTCCCCTGTACACGCTCATTGCTCCACTGTACCCGCTCCATGTTCTGCTGTACCCGATCCGTGGTCCGCTGTACCATATCCATGTTCTGCTGTACCCGCTCCATGTTCCCCTGTACGTGCCCCCTGTTCCCCTGTACCCGCTCGCTGTTACCCTGTTCCTTGTTTCCATGTACCCGCTCCGTGTTTCCCTGTACCTGCTCTGTGTTCCGCTGTACCCGCTACATGTTCCCCTGTTCCTTGTTCCCCCTGCTCCGTGTTCCATTGGACCCGCTCCGTGATAACCTATACACGCTCTGTGTTCTCCTGCAGCCGCTCTCTGTTCCCCTGTACTCGCTCCGTCTTTCCCTGGACCCACTCCGTGCTCTGCTTCCTCTGTACCCGCTCCCTGTTCCCCTGTAGCTGCTCCCTGTACTCCTTTACCCACTCAATGTGCCCCTGTACCTACTCCTTGTTCCGCTTCCTCTGTACCCGCTCCGTCTTGCCCTGTACCTGTTCCGTTCCCCATGTACCCGCTCCCTGTTCCCCTGCACCCGCTCCCTGTTCCCCTGTACCCGCTCCGAGTTCCCCTGTACCCCCTTCGTGTTCCTCTGTAGCCGCTCCGTGTTCCACTGTACCAGCTACCTGTTCCCCTGCACCTGCTCTGTGTTCCCCGGTACTGGCTACCAGTTCCCCTGTACCCACTCTGTGTTCCCCTGTACTGGCTACCTGTTCCCCTGTACCCGCTCTGTGTTCCCCTGGACCTGCCCACTGTCCCCCTTTACCCGCTCCCTGTTCCCGTTTACCCGCTCCGTGTGCCCCTGTGCCTGCTCCGCGTTCTCCTGCAGCTGCTCTGGTTCCCCTTTACTCAATCTCTGTTCCCCTCTAACTGCTCCGTGTTCCTCTGTACCCACTCACTGTTCACCTGTACCTGCTCCATATGCTCCTGTACCCGCTCCGTGTTCCCTTGTAGCCGCTCCCTGTACCCCTGTAACCGCTCCATGTTCCCCTGTACCCGCTCATTGTTCCCCTGTACCAACTCTGTGTTCTACTGTACCTGCTCTGTATTCTAGTGTACCCTCTCCCTGTTCCCCTGTACCTGCTCTGTGTTCCACTGTACCCGCTCCCTGTTCCCTTGTACCCGCTCTGTGTTCCACTTTACCTGCTTATTGTTCCCCTGTACCTGCTCTGTGTTCCACTGAACCCGCTCCCTGTTCTCCTGTACCTGCTCCGTGTTCTGCTGCACCCGCTCCCTGTTCCCCTGCACCCGCTCCCTGTTGCCCTGTACCCGCTCCGAGTTCCCCTGTACCCCCACCGTGTTCCTCTGTACCAGCTCCCTGTTCCCCTGTACCTTCTCTGTGTTCCACTGTAGCCGCTCCCTGTTCCGCTGTACCTGCTCTGTGTTCCGCTGTACCCGCTCCCTGTTCTGCTGTTCCTGCTCTGTGTTCCACTGTACTCGCTCCCTGTTCCCCTGTATCTGCTCCCTGTTCCCCTGTACCCGCTCCGTGTTCCCTTGTACATGCTCCCTGTTCCCCTGTACGTGCTACCTGTTCCCCTGTACGTGCTACCTGTTCCTCTGTACCTGCTCCCTGTTGCTCTGTACCCACTCCGTGTTCCCCTGCAGCCACTCTCTGTACCCCTGTACCTGCTCCCCATTCCTCTGTATCCGCTCCGTGTTCTCCTGTACTGTTCGTGTTCCCTTGTATCCTCTACCTGTTCCCCTGTACCTGCTCTGTGTTCCACTGTACGCGCTCCATGTTCCCCTGCACCAGCTCTGTGTTCCACTGTACCCGCTGCCTGTTGCGCTGTACCTGCTCTGTGTTCCACTGTACTCGCTCGCTGTTCCCCTGTACCCGCTCTGTGTTCCCCTCTACCCGCTCCCTGTTTCTCTGTAGCAGCTCCTTGTACCGCTGTACCTGCTCTGTGTTCCCCTGTACCCTCTCCCTATTCCCCTGTACGTGCTCTGTGTTCCACTTTACCTGCTCCCTCTTCCCCTGTACCTGCTCTGTGTTCCACTGTACCCGCTCCCTGTTCCCCTGTACCTGCTCTGTGTTCCACTGTACCCGCTCCCTGTTCCCCTGTACCTGCTCTGTGTTCTGCTGTACCCGCTCCCTGTTCCCCTGTACCTGCTCCGTGTTCCGCTGTACCCGACACCTGTTCCCCTGTACGTGCTCTGTGTTCCACTGTACCCGCTCCCTGTTCCCCTGTACATGCTGTGTGTTCCAGGGTACCCGCTCCGTGTTCCACTGTACCTGCTCTGTGTTTCGCTGTAACCGCTCCCTGATCCCCTGCACCTGCTCCCTGCACTCTTGTACACGCTCCGTATTCACCTATACCCACTCCGTGTTCCCCGGTACCTGCTCCCTGTACTCTTGTACCCACTCCGTGTTCACCTATACCCGCTCCGTGTTCACTGTATCTTCTCCCTGTACTCTTGTACCCGCTCAGTGTTCACCTGTACCTGCTCCGTGTTCCCCTGCACCTGCTCCCCATTCTTCTGTACCCGCTCCGTGTTCTCCTGTACCGTTCGTGTTCCCTTGTATCCGCTTCCTCTTCCCCTGTACCTGCTCTGTGTTCCACTGTACGCGCTCCCTGTTCCTCTGTACCCGCTCCGTTTTCTCCTGTACCGTTCGTATTCCCTTGTATCCGCTTCCTCTTCCCCTGTACCTGCTCTGTGTTCCACTGTACGCGCTCCCTGTTCCCCTGTACCTGCTCTGTGTTCCACTGTACCCGCTCCATGTTGCGCTGTACCTGCTCTGTGTTCCACTGTACCCGCTCCCTGTTCCCCTGTACCCGCTCTGTGTTCCCCTGTACCCGCTCCCTGTTTCTCTGTACCCGCTCCTTGTAACCCTGTACCTACTCTTTGTTCCCCTGTACCCTCTCCCTATTCCACTGTACCTGCTCTGTGTTCCACTGTACCCGCTCCCGGTTCCCCTATACCTGCTCTGTGTTCTACTGTACCCGTTCCCTGTTCTGCTGTACCTGCTCTGTGTTCTACTGTACCCGCTCCCTGTTCCCCTGTACCTGCTCTGTGTTCCACTGTATCCGCTCCCTGTTACCCTGTACCTGCTCTGTGTTCCACTGTACCCGCTCCCTATTCCCCTGTACCTGCTCTGTGTTCCACTTTACCTTCTCCCTGTTCCCCTGTACCTGCTCTGTGTTCCACTGTAGCCGCTCCCTGTTCCGCTGTACCTGCTCTGTGTTCCGCTGTACCCGCTCCCTGTTCTGTTCATGCTCTGTGTTCCACTGTACTCGCTCCCTGTTCCCCTGTACCTGCTCCCTGTTCCCCTGCACCCGCTCCGTGTTCCCTTGTACATGCTCCCTGTTCCCCTGTCCGTGCTACCTGTTCCCCTGTACGTGCTACCTGTTCCTCTGGACCTGCTCCCTGTTGCTCTGTACCCACTCCGTATTCCCCTGCAGCCACTCTCTGTACCCCTGTACCTGCTCCCCATTCCTCTGTATCCGCTCCGTGTTCTCCTGTACTGTTCGTGTTCCCTTGTATCCTCTACCTGTTCCCCTGTACCTGCTCTGTGTTCCACTGTACGCGCTCATTGTTCCCCTGCACCAGCTCTGTGTTCCACTGTACCCGCTCCCTGTTGCGCTGTACCTGCTCTGTGTTCCACTGTACCCGCTCGCTGTTCCCCTGTACCCGCTCTGTGTTCCCCTGTACCCGCTCCCTGTTTCTCTGTAGCAGCTCCTTGTACCGCTGTACCTGCTCTGTGTTCCCCTGTACCCTCTCCCAATTCCCCTGTACGTGCTCTGTGTTCCACTTTACCTGCTCCCTCTTCCCCTGTACCTGCTCTGTGTTCCACTGTACCCGCTCCCTGTTCCCCTGTACCTGCTCTGTGTTCCACTGTACCCGCTCCCTGTTCCCCTGTACCTGCTCTGTGTTCCACTGTAGCCGCTCCCTGTTCCGCTGTACCTGCTCTGTGTTCCCCTGTACCCGCTCCCTGTTTTTCTGTACCCGCTCCTTGTAACCCTGTACCTACTCTTTGTTCCCCTGTACCCTCTCCCTATTCCACTGTACCTGCTCTGTGTTCCACTGTACCCGCTCCCGGTTCCCCTATACCTGCTCTGTATTCTACTGTACCCGTTCCCTGTTCTGCTGTACCTGCTCTGTGTTCTACTGTACCCGCTCCCTGTTCCCCTGTACCTGCTCTGTGTTCCACTGTATCCGCTCCCTGTTACCCTGTACCTGCTCTGTGTTCCACTGTACCCGCTCCCTATTCCCCTGTACCTGCTCTGTGTTTCACTTTACCTTCTCCCTGTTCCCCTGTACCTGCTCTGTGTTCCACTGTAGCCGCTCCCTGTTCCGCTGTACCTGCTCTGTGTTCCGCTGTACCCGCTCCCTGTTCTGTTCCTGCTCTGTGTTCCACTGTACTCGCTCCCTGTTCGCCTGTACCTGCTCCCTGTTCCCCTGCACCCGCTCCGTGTTCCCTTGTACATGCTCCCTGTTCCCCTGTCCGTGCTACCTGTTCCCCTGTACGTGCTACCTGTTCCTCTGGACCTGCTCCCTGTTGCTCTGTACCCACTCCGTATTCCCCTGCAGCCACTCTCTGTACCCCTGTACCTGCTCCCCATTCCTCTGTATCCGCTCCGTGTTCTCCTGTACTGTTCGTGTTCCCTTGTATCCTCTACCTGTTCCCCTTTACCTGCTCTGTGTTCCACTGTACGCGCTCCCTGTTCCCCTGCACCAGCTCTGTGTTCCACTGTACCCGCTCCCTGTTGCGCTGTACCTGCTCTGTGTTCCACTGTACCCGCTCGCTGTTCCCCTGTACCCGCTCTGTGTTCCCCTGTACCCGCTCCCTGTTTCTCTGTAGCAGCTCCTTGTACCGCTGTACCTGCTCTGTGTTCCCCTGTACCCTCTCCCAATTCCCCTGTACGTGCTCTGTGTTCCACTTTACCTTCTCCCTGTTCCCCTGTACCTGCTCTGTGTTCCACTGTAGCCGCTCCCTGTTCCGCTGTACCTGCTCTGTGTTCCGCTGTACCCGCTCCCTGTTCTGTTCCTGCTCTGTGTTCCACTGTACTCGCTCCCTGTTCCCCTGTACCTGCTCCCTGTTCCCCTGCACCCGCTCCGTGTTCCCTTGTACATGCTCCCTGTTCCCCTGTCCGTGCTACCTGTTCCCCTGTACGTGCTACCTGTTCCTCTGGACCTGCTCCCTGTTGCTCTTTACCCACTCCGTATTCCCCTGCAGCCACTCTCTGTACCCCTGTACCTGCTCCCCATTCCTCTGTATCCGCTCCGTGTTCTCCTGTACTGTTCGTGTTCCCTTGTATCCTCTACCTGTTCCCCTTTACCTGCTCTGTGTTCCACTGTACGCGCTCCCTGTTCCCCTGCACCAGCTCTGTGTTCCACTGTACCCGCTCCCTGTTGCGCTGTACCTGCTCTGTGTTCCACTGTACCCGCTCGCTGTTCCCCTGTACCCGCTCTGTGTTCCCCTGTACCCGCTCCCTGTTTCTCTGTAGCAGCTCCTTGTACCGCTGTACCTGCTCTGTGTTCCCCTGTACCCTCTCCCAATTCCCCTGTACGTGCTCTGTGTTCCACTTTACCTGCTCCCTCTTCCCCTGTACCTGCTCTGTGTTCCACTGTACCCGCTCCCTGTTCCCCTGTACCTGCTCTGTGTTCCACTGTACCCGCTCCCTGTTCCCCTGTACCTGCTCTGTGTTCTGCTGTACCCGCTCCCTGTTCCCCTGTACGTGCTCCGTGTTCCGCTGTACCCGACACCTGTTCCCCTGTACGTGCTCTGTGTTCCACTGTACCCGCTCCCTGTTCCCCTGTACATGCTGTGTGTTCCACGGTACCCGCTCCGTGTTCCACTGTGCCTGCTCTGTGTTTCTCTGTAACCGCTCCCTGATCCCCTGCACCTGCTCCCTGCACTCTTGTACCCGCTCCGTGTTCACCTATACCCACTCCGTGTTCCCCTGTACCTGCTCCCTGTACTCTTGTACCCACTCCGTGTTCACCTATACCCGCTCCGTGTTCCCCTGTACCTGCTCCCTGTACTCTTGTACCCACTCCGTGTTCACCTATACCCGCTCCGTGTTCCCTGTATCTTCTCCCTGTACTCTTGTACCCGCTCAGTGTTCACCTGTACCTGCTCCGTGTTCCCCTGCACCTGCTCCCCATTCTTCTGTACCCGCTCCGTGTTCTCCTGTACCTTTCGTGTTCCCTTGTATCCGCTTCCTCTTCCCCTGTACCTGCTCTGTGTTCCACTGTACGCGCTCCCTGTTCCTCTGTACCCGCTCCGTTTTCTCCTGTACCGTTCGTATTCCCTTGTATCCGCTTCTTCTTCCCCTCTACCTGCTCTGTGTTCCACTGTACGCGCTCCCTGTTCCCCTGTACCTGCTCTGTGTTCCACTGTACCCGCTCCATGTTGCGCTGTACCTGCTCTGTGTTCCACTGTACCCGCTCCCTGTTCCCCTGTACCCGCTCTGTGTTCCCCTGTACCCGCTCCCTGTTTCTCTGTACCCGCTCCTTGTAACCCTGTACCTACTCTTTGTTCCCCTGTACCCTCTCCCTATTCCACTGTACCTGCTCTGTGTTCCACTGTACCCGCTCCCGGTTCCCCTATACCTGCTCTGTGTTCTACTGTACCCGTTCACTGTTCCCCTGTACCGGCTCTGTGTTCCACTGTACCCGCTCCCTGTTCCCCTGTACCGTCTCTGTGTTCCACTGTAGCCGCTCCCTGTTCCGCTGTACCTGCTCTGTGTTCCACTGTACCCGCTCCCTGTTCCCCTGTACCTGCTCTGTGTTCCACTGTACCCGCTCCCTATTCCCCTGTACGTGCTCTGTGTTCCACTTTACCTGCTCCCTGTTCCCCTGTACATGTGACCTGTTCCTCTGTAACCGCTCTGTGTTCCCTTGTACCTGTTACCTGTTACGTTGTTCCTTGTCCCACTGTACCCGCTCCATGTTCCCCTGGACCCGCTCCATGTTCCCCTCTCCCTGCTCCATGTTCCCCTGTACATGTTACGTGTTCCGCTATACCCGCTCCCTGTTCCCCTGTATCTGCTCTGTGTTCCGCTGTACCCGCTCCCTATTCCCCTGTACTTGCTCTATGTTCCACTGTACCCGCTCCCTGTTCCCCTGTACCGTCTCTGTGTTCCACTGTACCCGCTCCCTGTTCCGCTGTATCTGCTCTGTGTTCCACTGTACCCACTCCCTGTTCCCCTGTACCTGTTCTGAGTTCCACTGTACCCGCTCCCTGTTCCCCTGTACCTGCTCTGGGTTCCACTTTACCCGCTCCCTGTTCCCCTGTACCTCCTCTGTTTCCGCTGTAGTCGCTCCCTGTTCCCCTATAACTGCTTTGTGTTCTGCTGTACCCGCTCCCTGTTCCCCTGTACCTGCTCCGTGTTCCGCTGTACCCGATCCCTGTTCCCCTGTACCTGCTCCGTGTTCCCTTGTACCCATCCAGTGTTCCCCTGTACACGCTCATTGCTCCACTGTACCCGCTCCATGTTCTGCTGTACCCGATCCGTGGTCCGCTGTACCATATCCATGTTCTGCTGTACCCGCTCCATGTTCCCCTGTACGTGCCCCCTGTTCCCCTGTACCCGCTCGCTGTTACCCTGTTCCTTGTTTCCATGTACCCGCTCCGTGTTTCCCTGTACCTGCTCTGTGTTCCGCTGTACCCGCTACATGTTCCCCTGTTCCTTGTTCCCCCTGCTCCGTGTTCCATTGGACCCGCTCCGTGATAACCTATACACGCTCTGTGTTCTCCTGCAGCCGCTCTCTGTTCCCCTGTACTCGCTCCGTCTTTCCCTGGACCCACTCCGTGCTCTGCTTCCTCTGTACCCGCTCCCTGTTCCCCTGTAGCTGCTCCCTGTACTCCTTTACCCACTCCATGTGCCCCTGTACCTACTCCTTGTTCCGCTTCCTCTGTACCCGCTCCGTCTTGCCCTGTACCTGTTCCGTTCCCCATGTACCCGCTCCCTGTTCCCCTGCACCCGCTCCCTGTTCCCCTGTACCCGCTCCGAGTTCCCCTGTACCCCCTTCGTGTTCCTCTGTAGCCGCTCCGTGTTCCACTGTACCAGCTACCTGTTCCCCTGCACCTGCTCTGTGTTCCCCGGTACTGGCTACCAGTTCCCCTGTACCCACTCTGTGTTCCCCTGTACTGGCTACCTGTTCCCCTGTACCCGCTCTGTGTTCCCCTGGACCTGCCCACTGTCCCCCTTTACCCGCTCCCTGTTCCCGTTTACCCGCTCCGTGTGCCCCTGTGCCTGCTCCGCGTTCTCCTGCAGCTGCTCTGGTTCCCCTTTACTCAATCTCTGTTCCCCTCTAACTGCTCCGTGTTCCTCTGTACCCACTCACTGTTCACCTGTACCTGCTCCATATGCTCCTGTACCCGCTCCGTGTTCCCTTGTAGCCGCTCCCTGTACCCCTGTAACCGCTCCATGTTCCCCTGTACCCGCTCATTGTTCCCCTGTACCAACTCTGTGTTCTACTGTACCTGCTCTGTATTCTAGTGTACCCTCTCCCTGTTCCCCTGTACCTGCTCTGTGTTCCACTGTACCCGCTCCCTGTTCCCTTGTACCCGCTCTGTGTTCCACTTTACCTGCTTATTGTTCCCCTGTACCTGCTCTGTGTTCCACTGAACCCGCTCCCTGTTCTCCTGTACCTGCTCCGTGTTCTGCTGCACCCGCTCCCTGTTCCCCTGCACCCGCTCCCTGTTGCCCTGTACCCGCTCCGAGTTCCCCTGTACCCCCACCGTGTTCCTCTGTACCAGCTCCCTGTTCCCCTGTACCTTCTCTGTGTTCCACTGTAGCCGCTCCCTGTTCCGCTGTACCTGCTCTGTGTTCCGCTGTACCCGCTCCCTGTTCCGCTCTACCTGCTCTGTATTAGACTGTACCCGCTCGCTGTTCCCCTGTACCTGCTCTGTGTTCCGCTGTACCCGCTCCCTGTTCCCCTGTACCTGCTCTATGTTCCACTGTACCCGCTCCCTGATCCCCTGTACCTTCTCTGTGTTCCACTGTAGCCGCTCCCTGTTCCGCTGTACCTGCTCTGTGTTCCGCTGTACCCGCTCCCTGTTCTGCTGTTCCTGCTCTGTGTTCCACTGTACTCGCTCCCTGTTCCCCTGTATCTGCTCCCTGTTCCCCTGTACCCGCTCCGTGTTCCCTTGTACATGCTCCCTGTTCCCCTGTACGTGCTACCTGTTCCCCTGTACGTGCTACCTGTTCCTCTGTACCTGCTCCCTGTTGCTCTGTACCCACTCCGTGTTCCCCTGCAGCCACTCTCTGTACCCCTGTACCTGCTCCCCATTCCTCTGTATCCGCTCCGTGTTCTCCTGTACTGTTCGTGTTCCCTTGTATCCTCTACCTGTTCCCCTGTACCTGCTCTGTGTTCCACTGTACGCGCTCCCTGTTCCCCTGCACCAGCTCTGTGTTCCACTGTACCCGCTGCCTGTTGCGCTGTACCTGCTCTGTGTTCCACTGTACTCGCTCGCTGTTCCCCTGTACCCGCTCTGTGTTCCCCTCTACCCGCTCCCTGTTTCTCTGTAGCAGCTCCTTGTACCACTGTACCTGCTCTGTGTTCCCCTGTACCCTCTCCCTATTCCCCTGTACGTGCTCTGTGTTCCACTTTACCTGCTCCCTCTTCCCCTGTACCTGCTCTGTGTTCCACTGTACCCGCTCCCTGTTCCCCTGTACCTGCTCTGTGTTCCACTGTACCCGCTCCCTGTTCCCCTGTACCTGCTCTGTGTTCTGCTGTACCCGCTCCCTGTTCCCCTGTACCTGCTCCGTGTTCCGCTGTACCCGACACCTGTTCCCCTGTACGTGCTCTGTGTTCCACTGTACCCGCTCCCTGTTCCCCTGTACATGCTGTGTGTTCCAGGGTACCCGCTCCGTGTTCCACTGTACCTGCTCTGTGTTTCGCTGTAACCGCTCCCTGATCCCCTGCACCTGCTCCCTGCACTCTTGTACACGCTCCGTATTCACCTATACCCACTCCGTGTTCCCCGGTACCTGCTCCCTGTACTCTTGTACCCACTCCGTGTTCACCTATACCCGCTCCGTGTTCACTGTATCTTCTCCCTGTACTCTTGTACCCGCTCAGTGTTCACCTGTACCTGCTCCGTGTTCCCCTGCACCTGCTCCCCATTCTTCTGTACCCGCTCCGTGTTCTCCTGTACCGTTCGTGTTCCCTTGTATCCGCTTCCTCTTCCCCTGTACCTGCTCTGTGTTCCACTGTACGCGCTCCCTGTTCCTCTGTACCCGCTCCGTTTTCTCCTGTACCGTTCGTATTCCCTTGTATCCGCTTCCTCTTCCCCTGTACCTGCTCTGTGTTCCACTGTACGCGCTCCCTGTTCCCCTGTACCTGCTCTGTGTTCCACTGTACCCGCTCCATGTTGCGCTGTACCTGCTCTGTGTTCCACTGTACCCGCTCCCTGTTCCCCTGTACCCGCTCTGTGTTCCACTGTACCCGCTCCCTGTTTCTCTGTACCCGCTCCTTGTAACCCTGTACCTACTCTTTGTTCCCCTGTACCCTCTCCCTATTCCACTGTACCTGCTCTGTGTTCCACTGTACCCGCTCCCGGTTCCCCTATACCTGCTCTGTGTTCTACTGTACCCGTTCCCTGTTCTGCTGTACCTGCTCTGTGTTCTACTGTACCCGCTCCCTGTTCCCCTGTACCTGCTCTGTGTTCCACTGTATCCGCTCCCTGTTACCCTGTACCTGCTCTGTGTTCCACTGTACCCGCTCCCTATTCCCCTGTACCTGCTCTGTGTTCCACTTTACCTTCTCCCTGTTCCCCTGTACCTGCTCTGTGTTCCACTGTAGCCGCTCCCTGTTCCGCTGTACCTGCTCTGTGTTCCGCTGTACCCGCTCCCTGTTCTGTTCATGCTCTGTGTTCCACTGTACTCGCTCCCTGTTCCCCTGTACCTGCTCCCTGTTCCCCTGCACCCGCTCCGTGTTCCCTTGTACATGCTCCCTGTTCCCCTGTCCGTGCTACCTGTTCCCCTGTACGTGCTACCTGTTCCTCTGGACCTGCTCCCTGTTGCTCTGTACCCACTCCGTATTCCCCTGCAGCCACTCTCTGTACCCCTGTACCTGCTCCCCATTCCTCTGTATCCGCTCCGTGTTCTCCTGTACTGTTCGTGTTCCCTTTTATCCTCTACCTGTTCCCCTGTACCTGCTCTGTGTTCCACTGTACGCGCTCCCTGGTCCCCTGCACCAGCTCTGTGTTCCACTGTACCCGCTCCCTGTTGCGCTGTACCTGCTCTGTGTTCCACTGTACCCGCTCGCTGTTCCCCTGTACCCGCTCTGTGTTCCCCTGTACCCGCTCCCTGTTTCTCTGTAGCAGCTCCTTGTACCGCTGTACCTGCTCTGTGTTCCCCTGTACCCTCTCCCAATTCCCCTGTACGTGCTCTGTGTTCCACTTTACCTGCTCCCTCTTCCCCTGTACCTGCTCTGTGTTCCACTGTACCCGCTCCCTGTTCCCCTGTACCTGCTCTGTGTTCCACTGTACCCGCTCCCTGTTCCCCTGTACCTGCTCTGTGTTCTGCTGTACCCGCTCCCTGTTCCCCTGTACCTGCTCCGTGTTCCGCTGTACCCGACACCTGTTCCGCTGTACGTGCTCTGTGTTCCACTGTACCCGCTCCCTGTTCCCCTGTACATGCTGTGTGTTCCACGGTACCCGCTCCGTGTTCCACTGTACCTGCTCTGTGTTTCGCTGTAACCGCTCCCTGATCCCCTGCACCTGCTCCCTGCACTCTTGTACCCGCTCCGTGTTCACCTATACACACTCCGTGTTCCCCTGTACCTGCTCCCTGTACTCTTGTACCCACTCAGTGTTCACCTATACCCGCTCCGTGTTCCCTGTATATTCTCCCTGTACTCTTGTACCCGCTCCGTGTTCACCTGTACCTGCTCCGTGTTCCCCTGTACCTGCTCCCCATTCCTCTGTACCCGCTCCATGTTCTCCTGTACCGTTCGTGTTCCCTTGTATCCGCTTTCTCTTCCCCTGTACCTGCTCTGTGCTCCACTGTACGCGCTCCCTGTTCCCCTGTACCTGCTCTGTGTTCCACTGTACCCGCTCCCTGTTGCGCTGTACCTGCTCTGTGTTCCACTGTACCCGCTCCCTGTTCCCCTGTACCCGCTCTGTGTTCCCACGTACCCGCTACCTGTTTCTCTGTACCCGCTCCTTGTAACCCTGTACCTACTCTGTGTTCCCCTGTACCCTCTCCCTATTCCACTGTACCTGCTCTGTGTTCCACTGTACCCGCTCCCTGTTCCCCTATACCTGCTCTGTGTTCTACTGTACCCGTTCCCTGTTCTGCTGTACCTGCTCTGTGTTCTACTGTACCCGCTCCCTGTTTCTCTGTACCCGCTCCTTGTAACCCTGTACCTACTCTGTGTTCCCCTGTACCCTCTCCCTATTCCACTGTACCTGCTCTGTGTTCCACTGTACCCGCTCCCTGTTCCCCTATACCTGCTCTGTGTTCTACTGTACCCGTTCCCTGTTCTGCTGTACCTGCTCTGTGTTCTACTGTACCCGCTCCCTGTTCCCCTGTACCTGCTCTGTGTTCCACTGTACTCGCTCCCTGTTCCCCTGTACCTGCTCTGTGTTCTGCTGTACCCGCTCCCTGTTCCCCTGTACCTGCTCCGTATTCTGCTGTACCCGATCCCTGTTCCCCTCTACCTGCTCTGTGTTCCACTGTACCCGCTCCCTGTTCCCCTGTACATGCTGTGTGTTCCACTGCACCCGCTCCCTGTTCCCCGGTAACTGCTCTGTGTTTCGTTGTACCCGATCCCTGTACTCTTGCACCCGCTCCGTGTTCAACTGTACCCACTCCGTGTTCCCCTGTCCCTGCTCCCTGTAGTCTTGTACCCGCTCCGTGTTCACCTATACCCGCTCCGTGTTCCCTGTACCTGCTCCCTGTACTCTTGTACACGCTCTGTGTTCACCTGTACCTGCTCCGTGTTCCCCTGTACCTGCTCCCTGTTCCCATGTACATGTGACCTGTTCCTCTGTAACCGCTCTGTGTTTCCCTGTACCTGTTACCTGTTAAGCTGTTCCTTGTCCCACTGTACCCGCTCCATGTTCCCCTGTACCCGCTCCATGTTCCCCTCTCCCTGCTCCATGTTCCCCTGTACATGTTCCGTGTTCCTCTGTACCCGCTCACGGTTCCTCTGTACCTGCTCCCTGTTCCGCTGTACCCGCTCTGTGTTCCACTGTACCCGCTCCCTGTTCCCCTGTACCTTCTCTGTGTTCCGCTATACCCGCTCCCTGTTCCCCTGTACCTGCTCTGTGTTCCACTGTACCCGCTTCCTGTTCCCCTGTACCTGCTCTGTGTTCCGCTGTACCCGCTCCCTGTTCCCCTGCACCTGCTCTATGTTCCACTGTACCCGCTCCCTGTTCCCCTCTACCGTCTCTGTGTTCAACTGTAGCCGCTCCCTGTTCCGCTGTACCTGCTCTGTGTTCCACTGTACCCGCATCCTGTTCCCCTGTACCTGCTCTGTGTTCCACTGTACCCGCTCCCTGTTCCCCTGTACCTGCTCTGTGCTCCCCTGTACCCGCTCCCTGTTCCCCTGTACCTGCTCTGTGTTCCACTATACCCGCTCCCTCTTCCCCTGTACCTGCTCTGTGTTTCCGCTGTAGTCGCTCCCTGTTCCCCTGTACCTGCTCTGTGTTGTGCTGTACCCGCTCCCTGTTCCCCTGTACCTGCTCCGTGTTCCACTGTACCCGATCCCTGTTCCCCTGTACCTGCTACGTGTTCCGCTGTACCTGCTCCCCATTCCTCTGTACCCGCTCCGTGTTCTCCTGTACCGTTCGTGTTCCCTGGTATCCGCGCACTCTTCCGCTGTCCCTGCTCTGTGTTCCACTGTACGCGCTCCCTGTTCCCCTGTACCTGCTCTGTGTTCCACTGTACCCGCTCCCTGTTGCGCTGTACCTGCTCTGTGTTCCACTGTCCCCGCTCCCTGTTCCCCTGTACCCGCTCTGTGTTCCCCTGTACCCGCTCCCTGTTTCTCTGTACCCGCTCCTTGTAACCCTGTACCTACTCTGTGTTCCCCTGTACCCTCTCCCTATTCCACTGTACCTGCTCTGTGTTCCACTGTACCCGCTCCGTGTAGTCTTGTACCCGCTCCGTGTTCACCTATACCCGCTCCGTGTTCCCTGTACCCGACACCTGTTCCGCTGTACGTGCTCTGTGTTCCACTGTACCCGCTCCCTGTTCCCCTGTACATGCCGTGTGTTCCACGGTACCCGCTCCGTGTTCCACTGTACCTGCTCTGTGTTTCGCTGTAACCGCTCCCTGATCCCCTGCACCTGCTCCCTGCACTCTTGTACCCGCTCCGTGTTCACCTATACCCACTCCGTGTTCCCCTGTACCTGCTCCCTGTACTCTTGTACCCACTCCGTGTTCACCTATACCCGCTCCGTGTTCCCTGTATATTCTCCCTGTACTCTTGTACCCGCTCCGTGTTCACCTGTACCTGCTCCGTGTTCCCCTGTACCTGCTCCCCATTCCTCTGTACCCGCTCCATGTTCTCCTGTACCGTTCGTGTTCCCTTGTATCCGCTTCCTCTTCCCCTGTACCTGCTCTGTGTTCCACTGTACGCGCTCCCTGTTCCCCTGTACCTGCTCTGTGTTCCACTGTACCCGCTCCCTGTTGCGCTGTACCTGCTCTGTGTTCCACTGTACCCGCTCCCTGTTCCCCTGTACCCGCTCTGTGTTCCCACGTACCCGCTCCCTGTTTCTCTGTACCCGCTCCTTGTAACCCTGTACCTACTCTGTGTTCCCCTGTACCCTCTCCCTATTCCACTGTACCTGCTCTGTGTTCCACTGTACCCGCTCCCTGTTCCCCTATACCTGCTCTGTGTTCTACTGTACCCGTTCCCTGTTCTGCTGTACCTGCTCTGTGTTCTACTGTACCCGCTCCCTGTTTCTCTGTACCCGCTCCTTGTAACCCTGTACCTACTCTGTGTTCCCCTGTACCCTCTCCCTATTCCACTGTACCTGCTCTGTGTTCCACTGTACCCGCTCCCTGTTCCCCTATACCTGCTCTGTGTTCTACTGTACCCGTTCCCTGTTCTGCTGTACCTGCTCTGTGTTCTACTGTACCCGCTCCCTGGTCCCCTGTACCTGCTCTGTGTTCCGCTGTACCCGCTCCCTGTTCCCCTGTACCTGCTCTGTGTTCCACTGTACCCGCTCCCTATTCCCCTGTACCTGCTCTGTGTTCCACTTTACCTGCTCCCTGTTCCCCTGTACCTGCTCTGTGTTCCACTGTACTCGCTCCCTGTTCCCCTGTACCTGCTCTGTGTTCTGCTGTACCCGCTCCCTGTTCCCCTGTACCTGCTCCGTATTCCGCTGTACCCGATCCCTGTTCCCCTCTACCTGCTCTGTGTTCCACTGTACCCGCTCCCTGTTCCCCTGTACATGCTGTGTGTTCCACTGCACCCGCTCCCTGTTCCCCGGTAACTGCTCTGTGTTTCGTTGTACCCGATCCCTGTACTCTTGCACCCGCTCCGTGTTCACCTATACCCGCTCCGTGTTCCCTGTACCTGCTCCCTGTACTCTTGTACACGCTCTGTGTTCACCTGTACCTGCTCCGTGTTCCCCTGTACCTGCTCCCTGTTCCCATGTACATGTGACCTGTTCCTCTGTAACCGCTCTGTGTTTCCCTGTACCTGTTACCTGTTAAGCTGTTCCTTGTCCCACTGTACCCGCTCCATGTTCCCCTGTACCCGCTCCATGTTCCCCTCTCCCTGCTCCATGTTCCCCTGTACATGTTCCGTGTTCCTCTGTACCCGCTCACGGTTCCTCTGTACCTGCTCCCTGTTCCGCTGTACCCGCTCTGTGTTCCACTGTACCCGCTCCCTGTTCCCCTGTACCTTCTCTGTGTTCCGCTATACCCGCTCCCTGTTCCCCTGTACCTGCTCTGTGTTCCGCTGTACCCGCTCCCTGTTCCCCTGCACCTGCTCTATGTTCCACTGTACCCGCTCCCTGTTCCCCTCTACCGTCTCTGTGTTCAACTGTAGCCGCTCCCTGTTCCGCTGTACCTGCTCTGTGTTCCACTGTACCCGCTTCCTGTTCCCCTGTACCTGCTCTGTGTTCCACTGTACCCGCTCCCTGTTCCCCTGTACCTGCTCTGTGCTCCCCTGTACCCGCTCCCTGTTCCCCTGTACCTGCTCTGTGTTCCACTATACCCGCTCCCTCTTCCCCTGTACCTGCTCTGTGTTTCCGCTGTAGTCGCTCCCTGTTCCCCTGTACCTGCTCTGTGTTGTGCTGTACCCGCTCCCTGTTCCCCTGTACCTGCTCCGTGTTCCACTGTACCCGATCCCTGTTCCCCTGTACCTGCTACGTGTTCCGCTGTACCTGCTCCCCATTCCTCTGTACCCGCTCCGTGTTCTCCTGTACCGTTCGTGTTCCCTGGTATCCGCGCACTCTTCCCCTGTCCCTGCTCTGTGTTCCACTGTACGCGCTCCCTGTTCCCCTGTACCTGCTCTGTGTTCCACTGTACCCGCTCCCTGTTGCGCTGTACCTGCTCTGTGTTCCACTGTCCCCGCTCCCTGTTCCCCTGTACCCGCTCCCTGTAATCTTGTACCCGCTCCGTGTTCACCTGTACCTGCTCCGTGTTCCCCTGTACCTGCTCCCTGTTCCCCTGTACATGTGACCTGTTCCTCTGTAACCGCTCTGTGTTCCCCTGTACCTGTTACCTGTTACGTTGTTCCTTGTCCCACTGTACCTGCTCCGTGTTCCGCTGTACCCGATCCCTGTGCCCCTGTACCTGCTCCGTGTTCCCTTGTACCCATTCGGTGTTCCCCTGTACACGCTCATTGCTCCCCTGTATCCGCTCCATGTTCTGCTGTACCCGATCGGTGGTCCGCTGTACCATATCCATGTTCCGCTGTACCCGCTCCATGTTCCCCTGTACGTGCCCCCTGATCCCCTGTACCCGCTCCCTGTTACCCTGTTCCTTGTTTCCATGTACCCGCTCCGTGTTTCCCTGTACCTGCTCTGTGTTCCGTTGTACCCGCTACATGTTCCCCTGTACCCGTTCCCCTGTACCTGCACCGTGTTCCCCTGTACCCGCTCTCTGTTCCCCTTTACCCTCTCCGTGTTCCCCTTTATCCTCTCCGTGTTCCTCTGTACCCGCTCCATGTTCCTCTGTACCCGCTATGAGTTCCCCGTACCCTTTTCTATGTTCCCCTGTACCCGCTCCATGTTTCCCTGTGCCCTCTCCGTGTTCCCCTGTATCTGCACATGTTCTCCCCACAATCTGTTTCCCAGTCCCCATTTTGTGTTCCCATGCACCCGTACCTTATTCCCTTAATCGCTCCGTGTTCCCTTATCCTGCTCCGTTTTCTCTTGTACCCGATCCCTGTTCCCCTCTAACTTCTCTGTTCCTGCTCAGTGTTCCCTGTTCTGTGTTCGCCCATTCCGTGTTCACATGTACACGCCCTCTGTTCCCCTGTACACGCTCCATGTTCCCCTGTACCCGCTCATTTTTCGCCTGTACATGCTCAATGTTCCCCTGTACACTCTCCGTGTTCTACTGTTCCCTGTTCCCCCTGCAACGTGTTCAATTGTACCCACTCCGTTTTACACCGTAACCATTCTGTGTTGCCCTGTACCCGCTCTGTGTTCCCTTGTACCTCAGTTCCCCTGTTCCCGCTCCGTGCTCTCCTATACCAGCAATCTGTTCCTCTGGACCCGCTCCATGTTCCTCTGTACCCGCTATGAGTTCCCCGTACCCATTTCTATGTTCCCCTGTACCCGCTCTGTGTTCTCCTGTACCCGTTCTGTGTTCCCCTTTGCCCGCTCCCTGTTCCCCTTTACCCGCTCCGTGTTCCCCTGTACCCGCTCCGTGTTCCCCTGTTGCCGCTCCGTGTTCCGAAGTACCCTCTCCGTGTTCCCCTGTACCCGCTCCTGGTTCCCCTTTGCTCGCTCCCTGTTCACCTTTACCCTCTCCGTGTTCCTCTGTACCCGCTCCATGTTCCTCTGTACCCGCTATGAGTTCCCCGTACCCATTTCTGTGTTCCCCTGTACCCGCTCCATGTTCCCCTGTGCCCTCTCCGTGTTCCCCTGTATCTGCACATGTTCTCCCCACAATCTGTTCCCCAGTCACCATTTTGTGTTCCCATGCACCCGCACCTTGTTCCCTTAACCGCTCCGTGTTCCCTTATGCTGCTCCGTGTTCTCTTGTACCCGATCCCTGTTACCCTGTAAACTCTCCGTATACCCCTGTACCCGCTCCGTGTTCCCTGTACCCACTCCATGTGCCCTGTACCCGCTCCGTGTTCCCCTGTACCCGTTCCGTCTTTCCACTGTACCCGCTCCCTGTTCCCCTGTACCCGCTCTGTGTTCCCCTGTACCCGCTCCCTGTTCCCCTTTGCTCGTTCCGTGTTTCCTGTAGCCACTCCTTGTTCCCCTTTGCCCGCTCTCTGTTGCCCTGTACCTGCTCCCTGTTCCCCTGTGCACGCTCCGTTTTCCCCCAGTTCTGTGTTCCCCCTGTTCCGTGTTCCCCCTGTTCCGTGTTCCCCTGTACCTGCTCCGTGTTCCCCTGTACCCGCTTAGTGTTCCGCTCTACCCGCTCCCTGTTCCCCTGTACCCGCTCTGTGTTCCCCTTTGCCCGCTCCCTGTTCCCCTTTACCCGCTCCGTGTTCCCCTGTACCCGCTCCGTGTTCCCCTGTTGCCGCTCCGTGTTCCGCAGTACCCGCGCCGTGTTCCCCTGTAACCGCTCCCGGTTCCCCTTTGCTCGCTCCCTGTTCCCCTTTACCCTCTCCGTGTTGCTCTGTACCCGCTCCATGTTCCTCTGTACCCGCTATGAGTTCCCCGTACCCATTTCTGTGTTCCCCTGTACCCGCTCCATGTTCCCCTGTGCCCTCTCCGTGTTCCCCTGTATCTGCACATGTTCTCCCCACAATCTGTTCCCCAGTCACCATTTTGTGTTCCCATGCACCCGCACCTTGTTCCCTTAACCCGCTCCGTGTTCCCTTAACCTGCTCCGTGTTCTCTTGTACCCGATCCCTGTTACCCTGTACACTCTCCGTATACCCCTGTACCCGCTCCGTGTCCCCTGTACCCACTCCATGTGCCCTGTACCCGCTCCGTGTTCCCCTGTACCCATTCCGTCTTTCCACTGTACCTGCTCCCTGTTCCCCTGTACCCGCTCTGTGTTCCCCTGTACCCGCTCTGTGTTCCCCTTTGCCCGCTCCCTGTTCCTCTTTACCCGCTCCGTGTTCCCCTGTACCCGTTCCGTGTTCCCCTGTTGCCGCTCCGTGTTCCGCAGTACCCGCTCCGTGTTCCCCTGTACCCGCTCCCTGTTCCCCTTTGCTCGTTCCGTGTTTCCTGTAGCCACTCCTTGTTCCCCTTTGCCCGCTCTCTGTTCCCCTGTACACGCTCCGTTTTCCCCCAGTTCTGTGTTCCCCCTGTTCCGTGTTCCCCTGTACCTGCTCCGTGTTCCCCTGTACCCGCTTAGTGTTCCGCTCTACCTGCTCCCTGTTCCCCTGTACCCGCTCTGTGTTCCCCTTTGCCCGCTCCCTGTTCCCCTTTACCCGCTCCGTGTTCCCCTGTACCCGCTCCGTGTTCCCCTGTTGCCGCTCCGTGCTCCGCAATACCCGCTCCGTGTTCCCCTGTACCCGCTCCCTGATCCCCTGTACCTCCTCTGTGTTCCACTGTACCCGTTCCCTGTTCCCCTGTACCTGCTCTGTGTTCCACTATACCCGCTCCCTCTTCCCCTGTACCTGCTCTGTGTTTCCGCTGTAGTCGCTCCCTGTTCCCCTGTACCTGCTCTGTGTTGTGCTGTACCCGCTCCCTGTTCCCCTGTACCTGCTCCGTGTTCCGCTGTACCCGATCCCTGTTCCCCTGTACCTGCTACGTGTTCCGCTGTACCTGCTCCCCATTCCTCTGTACCCGCTCCGTGTTCTCCTTTACCGTTCGTGTTCCCTTGTATCCGCGCACTCTTCCCCTGTACCTGCTCTGTGTTCCACTGTACGCGCTCCCTTTTCCCCTGTACCTGCTCTGTGTTCCACTGTACCCGCTCCCTGTTGCGCTGTACCTGCTCTGTGTTCCACTGTCCCCGCTCCCTGTTCCCCTGTACCCGCTCTGTGTTCCCCTGTACCCGCTCCCTGTTTCTCTGTACCCGCTCCTTGTAACCCTGTACCTACTCTGTGTTCCCCTGTACCCTCTCCCTATTCCACTGTACCTGCTCTGTGTTCCACTGTACCCGCTCCGTGTAGTCTTGTACCCGCTCCGTGTTCACCTATACCGGCTCCGTGTTCCCTGTACCTGCTCCCTGTAATCTTGTACCCGCTCCGTGTTCACCTGTACCTGCTCCGTGTTCCCCTGTACCTGCTCCCTGTTCCCCTGTACATGTGACCTGTTCCTCTGTAACCGCTCTGTGTTCCCCTGTACCTGTTACCTGTTACGTTGTTCCTTGTCCCACTGTACCTGCTACGTGTTCCGCTGTACCCGATCCCTGTTCCCCTGTACCTACTCCGTGTTCCCTTGTACCCATTCGGTGTTCCCCTGTACACGCTCATTGCTCACCTGTACCCGCTCCATATTCTGCTGTACCCGATCCGTGGTCCGCTGTACCATATCCATGTTCCGCTGTACCCGCTCCATGTTCCCCTGTACGTGCCCCCTGTTCCCCTGTACCCGCTCCCTGTTCCCCTGTACCCGTTCCCCTGTACCTGCACCGTGTTTCCCTGTACCTGCTCTGTGTTCCCCTTTACCATCTCCGTGTTCCCCTTTATCCTCTCCGTGTTCCTCTGTACCCGCTCCATGTTCCTCTCTACCCGCTATGAGTTCCCCGTACCCATTTCTATGTTCCCCTGTACCCGCTCCATGTTTCCCTGTGCCCTCTCCGTGTTCCCCTGTATCTGCACATGTTCTCCCCACAATCTGTTCCCCAGTCCCCATTTTGTGTTCCCATGCACCCGCACCTTGTTCCCTTAATCGCTCCGTGTTCCCTTATCCTGCTCCGTTTTCTCTTGTACCCGATCCCTGTTCCCCTCTAACTTCTCTGTTCCTGCTCAGTGTTCCCTGTTCTGTGTTCCCCCATTCCGTGTTCACATGTACACGTTCCTTGTTCCACTGTACGCGCTCCGTGTTCCCCTGTACCCGTTCGTGTTCCCCTGTACCCGCTTCGTGTTCCCCTGTATCCGCTCCCTATTCCCCTGTACCTGCTCTGTGTTCCACTGTACCCGCTCCCTGATCCCCTGTACATGCTCTGTGTTCCACTGTACCCGCTCCCTGTTCCCCTGTACCTGCTCCCTGTACTCCTGTACCCGCTCCGTGTTCCCCTGGAGCCGCTCTGTGTTCCACTGTAGGTGCTCCCTGTTCCCCTGTACGTGCTACCTGTTCCTCTGTACTTGCTCCCTGTTGCTCTGGACCCACTCCGTCTTCCCCTGCAGCCACTCTCTGTTCCCCTGTACCCGCTCCGTGTTCCCCTGTACGCGCTCCGTGTTCACCTGTACCCGTTCGTGTTCCCCTGTACCCGCTTCGTGTTCCCCTGTATCCGCTCCCTGTTCCCCTGTACCTGCTCTGTGTTCCACTGTACCCGTTCCCTGATCCCCTGTACATGCTCTGTGTTCCACTGTACCCGTTCCCTGTTCCCCTGTACCTGCTCTGTGTTCCACTGTACCCGCTCCCTGTTCCGCTGTACCCGCTCTGTGTTCCCCTGTACCCGCTCTGAGTTCCCCTGTAACCACTCCATGTTATCCTTTGGCCGCTCACTGTTCCCCTTTACCCGCTCCGTGGCCCCCTGTTCCCGCACCGTGTTCCGCAGTTCCCGCTCCGTTTTCCCCTGTACCCGCTCCCTGTTGCACTGTGCACGCACCGTTTTCTCCCTTGCTGTTTCCCTGCAACAGCTCCCTGTTCCCCTTTACACGGTATGTGTTCCCCTGTACCCACTCCGTGTTCCCCTGTACCCGCTACCTTTTCCCCTGTACCCGCTCCCTATCCCGCTATTGCCTGTTCCCCTGTAGCCGCTCCGTGTTCCCCTGTACATTCTTCGTGTTCTCCCCACACCCTGTTCCCCTGTACCCGTTCTGTGTTCCCATGTACCCGCACCATGTTCCCCTGAACCCGCTCCAAGTTCTTGTACACGTTCCCTGTTCCACTGTACTCGCTCCGTGTTTCCCTGTAACCGCTCCGTGTTTCCCTGTATCCGCTCCGTGTTCCTCTCTACCCGTCCTTGGCCCGCTGTACCCGCTCCGTGGGCCATTGTACCCGTTCCCTGTACCCCTGTTCCTGCTCCCTGTTCCCCTGTACCCGCTCCGTATTCCTCTCTCCCCGTCCGTGGGTCGCTGTTGTACCCGCTCCATGTGCCACTGTACACACTCCGTGTTCCCCTGTACCTGCTCCCTGTTCTCCTATACCCGCTCCCTGTTCCCCTGTACCGACTCGCTGTTCCCTTGTACCCGCTCCGTGTTCCCCTGTACCCACTCGCTGTTCCCTTGTACCCGCTCCGTGTTTCCCTGTATCCGCTCCATGGTCCGCTGTACCCGCTCCGTGTTTCCCTGTATCCGCTCCGTGTTTCCCTGTATCCGCTCCGTGTTCCTCTCTACCCGTCCTTGGGCCGCTGTACCCGCTCCGTGGGCCATTGTACCCACTCCCTGTTCCCCTGTACCCACTCGCTGTTCCCTTGTACCCGCTCCGTGTTTCCCTGCACACGCTCCGTGTTTCCCTGTATCCGCTCCATGGTCCGCTGTACCCGCTCTGTGTTCCGCTGTACCCGCTCCCTGTGCCCCTATTCCTGCTCGCTGTTGCTCTGTACCCACTCCGTGTTCCCCTGCAGCCACTCTCTGTTACCCTGTACCCGCTCCGTGTTCCCCTGTATCCGCTCCTGTTCCCCTGTACCTGCTCTGTGTTCCACTGTACCTGATCCCTGTTCCCGTGTACCTACTCTGTGTTCCACTGGACCCGCTCCCTGTTTCCCTGTTCCTGCTCCCTGTTCCCCTGTACCCGCTCCCTGTTCCCCTGTACCCGCTCTGTGTTTCCCTGTACCCGCTCCCTGTTCCCGCTCCGTGCTCTCCTATACCAGCAACCTGTTCCTCTGTACCCGCTCCATGTTCCTCTGTACCCGCTATGAGTTCCCCGTACCCATTTCCGTGATCCCATGTACCCGCTCCATGTTCCCCTGTGCCCTCACCGTGTTCCGCTGTATCTGCACATGTTCTCCGCACACCCTGTTCCCCAGTCCCCATTCTGTGTTCCCATGCACCCGCACCTTGTTTCATTAACCGCTCCGTGTTCTCTTAACCTGCTCCGTGTTCTCTTGTACCCGATCCCTGTTACCCTGTACACTCTCCGTATACCCCTGTACCCGCTCCGTGTTCCCTGTACCCACTCCTTGTGCCCTGTACCCGCTCCGTGTTCCCCTGTACCCATTCCGTCTTTCCACTGTACCCGCTCCCTGTTCCCCTGTACCCGCTCTGTGTTCCCCTGTACCCGCTCTGTGTCCCCCTTTGCCCGCTCCCTGTTCCCCTTTACCCGCTCCATGTTCCCCTGTACCCGCTCCGTGTTCCCCTGTAGCCGCTCCGTGTTCCGCAGTACCCGCTCCGTGTTCCCCTGTCCCCGCTCATTTTTCACCTGTACATGCTCAATGTTACCCTGTACACTCTCCGTGTTCCACTGTTCCCTGTTCCCCCTGCATCGTGTTCCATTGTACCCACTCCGTTTTACACCGTACCCATTCTGTGTTCCCCTGTACCCGCTCTGTGTTCCCCTGTACCCGCTCCGTGCTCTCCTGTACCAGCTACCTGTTCCTCTGTACCCGCTCCATGTTCCCCTGTGCCCCCTCCGTGTTCCCCTGTATCTGCACATGTTCTCCCCACACCCTGTTCCCCAGTCCCCATTCTGTGTTCCCATGCACCCGCACCTTGTTCCCTTAACCCGCTCCATGTTCCCTTAACCTGCTTCGTGTTTTCTTGTACCCGATCCCTGTTACCCTGTACACTCTCCGTATACCCCTGTACCCGCTCCGTATACCCCTGTACCCGCTCCGTGTTCCCTGTACCCGCTCCGTGTTCCCCTGTACCCGTTCCGTCTTTACACTGCACCCGCTCCCTGTTCCCCTGTACCCGCTCCGTGTTCCCCTGTACCCGCTCCGTGTTCCCCTGTTCCCGCTCCGTGTTCCGCAGTACCCGCTCCGTATTCCTCTCTACCCTTCCTTGGGCCGATGTACCCGCTCCGTGGGCCATTGTAACCGTTCCCTGTTCCCCTGTTCCTGCTCCCTGTTCCCCTGTACCCGCTCCGTATTCCTCTCTACCCGTCCGTGGGCCGCTGTTGTACCCGCTCCGTGTGCGACTGTACACACTCCGTGATCCCCTGTACCTGCTCCCTATTCCCATGTACCCGCTCCCTGTTCCCCTGTAACCACTCGCTGTTGCCTTGTACCCGCTCTGTGTTTCCCTGTACCCGCTCCGTGTTTCCCTGTATCCGCTCCATGTTCCGCTGTAGCCGCTCTTTGTTCCACTGTACCACTTCCCCTGTACCTGCTCCGCGTTCCCCTGAAGCCGCTCCGATTCCGCTTTACACGGTCCCTGTTCCCATATACCTACTCAGTGTTCCCCTGCTCCCTGTTCCCCCTGCTCCGTGTTCCACTTTTCTCTCTCGGTGTTCCCTTGTACCCGCTCCGTGTTCCACTGTTCCCTGTTCCCCCTGCTCCATGTTCCCCTGTACCCACTCCGTGTTCCCCTGTAACCGCTCCATGTTCCCTTTTACCCGATCCCTGTTCCCCTCCAACTTCTCTGTTACGGCTCAGTGTTCCCCTGTTCCATGTTTCCCTGTTCCCTGTTCCTCTGTACACGCTCCCTGTTCCTCTGTACCCGCTCACTGTTCCCCTGTACCTGCTCTCTGTTCTGCTGTACCCGCTCTGTGTTCCGCAGTACCCGCTCCCTGTTCCCCTGTACCTGTTCCCTGTACTCTTGTACCCGCTCCGTGTTCCCCTGTACCCGCTCCGTGTTCCACTCTACGTGCTCCCTGTTCCCCTAAACGTGCTACCTGTTCCTCTGTACTTGCTCCATGATGCTCTGGACACACTCCGTGTTCCCCTGCAGCCACTCTTTTCCCCTCTACCCGCTCCGTGTTCCCCTGTACGCGCTCCGTGCTCCCCTGCACCCGCTCCCTGTTCCCCTGTACCTGCTCTGTGTTCCACTGTACCCGCTCCCTGTTCCCCTGTACCCGCTCTGTGTTCCCCTGTACCCGCTCTGCGTTTCCCTGTAACCACTCCATGTTCTCCTTTGGCCACTCACTGTTCCCCTTTACCCGCTCCGTGGTCACCTGTACCCACTCCGTATTCCCCTGTACCCGCTCCGTGTTCCCCTGTTCCCGCACCGTGTTCCGCAGTTCCTGCTCCGTTTTCCCCTGTACTCGCTCCATGTTCCCCTATGCTCGCTCCCTCTTCCCTGTAGCCATTCCATGTTCCCCTTTGCCCGCTCCCTGTTGCCCTGTACACGCTCCGTTTTCTCCCTGTTCTGTGTTCCCCCTGTTCCGTATTCCCCTGTACCCGCTCCGTGTTCCCGCTTAGTGTTCCGCTCTAACCACTCCCTGTTCCCCTGTAACTGCTCCCTGTTCCCCTGTAACCGCTACATCTTCCCTTTTACCCGATCCCTGTTCCCCTCTAACTTCTCTGTTCCGGCTCAGTGTTTCTCTGTTCCATGCTCCACTGTTCCCTGTTCCTCTGTACCCGCTCACTGTTCCTGTGTACCCGCTCACTGTTCCCCTGTACTTGCTCACTGTTCCGCTGTACCCGCTCTGTGTTCCGCTGTACCCCCTCCCTGTTCCCCTGTACCTGCTCCCTGTACTCCTGTACCCGCTCCGTGTTCCCCTGTACCCGCTCCGTGTTCCCCTGTACTCGCTCCGTGTTCCATTGTACGTGCTCCCTGTTCCTCTGTACTTGCTCCCTGTTGCTCTGTACCCAATACGTGTTCTACTGCAGCCACTCTCTGTACCCCTGTACCTGCTCCCCGTTCCTCTGTACCCGCTCCGTGTTCCCCTGTACCCGTTCCTGTTCCCCTGTACCCGCTTCGTGTTCCCCTGTATCCGCTCCCTGTTCCCCTGTACCTGCTCCGCGTTCCTCTGTAGCCGCTCCGGTTCCGCTTTACACCGTCCCTGTTCCCCTGTACCTGCTTTGTGTTCCCCTGCTCCCTGTTCCCCGCGATGAGTTCCCCGTGCCCATTTCTGTGTTCCCCTGTACCCGCTCCATGTTCCCCTGTGCCCTCTGCGTGTTCCCCTGTATCTGCACATGTTCTCCCCACACCCTGTTCCCCAGTCCCCATTCTGTGTTCCCATGCACCAGCACCTTGTTCCCTTAACCCGCTCCGTGCTCCCTTAACCTGCTCCGTGTTCTCTTGTACCCGATCCCTGTTACTCTGTACACTCTCCGTATACCCCTGTACCCGCTCCGTGTTCCCTGTACCCGCTCCGTGTTCCCCTGTACCCGTTCCGTCTTTCCACTGTACCCGCTCACTGTTCCCGCTCCGTATTCCGCAGTACCCGCTCCGTATTCCTCTCCAGCCGTCCTTGGGCCGCTATACTCGCTCCGTGGGCCATTGTAACCGTTGCCTGTTCCCCTGTACCCGCTCCGTGTACCCCTGTTCCCGCTCCGTGTTCCCCTGTTCCCGCACCGTGTTCCGCAGTTCCCGCTCCGTTTTCACCTGTACCCGCTCGTGTTCCCCTGTACCCGTTCCGTCTTTCCACTGTACCCGCTCCGTGTTCCCCTGTTCCCGCTCCGTGTTCCCCTGTTCTTGGGCCGCTATACTCGCTCCGTGGGCCATTGTAACCGTTGCCTGTTCCCCTGTACCCGCTCCGTGTACCCCTGTTCCCGCTCCGTGTTCCCCTGTTCCCGCGCCGTGTTCCGCAGTTCCCGCTCCGTTTTCACCTGTACCCGCTCCATGTTCCCCTATGCTCGCTCCGTGTTCCCTGTAGCCATTCCATGTTCCCCTTTGCCCGCTCCCTGTTGCCCTGTACACGCTCCGTTTCCTCCCTGTTCTGTGTTCCCCCTGTTTCGTCTTCCCCTGTACCCGCTCCGTGTTCCCCTGTACCCGCTTAGTGTTCCGCTCTACCCGCTCCCTGTTCCCCTGTAAGTGCTCCCTGTTCCCTCTCCGTGTTCCACTGTTCCCTGTTCCCCCTGCAACGTGTTCCATTGTACCCACTCCATTTTACCCCGTACCCATTCTGTGTTCCCCTGTACCCGCTCTGTGTTCCGCTGTACCCGCTCCCTGTTCCCCTGTTCCTGCTCCCTGTACTCCTGTATCCGCTCCGTGTTCCCTTGTACACGCTCCGTGTTCCACTGTCCGTGGTCCCTGTTCCCCTGTACATGCTACCTGTTCTTCTGTACTTGCTCTCTGTTGCTCTGTACCCGCTCGGTGTTCCCCTGTACCCGCTCCGTTTTCCCCTGTATCCGCTCCCTGTTCCCCAGTACCTGCTCTGTGTTCCATTGTACCCGCTCCCTGGTGCCCTGTACCTTCTCTGTGTTCCCCTGTACCCGCTCCCTGTTACGCTGTACCTGCTCTGTGTTCCACTGTACCCGCTCCGTGTTCCCCTCTACCCGCTCCCTGTTCCCCTTTACCCGCTCCCTGTTCCCCTGTACCCGCTCCGTGTTCCCCTGTTCCCGCTTCGTGTTCCGCAGGACCCGCTCCGTGTTCCCCTGCACGCTCCATATTCCCCTAAGCTCGCTCCCTGTTCCCTGTAGCCACTCCTTGTTCCCCTTTTCCCGCTCCCTGTTGCCCTGTACCTGCTCCCTGTTCCCCTGTACATGCTCCGTTTTCCCCCTGTTCTTTGTTCCCCCTATTACGTGTTCCCCTGTACCCGCTTAGTGTTCCGCTCTACCCGCTCCCTGTACCCCTGTAACTGCTCCCTGTTCCGCTGTAACCGCTCCCTGTTCCCCTTTGCCCGCTCCCTGTTCCCCTGTGCCCGCGCCCTGTTCCTCTGTTCCGTGTTCCATTGTACAGGTTCCGTGTTCCCCTGTTCCCGCTCCGTGTTCCCCTGTACCCGCCCCGTGTTCCCCGGTACCCGCTCCGGTTCCCTTTTACCTGATCCCTGTTCCCCTCTAACTTGTCTGTTCTTGCTCAGTGTTCCCCTGTTCTGTGTTTCCCCATCGCGTGTTCAAATGTACACGCTCCCATTTCCCCTGCACCCGCTCCATGTTCCCCTGTCACCGCTCATTTTTCGCCTGTACATGCTCAATTTTACCCTGTACACTCTCCGTGTTCCACTGTTCCCTGTTCCCCCTGCACCGTGTTCCATTGTACCCACTCCGTTTTACACCGTACCCATTCTGTGTTCTCCTGTACCCGCTCTGTGTTCCCCTGTACCCGCTCCCTGTTCCCCTGTTCTCCTGTTCCCGCTCCTTGCTCTCCTGTACCAGCTACCTGTTCCTCTGTACTCGCTCCATGTTCCTCTGTACCCGCTATGAGTTCCCCGTGCCCATTTCTGTGTTCCCCTGTACCCGCTCCATGTTCCCCTGTGCCCTCTCCGTGTTCCCCTGTATCTGCACATGTTCTCCACACACCCTGTTCCCCAGTCCCCATTTTGTGTTTCCATTCACCCGCACCTTGTTCCCTTAACCCGCTCCTTGTTCCCTTATCCTGCTTCGTTTTCTCTTGTACCCGATCCCTGTTACCCTGTAAACTCTCCGTATACCCCTGTACCCGCTCCGTGTTCCCTGTACCCGCTCCTTGTTCCCCTGTACCCGTTCCGTCTTTCCACTGTACCCGCTCCCTGTTCCCCTTTACCCGCTCCGTGTTCCCCTGTACCCGCTCCGTGTTCCCCTGTTCCCGCTCCATGTTCCGCAGTACCCGCTCCGTATTCCTCTCTACCCTTCCTTGGGCCGCTGTACCCGCTCCGTGGGCCATTGTAACCGTTCCCTGTTCCCCTGTTCCTGCTCCCTGTTCCCCTGTACCCGCTCCGTATTCCTCTCTACCCGTCCGTGGGCCGCTGTTGTACCCACTCCGTGTGCCACTGTACACACTCCGTGTTCCCCTGTACCTGCACCCTATTCCCATGTACCCGCTCCCTGTTCCCCTGTACCCACTCGCTGTTGCCTTGGACCCGCTCTGTGTTTCCCTGTACCCGCTCCGTGTTTCCCTGTATCCGCTCCATGTTCCGCTGTAGCCGCTCTTTGTTCCACTGTACCACTTCCCCTGTACCCGCTCCGCGATCCCCTGTAGCCGCTCCGGTTCCGCTTTACACTGTCCCTGTTCCCCTGTACCTGCTCTGTGTTTCCCTGCTCCCTGTTCACCCTTCTCCGTGTTGCACTTTTCTCTCTCGGTGTTCCCCTGTACCCGCTCCGAGTTCCACTGTTCCCTGTTCCCCCTGCTCCATGTTCCCCTGTACCCACTCCGTGTTCCCCTGTAACCGCTCCATGTTCCCTTTTACCCGATCCCTGTTCCCCTCTAACTTCTCTGTTACGGCGCAGTGTTCCCCTGTTCCATGTTCCCCTGTTCCCTGATCCTCTGTACGCGCCATTTGTTCCTCTGCACCCAATCCGTGTTCCCCTGTACCCGTTCTTGTTTCCCTGTACCCGCTCCGTGTTCCCCTGTATCCGCTCCCTGTTCCCCTGTACCTGCTCTGTGTTCCTCTGTACCTGCACTGTGTTCCACTGTACCCGCTCCCTGTTCCACTGTACCTGCTCTGTGTTCCACTGTACCCGCTCCCTGTTCCGCTGTACCTGCTCTGTGTTTCACTGTACCCGCTCCCTGTTTCCCTCGACCTGCTCTGTGTTCCACTGTACCCACTCCCTGTTCCCCTGTACCCGCTCTGTGTTCCCCTGTACCCGCTCTGTGTCCCCCTTTGCCCGCTCCCTGTTCCCCTTTACCCGCTCCATGTTCCCCTGTACCCGCTCCGTGTTCCCCTGTAGCCGCTCCGTGTTCCGCAGTACCCGCTCCGTGTTCCCCTGTCCCCGCTCATTTTTCACCTGTACATGCTCAATGTTACCCTGTACACTCTCCGTGTTCCACTGTTCCCTGTTCCCCCTGCACCGTGTTCCATTGTACCCACTCCGTTTTACACCGTACCCATTCTGTGTTCCCATGTACCCGCTCTGTGTTCCCCTGTACCCGCTCCGTGCTCTCCTGTACCAGCTACCTGTTCCTCTGTACCCGCTCCATGTTCCCCTGTGCCCCCTCCGTGTTCCCCTGTATCTGCACATGTTCTCCCCACACCCTGTTCCCCAGTCCCCATTCTGTGTTCCCATGCACCCGCACCTTGTTCCCTTAACCCGCTCCATGTTCCCTTAACCTGCTTCGTGTTTTCTTGTACCCGATCCCTGTTACCCTGCACACTCTCCGTATACCCCTGTACCCGCTCCGTATACCCCTGTACCCGCTCCGTGTTCCCTGTACCCGCTCCGTGTTCCCCTGTACCCGTTCCGTCTTTACACTGCACCCGCTCCCTGTTCCCCTGTACCCGCTCCGTGTTCCCCTGTACCCGCTCCGTGTTCCCCTGTTCCCGCTCCGTGTTCCGCAGTACCCGCTCCGTATTCCTCTCTACCCTTCCTTGGGCCGATGTACCCGCTCCGTGGGCCATTGTAACCGTTCCCTGTTCCCCTGTTCCTGCTCCCTGTTCCCCTGTACCCGCTCCGTATTCCTCTCTACCCGTCCGTGGGCCGCTGTTGTACCCGCTCCGTGTGCGACTGTACACACTCCGTGTTCCCCTGTACCTGCTCCCTATTCCCATGTACCCGCTCCCTGTTCCCCTGTAACCACTCGCTGTTGCCTTGTACCCGCTCTGTGTTTCCCTGTACCCGCTCCGTGTTTCCCTGTATCCGCTCCATGTTCCGCTGTAGCCGCTCTTTGTTCCACTGTACCACTTCCCCTGTACCTGCTCCGCGTTCCCCTGAAGCCGCTCCGATTCCGCTTTACACGGTCCCTGTTCCCATATACCTACTCAGTGTTCCCCTGCTCCCTGTTCCCCCTGCTCCGTGTTCCACTTTTCTCTCTCGGTGTTCCCTTGTACCCGCTCCGTGTTCCACTGTTCCCTGTTCCCCCTGCTCCATGTTCCCCTGTACCCACTCCGTGTTCCCCTGTAACCGCTCCATGTTCCCTTTTACCCGATTCCTGTTCCCCTCCAACTTCTCTGTTACGGCTCAGTGTTCCCCTGTTCCATGTTTCCCTGTTCCCTGTTCCTCTGTACACGCTCCCTGTTCCTCTGTACCCGCTCACTGTTCCCCTGTACCTGCTCTCTGTTCTGCTGTACCCGCTCTGTGTTCCGCAGTACCCGCTCCCTGTTCCCCTGTACCTGTTCCCTGTACTCTTGTACCCGCTCCGTGTTCCCCTGTACCCGCTCCGTGTTCCACTCTACGTGCTCCCTGTTCCCCTAAACGTGCTACCTGTTCCTCTGTACTTGCTCCATGATGCTCTGGACACACTCCGTGTTCCCCTGCAGCCACTCTTTTCCCCTGTACCCGCTCCGTGTTCCCCTGTACGCGCTCCGTGCTCCCCTGCACCCGCTCCCTGTTCCCCTGTACCTGCTCTGTGTTCCACTGTACCCGCTCCCTGTTCCCCTGTACCCGCTCTGTGTTCCCCTGTACCCGCTCTGCGTTCCCCTGTAACCACTCCATGTTCTCCTTTGGCCACTCACTGTTCCCCTTTACCCGCTCCGTGGTCACCTGTACCCACTCCGTATTCCCCTGTACCCGCTCCGTGTTCCCCTGTTCCCGCACCGTGTTCCGCAGTTCCTGTTCCGTTTTCCCCTGTACTCGCTCCATGTTCCCCTATGCTCGCTCCCTCTTCCCTGTAGCCATTCCATGTTCCCCTTTGCCCGCTCCCTGTTGCCCTGTACACGCTCCGTTTTCTCCCTGTTCTGTGTTCCCCCTGTTCCGTATTCCCCTGTACCCGCTCCGTGTTCCCGCTTAGTGTTCCGCTCTAACCACTCCCTGTTCCCCTGTAACTGCTCCCTGTTCCCCTGTAACCGCTCCATCTTCCCTTTTACCCGATCCCTGTTCCCCTCTAACTTCTCTGTTCCGGCTCAGTGTTTCTCTGTTCCATGCTCCACTGTTCCCTGTTCCTCTGTACCCGCTCACTGTTCCTGTGTACCCGCTTACTGTTCCCCTGTACTTGCTCACTGTTCCGCTGTACCCGCTCTGTGTTCCGCTGTACCCCCTCCCTGTTCCCCTGTACCTGCTCCCTGTACTCCTGTACCCGCTCCGTGTTCCCCTGTACCCGCTCCGTGTTCCCCTGTACTCGCTCCGTGTTCCATTGTACGTGCTCCCTGTTCCTCTGTACTTGCTCCCTGTTGCTCTGTAACCAATACGTGTTCTACTGCAGCCACTCTCTGTACCCCTGTACCTGCTCCCCGTTCCTCTGTACCCGCTCCGTGTTCCCCTGTACCCGTTCCTGTTCCCCTGTACCCGCTTCGTGTTCCCCTGTATCCGCTCCCTGTTCCCCTGTACCTGCTCCGCGTTCCTCTGTAGCCGCTCCGGTTCCGCTTTACACCGTCCCTGTTCCCCTGTACCTGCTTTGTGTTCCCCTGCTCCCTGTTCCCCGCGATGAGTTCCCCGTGCCCATTTCTGTGTTCCCCTGTACCCGCTCCATGTTCCCCTGTGCCCTCTGCGTGTTCCCCTGTATCTGCACATGTTCTCCCCACACCCTGTTCCCCAGTCCCCATTCTGTGTTCCCATGCACCAGCACCTTGTTCCCTTAACCCGCTCCGTGCTCCCTTAACCTGCTCCGTGTTCTCTTGTACCCGATCCCTGTTACTCTGTACACTCTCCGTATACCCCTGTACCCGCTCCGTGTTCCCTGTACCCGCTCCGTGTTCCCCTGTACCCGTTCCGTCTTTCCACTGTACCCGCTCACTGTTCCCGCTCCGTATTCCGCAGTACCCGCTCCGTATTCCTCTCCACCCGTCCTTGGGCCGCTATACTCGCTCCGTGGGCCATTGTAACCATTGCCTGTTCCCCTGTACCCGCTCCGTGTACCCCTGTTCCCGCTCCGTGTTCCCCTGTTCCCGCACCGTGTTCCGCAGTTCCGCTCCGTTTTCACCTGTACCCGCTCGTGTTCCCCTGTACCCGTTCCGTCTTTCCACTGTACCCGCTCCGTGTTCCCCTGTTCCCGCTCCGTGTTCCCCTGTTCTTGGGCCGCTATACTCGCTCCGTGGGCCATTGTAACCGTTGCCTGTTCCCCTGTACCCGCTCCGTGTACCCCTGTTCCCGCTCCGTGTTCCCCTGTTCCCGCGCCGTGTTCCGCAGTTCCCGCTCCGTTTTCACCTGTACCCGCTCCATGTTCCCCTATGCTCGCTCCATGTTCCCTGTAGCCATTCCATGTTCCCCTTTGCCCGCTCCCTGTTGCCCTGTACACGCTCCGTTTCCTCCCTGTTCTGTGTTCCCCCTGTTTCGTCTTCCCCTGTACCCGCTCCGTGTTCCCCTGTACCCGCTTAGTGTTCCGCTCTACCCGCTCCCTGTTCCGCTGTAAGTGCTCCCTGTTCCCTCTCCGTGTTCCACTGTTCCCTGTTCCCCCTGCAACGTGTTCCATTGTACCCACTCCATTTTACCCCGTACCCATTCTGTGTTCCCCTGTACCCGCTCTGTGTTCCGCTGTACCCGCTCCCTGTTCCCCTGTTCCTGCTCCCTGTACTCCTGTATCCGCTCCGTGTTCCCTTGTACACGCTCCGTGTTCCACTGTCCGTGGTCCCTGTTCCCCTGTACATGCTACCTGTTCTTCTGTACTTGCTCTCTGTTGCTCTGTACCCGCTCGGTGTTCCCCTGTACCCGCTCCGTTTTCCCCTGTATCCGCTCCCTGTTCCCCAGTACCTGCTCTGTGTTCCATTGTACCCGCTCCCTGGTGCCCTGTACCTTCTCTGTGTTCCCCTGTACCCGCTCCCTGTTCCGCTGTACCTGCTCTGTGTTCCACTGTACCCGCTCCGTGTTCCCCTCTACCCGCTCCCTGTTCCCCTTTACCCGCTCCCTGTTCCCCTGTACCCGCTCCGTGTTCCCCTGTTCCCGCTTCGTGTTCCGCAGGACCCGCTCCGTATTCCCCTGCACGCTCCATATTCCCCTAAGCTCGCTCCGTGTTCCCTGTAGCCACTCCTTGTTCCCCTTTTCCCGCTCCCTGTTGCCCTGTACCTGCTCCCTGTTCCCCTGTACATGCTCCGTTTTCCCCCTGTTCTTTGTTCCCCCTATTACGTGTTCCCCTGTACCCGCTTAGTGTTCCGCTCTACCCGCTCCCTGTTCCCCTGTAACTGCTCCCTGTTCCGCTGTAACCGCTCCCTGTTCCCCTTTGCCCGCTCCCTGTTCCCCTGTGCCCGCGCCCTGTTCCTCTGTTCCGTGTTCCATTGTACAGGTTCCGTGTTCCCCTGTTCCCGCTCCGTGTTCCCCTGTACCCGCCCCGTGTTCCCCGGTACCCGCTCCGGTTCCCTTTTACCTGATCCCTGTTCCCCTCTAACTTGTCTGTTCTTGCTCAGTGTTCCCCTGTTCTGTGTTTCCCCATCGCGTGTTCAAATGTACACGCTCCCATTTCCCCTGCACCCGCTCCATGTTCCCCTGTCACCGCTCATCTTTCGCCTGTACATGCTCAATTTTACCCTGTACACTCTCCGTGTTCCACTGTTCCCTGTTCCCCCTGCACCGTGTTCCATTGTACCCACTCCGTTTTACACCGTACCCATTCTGTGTTCTCCTGTACCCGCTCTGTGTTCCCCTGTACCCGCTCCCTGTTCCCCTGTTCTCCTGTTCCCGCTCCTTGCTCTCCTGTACCAGCTACCTGTTCCTCTGTACTCGCTCCATGTTCCTCTGTACCCGCTATGAGTTCCCCGTGCCCATTTCTGTGTTCCCCTGTACCCGCTCCATGTTCCCCTGTGCCCTCTCCGTGTTCCCCTGTATCTGCACATGTTCTCCACACACCCTGTTCCCCAGTCCCCATTTTGTGTTTCCATTCACCCGCACCTTGTTCCCTTAACCCGCTCCTTGTTCCCTTATCCTGCTTCGTTTTATCTTGTACCCGATCCCTGTTACCCTGTAAACTCTCCGTATACCCCTGTACCCGCTCCGTGTTCCCTGTACCCGCTCCTTGTTCCCCTGTACCCGTTCCGTCTTTCCACTGTACCCGCTCCCTGTTCCCCTGTACCCGCTCCGTGTTCCCCTGTACCCGCTCCGTGTTCCCCTGTTCCCGCTCCATGTTCCGCAGTACCCGCTCCGTATTCCTCTCTACCCTTCCTTGGGCCGCTGTACCCGCTCCGTGGGCCATTGTAACCGTTCCCTGTTCCCCTGTTCCTGCTCCCTGTTCCCCTGTACCCGCTCCGTATTCCTCTCTACCCGTCCGTGGGCCGCTGTTGTACCCGCTCCGTGTGCCACTGTACACACTCCGTGTTCCCCTGTACCTGCTCCCTATTCCCATGTATCCGCTCCCTGTTCCCCTGTACCCACTCGCTGTTGCCTTGTACCCGCTCTGTGTTTCCCTGTACCCGCTCCGTGTTTCCCTGTATCCGCTCCATGTTCCGCTGTAGCCGCTCTTTGTTCCACTGTACCACTTCCCCTGTACCCGCTCCGCGATCCCCTGTAGCCGCTCCGGTTCCGCTTTACACTGTCCCTGTTCCCCTGTACCTGCTCTGTGTTTCCCTGCTCCCTGTTCACCCTTCTCCGTGTTCCACTTTTCTCTCTCGGTGTTCCCCTGTACCCGCTCCGAGTTCCACTGTTCCCTATTCCCCCTGCTCCATGTTCCCCTGTACCCACTCCGTATTCCCCTGTAACCGCTCCATGTTCCCTTTTACCCGATCCCTGTTCCCCTCTAACTTCTCTGTTACGGCGCAGTGTTCCCCTGTTCCATGTTCCCCTGTTCCCTGATCCTCTGTACGCGCCATTTGTTCCTCTGCACCCAATCCGTGTTCCCCTGTACCCGTTCTTGTTTCCCTGTACCCGCTCCGTGTTCCCCTGTATCCGCTCCCTGTTCCCCTGTACCTGCTCTGTGTTCCCCTGTACCTGCACTGTGTTCCACTGTACCCGCTCCCTGTTCCACTGTACCTGCTCTGTGTTCCACTGTACCCGCTCCCTGTTCCGCTGTACCTGCTCTGTGTTTCACTGTACCCGCTCCCTGTTTCCCTCGACCTGCTCTGTGTTCCACTGTACCCGCTCCCTGTTCCCCTGTGCCCACTCTGTGTTCTCCTGTGCCCGCGACCTGTTCCCCTGTACTCGCTCCCTGTTCCCTTGTACCCTCTTGCTGTTTCCCTGCAACAGCTCCCAGTTCCCCTTTACACGCTATGTGTTCCCCTATACCCACTCCGTGTTCCCCTGTACACGGTACTTTTTCCCCTGTACCCGCTCCCTGTACCGCTTTTCCCTGTTCCCCTGTAGCCGCTCCGTGCTCCCCTGTACCCGCTCCGTGTTTCCCTGTATCCGCTCCATGTTTCCCTGTATCCGCTACGTGTTCCTCTCTACCCGTCCTTGGGCCGCTGTACCCGCACCGTGGGCCATTGTACCCGTTCCCTGTTCCCCTGTTCCTGCTCCCTGTTCCCCTGTACCCGCTCCGTATTCCTCTCTACCCGTCCGTGGGCCGCTGTTGTACCCGCTCCATGTGCCACTGTACACACTCCGTGTTCACCTGTACCTGCTCCCTGTTCCCCTGTACCCGCTCCCTGTTCCCCTGTACCCACTCGCTGTTCCCTTGTACACGCTCCGTGTTCCCCTGTACCCACTCGCTGTTCCCTTGTACCCACTCCGTGTTTCCCTGTACCCGCTCCCTGTTCCGCTGTACCCGCTCCCTGTTCCCCTGTTCCTGCTCGCTGTACTCCTGTCCCCGCTCCGTGTTCCCCTGTACCCGCTCCGTGTTCCACTGTACGTGCTCCCTGTTCCTCTGTACTTGCTCCCTGTTGCTCTGTACCCACTCCGTGTTCCCCTGCAGCCACTCTCTGTTCCCCTGTACCCGCTCCGTGTTCCACTGTACGTGCTCCCTGTTCCTCTGTACTTGCTCCCTGTTGCTCTGTACCCACTCCGTGTTCCCCTGCAGCCACTCTCTGTTCCCCTGTACCCGCTCCGTGTTCCGCTGTACCCGCTCCGTGTTCCCCTGTATCCGCTCCCTGTTCCCCGTACCTGCTCTGTGTTCCATTGTACCCGCTCCCTGTAACCCTGTACCTGCTCTGTGTTCCACTGTACCCGCTCCCTGTTTCCCTGTACCTGCTCCCTGTTCCCCTGTACCCGCTCCCTGTTCCCCTGTACCTGCTCTGTGTTCCCCTTTACCCGCTCTGTGTTCCCCTTTGCCCGCTCCCTGTTCCCCTTTACCCGCTCCGTGTTCCCCTCTACCCGCTCCGTGTTCCCCTGTTGCCGCTCCGAGTTCCGCAGTACCCGCTCCGTGTTCCCCTGTACCCGCTCCCTGCTCCCCTTTGCTCGCTCCCTGTTCCCCTTTCCCCTCTCCGTGTTCCTCTGTACCCGCTCCATGTTCCTCTGTACCCGCTATGAGTTCACCGTACCCATTTCTGTGTTCCCCTGTACCCGCTCCATGTTCCCCTGTGCCCTCTCCGTGTTCCCCTGTATCTGCACATGTTCTCCCCACAATCGGTTCCCCAGTCCCCATTTTGTGTTCCCATGCACCCGCACCTTGTTCCCTTAACCGCTCCGTGTTCCCTTATCCTGCTCCGTGTTCTCTTGTACCCTATCCCTGTTCCCCACTAACTTCTCTGTTCCTGCTCAGTGTTCCCCTGTTCTGTGTTCCCCCATTCCGTGTTCACATGTACACGCTCCCTGTTCCCCTGTACCCGCTCCATGTTCCCCTGTACCCGCTCATTTTTCGCCTGTACATGCTCAATGTTCCCCTGTACCCTCTCCATGTTCCACTGTTCCCTGTTCCCCCTGCACCGTGTTCCATTGTACCCACTCCGTTTTACACCGTAACCATTCTGTGTTCCCCTGTACCCGCTCTGTGTTCCCCTGTACCCGATCCCTGTTCCCCAGTTCCCCTGTTCCCGCTCCGTGCTCTCCTATACCAGCAATCTGTTCCTCTGTACCCGCTCCATGTTTCTCTGTACCCGCTATGAGTTCCCCGTACCCATTTCTATGTTCCCCTGTACCCGCTCCATGTTCCCCTGTGCCCTCACCGTGTTCTCCCCACATCCTGTTCCCAGTCCCCATTCTGTGTTCCCATGCACCCGCACCTTGTTCCCTTAACCCGCTCCGTGTTCCCTTAACCTGCTCCGTGTTCTCTTGTACCCGATCCCTGTTACCCTGTACAGTCTCCGTATACCCCTGTACCCGCTCCGTGTTCCCTGTAACCACTCCATGTGCCCTGTACCCGCTCCGTGATCCCCTGTACCCGTTCCGTCTTTCCACTGTACCCGCTCCCTGTTCCCCTGTACCCGCTCTGTGTTTCCCTGTACCCGCTCCCTGTTCCCCTTTGCTCGCTCCCTGTTCCCCTTTACCCTCTCCGTGTTCCTCTGTACCCGCTCCATGTTCCTCTGTAACCGCTATGAGTTCACCGTACCCATTTCTGTGTTCCCCTGTACCCGCTCCATGTTCCCCTGTGCCCTCTCCGTGTTTTCCTGTAGCTGCACATGTTCTCCCCACAATCTGTTCCCCAGTCCCCATTTTGTGTTCCCATGCACCCGCATCTTGTTCCCTTAACCGCTCCGTGTTCCCTTATCCTGCTCCGTGTTCTCTTGTACCCGATCCCTGTTACCCTGTACACTCTCCGTATACACCTGTACCCGCTCCCTGTTCCCTGTACCCACTCCATGTGCCCTGTACCCGCTCCGTGTTCCCCTGTACCCGTTCCGTCTTTCCACTGTACCCTCTCCCTGTTCCCCTGTACCCGCACTGTGTTCCCCTGTACCCGCTCTGTGTTCCCCTTTGCCCGCTCCCTGTTCCCCTTTACCCGCTCCGTGTTCCCCTGTACCCGCTCCGTGTTCCCCTGTTGCCGCTCCGTGTTCCGCAGTACCCGCTCCGTGTTCCCCTGTACGCGCTCCCTGTTCCCCTTTGCTCGCTCCCTGTTCCCCTTTACCCTCTCCGTGTTCCTCTGTACCCGCTCCATGTTCCTCAGTACCCGCTATGAGTTCCCCGTGCCCATTTCTGTGTTCCCCTGTACCCGCTCCATGTTGCCCTGTGCCCTCTCCGTGTTCTCCTGTATATGCACATGTTCTCCCCACAATCTGTTCCCCAGTCCCCATTTTCTGTTCCCATGCACCCGCACCTTGTTCCCTTAACCGCTCCGTGATCCCTTATCCTGCTCCGTGTTCTCTTGTACCCGATCCCTGTTCCCCTCTAACTTCTCTGTGCCTGCTCAATGTTCCCCTGTTCTGTGTTCCCCCATTCCGTGTTCACATGTACACGCTCCCTGTTCCCCTGTACCCGCTCCATGTTCCCCTGTACCCGCTCCGTGTTCACGTTTACCTGCGCTCTGTGCCCCTGTACCTGCTCCGTGTTCCCCTGCAGCTGCCCCGGTTCTTCGTTACACGATCGCTGTTCCCGTCTAACCGCTCTGTGTTCCCCTGTTCCCGCTCTGTGTTCCCCGCTCCGTGTTCCCCGTACCTGCTCCGCGTTCCCCTGTACCCGCTCCCTGTTCCATGTTCCCCTGCTCCGTGTTCCAGTGTACCCGCTCCGTGTTCCCCTGTACCTGCTCTGTGTTCCACAGTACCCGCTCCCTGTTCCACTGTACCAGCTCTGTGTTCCACTGTATCCGCACCCTGTTCCCCTGTACCTGCTCTGTGTTCCACTGTACCCGCTCCCTGTTCCCCTGTACCAGCTCTGTGTTCGACTGTACCCGCTCCCGGTTCCCCTGTATCTGCTCTGTGTTCCACTGTACCCGCTCCCTGCTCCCCTGTACCTGCTCTGTGTACGACTGAACCCGCTCCCGGTTCCCCTGTACCTGCTCTGTGTTCCACTGCACCCGCTCCCTGTTCCCCTGTACCTGCTCTGTGTTCCACTTTACCTGCTCCCTGTACTCTGGTACCCGCTCCGTGTTCACCTATACCCGTTCCATGTTCCCCTGTATCTGCTACCTGTACTCCTGTACCCGCTCCGTGTTCACCAGTACCTGCTCCGTGTTCCCCTGTACCTGCTCCCTGTTCCCCTGTAACCGCTCTGTGTTCCCCTGTACCTGTTACCTGTTACGCAGTTCCTTGTCCCCCTGTACCCGCTCCCTGTTCGCCTGTACATGTTCCCTGTTCCTCTGTTCCTGCTCACTGTTCCTCTGTACCCGCTCACTGTTCCCCTGTACCCGCTCCGCGTTCCCCTGTAGCCGCTCCGGTTCCGCTTTACACCGTCCCTGTTCCCCTGTACCTGCTTTGTGTTCCCCTGCTCCCTGTTCCCCCTGCTCCGTGTTCCACTTTACTCTCTCGGTGTTCCCCTGTACCCACTCCGTGTTCCCCTGTAACCGCTCCATGTTCCCATTTACCCAATTCCTGTTCCCCTCTAACTTCTCTGTTCCGGCTCAGTGTTCCTCTGTTCCATGCTCCCCTGTTCCCTGTTCCTCTGTACCCGCTCACTGTTCCTCTGTACCCGCTCACTGTTCCCCTGTACCCGCTTTGTGTTCCGCTCTACCCGCTCCCTGTTCCCCTGTAACTGCTCACTGTTCCGCTGTAACCGCTCCCTGTTCCCCTTAACCCACTCCCTGTGCCCCTGTGCCCGCTCCCTGTTCCTCTGCTCCGTGTTCCATTGTACAGGTTCCGTGTTCCCCTGTTCCCGCTCCGTGTTCCCCTGTACCCGCCCCGTGTTCCCCGGTACCCGCTCCGGTTCCCTTTTACCTGATCCCTGTTCCCTCTAACTTCTCTGTTCCTGCTCAGTATTCCCCTGTTCTGTGTTCCCCCATTCCGTGTTCACATGTACACGCTCCCTTTTCCCCGGTACCCGCTCCATGTTCCCCTGTACCCGCTCATTTTTCGCCTGTCCATGCTCAATGTTACCCTGTACCCTCTTCGTGTTCCACTGTTCGCTGTTCCCCCTGCACCGTGTTCCATTGTACCCACTCCGTTTTACACCGTACCCATTCTGTGTTCCCCTGTACCCGCTCTGTGTTCCCCTGTACCCGCTCCCTGTTCCCCTGTTCCCCTGTTCCCGCTCCGTGCTCTCCTGTACCAGCTACCTGTTCCTCTGTACCTGCTCCATGTTCCTCTGTACCCGCGATGAGTTCCCCGTGCCCATTTCTGTGTTCCCCCGTACCCGCTCCATGTTCCCCTGTGCCCTCTGCGAGTTCCCCTGTATCTGCACATGTTCTCCCCACACCCTGTTCCCCAGTCCCCATTCTGTGTTCCCATGCACCAGCACCTTGTTCCCTTAACCCGCTCCGTGCTCCCTTAACCTGCTCCGTGTTCTCTTGTACCCGATCCCTGTTACTCTGTACACTCTCCGTATACCCCTGTACCCGCTCCGTGTTCCCTGTACCCGCTCCGTGTTCCCCTGTACCCGTTCCGTGTTCCCCTGTTCCCGCTCCGTATTCCGCAGTACCCGCTCCGTATTCCTCTCCACCCGTCCTTGGGCCGCTATACTCGCTCCGTGGGCCATTGTAACCGTTGCCTGTTCCCCTGTACCCGCTCCGTGTTACCCTGTTCCCGCTCCGTGTTCCCCTGTTCCCGCACCGTGTTCCGCAGTTCCCGCTCCGTTTTCACCTGTACCCGCTCCATGTTCCCCTATGCTCGCTCCGTGTTCCCTGTAGCCATTCCATGTTCCCCTTTGCCCGCTCCCTGTTGCCCTGTACACGCTCCGTTTCCTCCCTGTTCTGTGTTCCCCCTGTTCCGTCTTCCCCTGTACCCGCTCCGTTTTCCCCTGTACCCGCTTAGTGTTCCGCTCTACCCGCTCCCTGTTCCCCTGTAACTGCTCCCTGTTCCGCTGTAACCGCTCCCTGTTCCCCTTTGCCCGCTCCCTGTTCCCCTGTGGCCGCGCCCTGTTCCTCTGTTCCGTGTTCCATTGTACAGGTTCCGTGTTCCCCTGTTCCCGCTCCGTGTTCCCCTGTACCCGCCCCGTGTTCCCCGGTACCCGCTCCGGTTCCCTTTTACCTGATCCCTGTTCCCCTCTAACTTCTCTGTTCCTGCTCAGTGTTCCCCTGTTTTGTGTTGCCCCATTCCGTGTTCACATGTACACGCTCCCTTTTCCCCGGTACCCGCTCCATGTTCCCCTGTACCCGCTCATTTTTCGCCTGTCCATGCTCAATGTTACCCTGTACCCTCTCCGTGTTCCACTGTTCGCTGTTCCCCCTGCACCGTGTTCCATTGTACCCACTCCGTTTTACACCGTACCCATTCTGTGTTCCCCTGTACCCGCTCTGTGTTCCCCTGTACCCGCTCCCTGTTCCCCTGTTCCCCTGTTCCCGCTCCGTGCTCTCCTGTACCAGCTACCTGTTCCTCTGTACCTGCTCCATGTTCCTCTGTACCCGCGATGAGTTCCCCGTGCCCATTTCTGTGTTCCCCTGTACCCGCTCCATGTTCCCCTGTGCCCTCTGCGTGTTCCCCTGTATCTGCACATGTTCTCCCCACACCCTGTTCCCCAGTCCCCATTCTGTGTTCCCATGCACCAGCACCTTGTTCCCTTAACCCGCTCCGTGCTCCCTTAACCTGCTCCGTGTTCTCTTGTACCCGATCCCTGTTACTCTGTACACTCTCCGTATACCCCTGTACCCGCTCCGTGTTCCCTGTACCCGCTCCGTGTTCCCCTGTACCCGTTCCGTCTTTCCACTGTACCCGCTCCCTGTTCCCCTGTACCCGCTCCGTGTTCCCCTGTTCCCGCTCCGTGTTCCCCTGTTCCCGCTCCGTATTCCGCAGTACCCGCTCCGTATTCCTCTCCACCCGTCCTTGGGCCGCTATACTCGCTCCGTGGGCCATTGTAACCGTTGCCTGTTCCCCTGTACCCGCTCCGTGTACCCCTGTTCCCGCTCCGTGTTCCCCTGTTCCCGCACCGTGTTCCGCAGTTCCCGCTCCGTTTTCACCTGTACCCGCTCCATGTGCCCCTATGCTCGCTCCGTGTTCCCTGTAGCCATTCCATGTTCCCCTTTGCCCGCTCCCTGTTGCACTGTACACGCTCCGTTTCCTCCCTCTTCTGTGTTCCCCCTGTTTCGTCTTCCCCTGAACCCGCTCCGTGTTCCCCTGTACCCGCTTAGTGTTCCGCTCTACCCGCTCCCTGTTCCCCTGTAAGTGCTCCCTGTTCCGCTGTAACCGCTCCCTGTTCCCCTTTAACCACTCCCTGTTCCCCTATGCCCGCTCCCTGTTCCTCTGTTCCGTGTTCCATTGTACAGGCTCCGTGTTCCCCTGTTGCCGCTCCGCGTTCCCCTGTACCCGCTCCCTGTTCCCCTGTACCTGCTCTGTGTTGCACTGTACCCGCTCCCTGTTCCGCTGTACCCGCTCTGTGTTCCACTGTACCCGCTCCCTGTTCCCCTGTACCTGCTCTGTGTTCCACTGTACCCGCTCCGTGTTCCCCTGTACCCGCTTTGTGTCCCGCTCGACCCACTCCCTGTTCCCCTGTAACTGCTCCCTGTTCCGCTGTAACCGCTCCCTGTTCCCCTTTACTCACTCCCTGTTCCCCTGTGCCCGCTCCCTGTTCCTCAGTTCCGTGTTCCATTGTACAGGCTCCGTGTTCCCCTGTTCCCGCTCCGTGTTCCCCTGTACCCGCTCCGGTTCCCTTTTACATGATCGCTGTTCCCCTCTAACTTCTCTGTTCCTGCTCAGTGTTCCCCTGTTCTGTGTTCCGCCATTCCGTTTTCACATGTACACGCTCCCTGTTCCCCTGTACGCGCTCCATGTTCCCTTGAACCCGCTCATTTTTCTCCCTGTACATGCTCAATGTTCCACTGTTCCCTGTTCCCCCTGCAACGTGTTCCATTGTACCCACTCCATTTTACCCCGTACCCATTCTGTGTTCCCCTGTACCCGCTCTGTGTTCCGCTGTACCCGCTCCCTGTTCCCCTGTTCCTGCTCCCTGTACTCCTGTATCCGCTCCGTGTTCCCTTGTACACGCTCCGTGTTCCACTGTCCGTGGTCCCTGTTACCCTGTACATGCTACCTGTTCTTCTGTACTTGCTCTCTGTTGCTCTGTACCCGCTCGGTGTTCACCTGTACCCGCTCCGTGTTCCCCTCTACCCGCTCCGTTTTCCCCTGTATCCGCTCCCTATTCCCCAGTACCTGCTGTGTGTTCCATTGTACCCGCTCCCTGGTGCCCTGTACCTTCTCTGTGTTCCCCTGTACCCGCTCCCTGTTCCGCTGTACCTGCTCTGTGTTCCACTGTACCCGCTCCGTGTTCCCCTCTACCCGCTCCCTGTTCCCCTTTACCCGCTCCCTGTTCCCCTGTACCTGCTCCGTGTTCCCCTGTTCCCGCTTCGTGTTCCGCAGGACCCGCTCCGTGTTCCCCTGCACGCTCCATATTCCCCTAAGCTCGCTCCGTGTTCCCTGTAGCCACTCCTTGTTCCCCTTTTCCCGCTCCCTGTTGCCCTGTACCTGCTCCCTGTTCCCCTGTACATGCTCCGTTTCCCCCCTGTTCTTTGTTCCCCCTATTACGTGTTCCCCTGTACCCGCTTAGTGTTCCGCTCTACCCGCTCCCTGTTCCCCTGTAACTGCTCCCTGTTCCGCTGTAACCGCTCCCTGTTCCCCTTTGCCCGCTCCCTGTTCCCCTGTGCCCGCGCCCTGTTGCTCTGTTCCGTGTTCCATTGTACAGGTTCCGTGTTCCCCTGTTCCCGCTCCGTGTTCCCCTGTACCCGCCGCGTGTTCCCCGGTACCCGCTCCGGTTCCCTTTTACCTGATCCCTGTTCCCCTCTAACTTGTTTGTTCTTGCTCAGTGTTCCCCTGTTCTGTGTTTCCCCATCGCGTGTTCAAATGTACACGCTCCCATTTCCCCTGCACCCGCTCCATGTTCCCCTGTCACCGCTCATTTTTCGCCTGTACATGCTCAATTTTACCCTGTACACTCTCCGTGTTCCACTGTTCCCTGTTCCCCCTGCACCGTGTTCCATTGTACCCACTCCGTTTTACACCGTACCCATTCTGTGTTCCCCTGTACCCGCTCTGTGTTCCCCTGTACCCGCTCCCTGTTCCCCTGTTCTCCTGTTCCCGCTCCGTGCTCTCCTGTACCAGCTACCTGTTCCTCTGTACTCGCTCCATGTTCCTCTGTACCCGCTATGAGTTCCCCGTGCCCATTTCTGTGTTCCCCTGTACCCGCTCCATGTTCCCCTGTGCCCTCTCCGTGTTCCCCTGTATCTGCACATGTTTTCCCCACACCCTGTTCCCCAGTCCCCATTTTGTGTTTCCATTCACCCGCACCTTGTTCCCTTAACCCGCTCCGTGTTCCCTTATCCTGCTTCGTTTTCTCTTGTACCCGATCCCTGTTACCCTGTAAACTCTCCGTATACCCCTGTACCCGCTCCGTGTTCCCTGTACCCGCTCCTTGTTCCCCTGTACCCGTTCCGTCTTTCCACTGTACCCGCTCCCTGTTCCCCTGTACCCGCTCCGTGTTCCCCTGTACCCGCTCCGTGTTCCCCTGTTCCCGCTCCATGTTCCGCAGTACCCGCTCCGTATTCCTCTCTACCCTTCCTTGGGCCGCTGTACCCGCTCCGTGGGCCATTGTACCCGTTCCCTGTTCCCCTGTTCCTGCTCCCTGTTCCCCTGTACCCGCTCCGTATTCCTCTCTACCCGTCCGTGGGCCGCTGTTGTACCCGCTCCATGTGCCACTGTACACACTCCGTGTTCACCTGTACCTGCTCCCTGTTCCCCTGTACCCGCTCCCTGTTCCCCTGTACCCACTCGCTGTTCCCTTGTACACGCTCCGTGTTCCCCTGTACCCACTCGCTGTTCCCTTGTACCCACTCCGTGTTTCCCTGTACCCGCTCCCTGTTCCGCTGTACCCGCTCCCTGTTCCCCTGTTCCTGCTCGCTGTACTCCTGTCCCCGCTCCGTGTTCCCCTGTACCCGCTCCGTGTTCCACTGTACGTGCTCCCTGTTCCTCTGTACTTGCTCCCTGTTGCTCTGTACCCACTCCGTGTTCCCCTGCAGCCACTCTCTGTTCCCCTGTACCCGCTCCGTGTTCCACTGTACGTGCTCCCTGTTCCTCTGTACTTGCTCCCTGTTGCTCTGTACCCACTCCGTGTTCCCCTGCAGCCACTCTCTGTTCCCCTGTACCCGCTCCGTGTTCCGCTGTACCCGCTCCGTGTTCCCCTGTATCCGCTCCCTGTTCCCCCGTACCTGCTCTGTGTTCCATTGTACCCGCTCCCTGTAACCCTGTACCTGCTCTGTGTTCCACTGTACCCGCTCCCTGTTTCCCTGTACCTGCTCCCTGTTCCCCTGTACCCGCTCCCTGTTCCCCTGTACCTGCTCTGTGTTCCCCTTTACCCGCTCTGTGTTCCGCTTTGCCCGCTCCCTGTTCCCCTTTACCCGCTCCGTGTTCCCCTGTACCCGCTCCGTGTTCCCCTGTTGCCGCTCCGAGTTCCGCAGTACCCGCTCCGTGTTCCCCTGTACCCGCTCCCTGCTCCCCTTTGCTCGCTCCCTGTTCCCCTTTCCCCTCTCCGTGTTCCTCTGTACCCGCTCCATGTTCCTCTGTACCCGCTATGAGTTCACCGTTCCCATTTCTGTGTTCCCCTGTACCCGCTCCATGTTCCCCTGTGCCCTCTCCGTGTTCCCCTGTATCTGCACATGTTCTCCCCACAATCGGTTCCCCAGTCCCCATTTTGTGTTCCCATGCACCCGCACCTTGTTCCCTTAACCGCTCCGTGTTCCCTTATCCTGCTCCGTGTTCTCTTGTACCCTATCCCTGTTCCCCACTAACTTCTCTGTTCCTGCTCAGTGTTCCCCTGTTCTGTGTTCCCCCATTCCGTGTTCACATGTACACGCTCCCTGTTCCCCTGTACCCGCTCCATGTTCCCCTGTACCCGCTCATTTTTCGCCTGTACATGCTCAATGTTCCCCTGTACCCTCTCCATGTTCCACTGTTCCCTGTTCCCCCTGCACCGTGTTCCATTGTACCCACTCCGTTTTACACCGTAACCATTCTGTGTTCCCCTGTACCCGCTCTGTGTTCCCCTGTACCCGCTCCCTGTTCCCCAGTTCCCCTGTTCCCGCTCCGTGCTCTCCTATACCAGCAATCTGTTCCTCTGTACCCGCTCCATGTTTCTCTGTACCCGCTATGAGTTCCCCGTACCCATTTCTATGTTCCCCTGTACCCGCTCCATGTTCCCCTGTGCCCTCACCGTGTTCTCCCCACATCCTGTTCCCAGTCCCCATTCTGTGTTCCCATGCACCCGCACCTTGTTCCCTTAACCCGCTCCGTGTTCCCTTAACCTGCTCCGTGTTCTCTTGTACCCGATCCCTGTTACCCTGTACAGTCTCCGTATACCCCTGTACCCGCTCCGTGTTCCCTGTACTCACTCCATGTGCCCTGTACCCGCTCCGTGATCCCCTGTACCCGTTCCGTCTTTCCACTGTACCCGCTCCCTGTTCCCCTGTACCCGCTCTGTGTTTCCCTGTACCCGCTCCCTGTTCCCCTTTGCTCGCTCCCTGTTCCCCTTTACCCTCTCCGTGTTCCTCTGTACCCGCTCCATGTTCCTCTGTAACCGCTATGAGTTCACCGTACCCATTTCTGTGTTCCCCTGTACCCGCTCCATGTTCCCCTGTGCCCTCTCCGTGTTTTCCTGTAGCTGCACATGTTCTCCCCACAATCTGTTCCCCAGTCCCCATTTTGTGTTCCCATGCACCCGCATCTTGTTCCCTTAACCGCTCCGTGTTCCCTTATCCTGCTCCGTGTTCTCTTGTACCCGATCCCTGTTACCCTGTACACTCTCCGTATACACCTGTACCCGCTCCCTGTTCCCTGTACCCACTCCATGTGCCCTGTACCCGCTCCGTGTTCCCCTGTACCCGTTCCGTCTTTCCACTGTACCCTCTCCCTGTTCCCCTGTACCCGCACTGTGTTCCCCTGTACCCGCTCTGTGTTCCCCTTTGCCCGCTCCCTGTTCCCCTTTACCCGCTCCGTGTTCCCCTGTACCCGCTCCGTGTTCCCCTGTTGCTGCTCCGTGTTCCGCAGTACCCGCTCCGTGTTCCCCTGTACGCGCTCCCTGTTCCCCTTTGCTCGCTCCCTGTTCCCCTTTACCCTCTCCGTGTTCCTCTGTACCCGCTCCATGTTCCTCAGTACCCGCTATGAGTTCCCCGTGCCCATTTCTGTGTTCCCCTGTACCCGCTCCATGTTGCCCTGTGCCCTCTCCGTGTTCTCCTGTATATGCACATGTTCTCCCCACAATCTGTTCCCCAGTCCCCATTTTCTGTTCCCATGCACCCGCACCTTGTTCCCTTAACCGCTCCGTGATCCCTTATCCTGCTCCGTGTTCTCTTGTACCCGATCCCTGTTCCCCTCTAACTTCTCTGTGCCTGCTCAATGTTCCCCTGTTCTGTGTTCCCCCATTCCGTGTTCACATGTACACGCTCCCTGTTCCCCTGTACCCGCTCCATGTTCCCCTGTACCCGCTCCGTGTTCACGTTTACCTGCGCTCTGTGCCCCTGTACCTGCTCCGTGTTCCCCTGCAGCTGCCCCGGTTCTTCGTTACACGATCGCTGTTCCCGTCTAACCGCTCTGTGTTCCCCTGTTCCCGCTCTGTGTTCCCCGCTCCGTGTTCCCCGTACCTGCTCCGCGTTCCCCTGTACCCGCTCCCTGTTCCATGTTCCCCTGCTCCGTGTTCCAGTGTACCCGCTCCGTGTTCCCCTGTACCTGCTCTGTGTTCCACAGTACCCGCTCCCTGTTCCACTGTACCAGCTCTGTGTTCCACTGTATCCGCACCCTGTTCCCCTGTACCTGCTCTGTGTTCCACTGTACCCGCTCCCTGTTCCCCTGTACCAGCTCTGTGTTCGACTGTACCCGCTCCCGGTTCCCCTGTATCTGCTCTGTGTTCCACTGTACCCGCTCCCTGCTCCCCTGTACCTGCTCTGTGTACGACTGAACCCGCTCCCGGTTCCCCTGTACCTGCTCTGTGTTCCACTGCACCCGCTCCCTGTTCCCCTGTACCTGCTCTGTGTTCCACTTTACCTGCTCCCTGTACTCTGGTACCCGCTCCGTGTTCACCTATACCCGTTTCATGTTCCCCTGTATCTGCTACCTGTACTCCTGTACCCGCTCCGTGTTCACCAGTACCTGCTCCGTGTTCCCCTGTACCTGCTCCCTGTTCCCCTGTAACCGCTCTGTGTTCCCCTGTACCTGTTACCTGTTACGCAGTTCCTTGTCCCCCTGTACCCGCTCCCTGTTCGCCTGTACATGTTCCCTGTTCCTCTGTTCCTGCTCACTGTTCCTCTGTACCCGCTCACTGTTCCCCTGTACCCGCTCCGCGTTCCCCTGTAGCCGCTCCGGTTCCGCTTTACACCGTCCCTGTTCCCCTGTACCTGATTTGTGTTCCCCTGCTCCCTGTTCCCCCTGCTCCGTGTTCCACTTTACTCTCTCGGTGTTCCCCTGTACCCACTCCGTGTTCCCCTGTAACCGCTCCATGTTCCCATTTACCCAATTCCTGTTCCCCTCTAACTTCTCTGTTCCGGCTCAGTGTTCCTCTGTTCCATGCTCCCCTGTTCCCTGTTCCTCTGTACCCGCTCACTGTTCCTCTGTACCCGCTCACTGTTCCCCTGTACCCGCTTTGTGTTCCGCTCTACCCGCTCCCTGTTCCCCTGTAACTGCTCACTGTTCCGCTGTAACCGCTCCCTGTTCCCCTTAACCCACTCCCTGTGCACCTGTGCCCGCTCCCTGTTCCTCTGCTCCGTGTTCCATTGTACAGGTTCCGTGTTCCCCTGTTCCCGCTCCGTGTTCCCCTGTACCCGCCCCGTGTTCCCCGGTACCCGCTCCGGTTCCCTTTTACCTGATCCCTGTTCCCTCTAACTTCTCTGTTCCTGCTCAGTATTCCCCTGTTCTGTGTTCCCCCATTCCGTGTTCACATGTACACGCTCCCTTTTCCCCGGTACCCGCTCCATGTTCCCCTGTACCCGCTCATTTTTCGCCTGTCCATGCTCAATGTTACCCTGTACCCTCTTCGTGTTCCACTGTTCGCTGTTCCCCCTGCACCGTGTTCCATTGTACCCACTCCGTTTTACACCGTACCCATTCTGTGTTCCCCTGTACCCGCTCTGTGTTCCCCTGTACCCGCTCCCTGTTCCCCTGTTCCCCTGTTCCCGCTCCGTGCTCTCCTGTACCAGCTACCTGTTCCTCTGTACCTGCTCCATGTTCCTCTGTACCCGCGATGAGTTCCCCGTGCCCATTTCTGTGTTCCCCCGTACCCGCTCCATGTTCCCCTGTGCCCTCTGCGTGTTCCCCTGTATCTGCACATGTTCTCCCCACACCCTGTTCCCCAGTCCCCATTCTGTGTTCCCATGCACCAGCACCTTGTTCCCTTAACCCGCTCCGTGCTCCCTTAACCTGCTCCGTGTTCTCTTGTACCCGATCCCTGTTACTCTGTACACTCTCCGTATACCCCTGTACCCGCTCCGTGTTCCCTGTACCCGCTCCGTGTTCCCCTGTACCCGTTCCGTGTTCCCCTGTTCCCGCTCCGTATTCCGCAGTACCCGCTCCGTATTCCTCTCCACCCGTCCTTGGGCCGCTATACTCGCTCCGTGGGCCATTGTAACCGTTGCCTGTTCCCCTGTACCCGCTCCGTGTTACCCTGTTCCCGCTCCGTGTTCCCCTGTTCCCGCACCGTGTTCCGCAGTTCCCGCTCCGTTTTCACCTGTACCCGCTCCATGTTCCCCTATGCTCGCTCCGTGTTCCCTGTAGCCATTCCATGTTCCCCTTTGCCCGCTCCCTGTTGCCCTGTACACGCTCCGTTTCCTCCCTGTTCTGTGTTCCCCCTGTTCCGTCTTCCCCTGTACCCGCTCCGTGTTCCCCTGTACCCGCTTAGTGTTCCGCTCTACCCGCTCCCTGTTCCCCTGTAACTGCTCCCTGTTCCGCTGTAACCGCTCCCTGTTCCCCTTTGCCCGCTCCCTGTTCCCCTGTGCCCGCGCCCTGTTCCTCTGTTCCGTGTTCCATTGTACAGGTTCCGTGTTCCCCTGTTCCCGCACCGTGTTCCCCTGTACCCGCCCCGTGTTCCCCGGTACCCGCTCCGGTTCCCTTTTACCTGATCTCTGTTCCCCTCTAACTTCTCTGTTCCTGCTCAGTGTTCCCCTGTTTTGTGTTGCCCCATTCCGTGTTCACATGTACACGCTCCCTTTTCCCCGGTACCCGCTCCATGTTCCCCTGTACCCGCTCATTTTTCGCCTGTCCATGCTCAATGTTACCCTGTACCCTCTCCGTGTTCCACTGTTCGCTGTTCCCCCTGCACCGTGTTCCATTGTACCCACTCCGTTTTACACCGTACCCATTCTGTGTTCCCCTGTACCCGCTCTGTGTTCCCCTGTACCCGCTCCCTGTTCCCCTGTTCCCCTGTTCCCGCTCCGTGCTCTCCTGTACCAGCTACCTGTTCCTCTGTACCTGCTCCATGTTCCTCTGTACCCGCGATGAGTTCCCCGTGCCCATTTCTGTGTTCCCCTGTACCCGCTCCATGTTCCCCTGTGCCCTCTGCGTGTTCCCCTGTATCTGCACATGTTCTCCTCACACCCTGTTCCCCAGTCCCCATTCTGTGTTCCCATGCACCAGCACCTTGTTCCCTTAACCCGCTCCGTGCTCCCTTAACCTGCTCCGTGTTCTCTTGTACCCGATCCCTGTTACTCTGTACACTCTCCGTATACCCCTGTACCCGCTCCGTGTTCCCTGTACCCGCTCCGTGTTCCCCTATACCCGTTCCGTCTTTCCACTGTACCCGCTCCCTGTTCCCCTGTACCCGCTCCGTGTTCCCCTGTTCCCGCTCCGTGTTCCCCTGTTCCCGCTCCGTATTCCGCAGTACCCGCTCCGTATTCCTCTCCACCCGTCCTTGGGCCGCTATACTCGCTCCGTGGGCCATTGTAACCGTTGCCTGTTCCCCTGTACCCGCTCCGTGTACCCCTGTTCCCGCTCCGTGTTCCCCTGTTCCCGCACCGTGTTCCGCAGTTCCCGCTCCGTTTTCACCTGTACCCGCTCCATGTGCCCCTATGCTCGCTCCGTGTTCCCTGTAGCCATTCCATGTTCCCCTTTGCCCGCTCCTGTTGCACTGTACACGCTCCGTTTCCTCCCTCTTCTGTGTTCCCCCTGTTTCGTCTTCCCCTGAACCCGCTCCGTGTTCCCCTGTACCCGCTTAGTGTTCCGCTCTACCCGCTCCCTGTTCCCCTGTAAGTGCTCCCTGTTCCGCTGTAACCGCTCCCTGTTCCCCTTTAACCACTCCCTGTTCCCCTATGCCCGCTCCCTGTTCCTCTGTTCCGTGTTCCATTGTACAGGCTCCGTGTTCCCCTGTTGCCGCTCCGCGTTCCCCTGTACCCGCTCCCTGTTCCCCTGTACCTGCTCTGTGTTGCACTGTACCCGCTCCCTGTTCCGCTGTACCCGCTCTGTGTTCCACTGTACCCGCTCCCTGTTCCCCTGTACCTGCTCTGTGTTCCACTGTACCCGCTCCGTGTTCCCCTGTACCCGCTTTGTGTCCCGCTCGACCCACTCCCTGTTCCCCTGTAACTGCTCCCTGTTCCGCTGTAACCGCTCCCTGTTCCCCTTTACTCACTCCCTGTTCCCCTGTGCCCGCTCCCTGTTCCTCAGTTCCGTGTTCCATTGTACAGGCTCCGTGTTCCCCTGTTCCCGCTCCGTGTTCCCCTGTACCCGCTCCGGTTCCCTTTTACATGATCGCTGTTCCCCTCTAACTTCTCTGTTCCTGCTCAGTGTTCCCCTGTTCTGTGTTCCGCCATTCCGTTTTCACATGTACACGCTCCCTGTTCCCCTGTACGCGCTCCATGTTCCCTTGAACCCGCTCATTTTTCTCCCTGTACATGCTCAATGTTCCACTGTTCCCTGTTCCCCCTGCAACGTGTTCCATTGTACCCACTCCATTTTACCCCGTACCCATTCTGTGTTCCCCTGTACCCGCTCTGTGTTCCGCTGTACCCGCTCCCTGTTCCCCTGTTCCTGCTCCCTGTACTCCTGTATCCGCTCCGTGTTCCCTTGTACACGCTCCGTGTTCCACTGTCCGTGGTCCCTGTTACCCTGTACATGCTACCTGTTCTTCTGTACTTGCTCTCTGTTGCTCTGTACCCGCTCGGTGTTCCCCTGTACCCGCTCCGTGTTCCCCTCTACCCGCTCCGTTTTCCCCTGTATCCGCTCCCTGTTCCCCAGTACCTGCTGTGTGTTCCATTGTACCCGCTCCCTGGTGCCCTGTACCTTCTCTGTGTTCCCCTGTACCCGCTCCCTGTTCCGCTGTACCTGCTCTGTGTTCCACTGTACCCGCTCCGTGTTCCCCTCTACCCGCTCCCTGTTCCCCTTTACCCGCTCCCTGTTCCCCTGTACCTGCTCCGTGTTCCCCTGTTCCCGCTTCGTGTTCCGCAGGACCCGGTCCGTGTTCCCCTGCACGCTCCATATTCCCCTAAGCTCGCTCCGTGTTCCCTGTAGCCACTCCTTGTTCCCCTTTTCCCGCTCCCTGTTGCCCTGTACCTGCTCCCTGTTCCCCTGTACATGCTCCGTTTTCCTCCTGTTCTTTCTTCCCCCTATTACGTGTTCCCCTGTACCCGCTTAGTGTTCCGCTCTACCCGCTCCCTGTTCCCCTGTAACTGCTCCCTGTTCCGCTGTAACCGCTCCCTGTTCCCCTTTGCCCGCTCCCTGTTCCCCTGTGCCCGCGCCCTGTTCCTCTGTTCCGTGTTCCATTGTACAGGTTCCGTGTTCCCCTGTTCCCGCTCCGTGTTCCACTGTACCCGCCGCGTGTTCCCCGGTACCCGCTCCGGTTCCCTTTTACCTGATCCCTGTTCCCCTCTAACTTGTCTGTTCTTGCTCAGTGTTCCCCTGTTCTGTGTTTCCCCATCGCGTGTTCAAATGTACACGCTCCCATTTCCCCTGCACCCGCTCCATGTTCACCTGTCACCGCTCATTTTTCGCCTGTACATGCTCAATTTTACCCTGTACACTCTCCGTGTTCCACTGTTCCCTGTTCCCCCTGCACCGTGTTCCATTGTACCCACTCCGTTTTACACCGTACCCATTCTGTGTTCCCCTGTACCCGCTCTGTGTTCCCCTGTACCCGCTCTGTGTTCCCCTGTACCCGCTCCCTGTTCCCCTGTTCTCCTGTTCCCGCTCCGTGCTCTCCTGTACCAGCTACCTGTTCCTCTGTACTCGCTCCATGTTCCTCTGTACCCGCTATGAGTTCCCCGTGCCCATTTCTGTGTTCCTCTGTACCCGCTCCATGTTCCCCTGTGCCCTCTCCGTGTTCCCCTGTATCTGCACATGTTTTCCCCACACCCTGTTCCCCAGTCCCCATTTTGTGTTTCCATTCACCCGCACCTTGTTCCCTTAACCCGCTCCGTGTTCCCTTATCCTGCTTCGTTTTCTCTTGTACCCGATCCCTGTTACCCTGTAAACTCTCCGTATACCCCTGTACCCGCTCCGTGTTCCCTGTACCCGCTCCTTGTTCCCCTGTACCCGTTCCGTCTTTCCACTGTACCCGCTCCCTGTTCCCCTGTACCCGCTCCGTGTTCCCCTGTACCCGCTCCGTGTTCCCCTGTTCCCGCTCCATGTTCCGCAGTACCCGCTCCGTATTCCTCTCTACCCTTCCTTGGGCCGCTGTACCCGCTCCGTGGGCCATTGTAACCGTTCCCTGTTCCCCTGTTCCTGCTCCCTGTTCCCCTGTACCCGCTCCGTATTCCTCTCTACCCGTCCGTGGGCCGCTGTTGTACCCGCTCCGTGTGCCACTGTACACACTCCGTGTTCCCCTGTACCTGCTCCCTATTCCCATGTACCCGCTCCCTGTTCCCCTGTACCCACTCGCTGTTGCCTTGGACCCGCTCTGTGTTTCCCTGTACCCGCTCCGTATTTCCCTGCATCCGCTCCATGTTCCGCTGTAGCCGCTCTTTGTTCCACTGTACCACTTCCCCTGTACCCGCTCCGCGATCCCCTGTAGCCGCTCCGGTTCCGCTTTACACTGTCCCTATTCCCCTGTACCTGCTCTGTGTTTCCCTGCTCCCTGTTCACCCTTCTCCGTGTTCCACTTTTCTCTCTCGGTGTTCCCCTGTACCCGCTCCGTGTTCCACTGTTCCCTGTTCCCCCTGCTCCATGTTCCCCTGTACCCACTCCGTGTTCCCCTGTAACCGCTCCATGTTCCCTTTTACCCGATCCCTGTTCCCCTCTAACTTCTCTGTTACGGCGCAGTGTTCCCCTGTTCCATGTTCCCCTGTTCCCTGATCCTCTGTACTCGCCATTTGTTCCTCTGTACCCGCTCACTGTTCCCCTGTACCTGCTCTCTGTTCCGCTGTACCCGCTCTGTGTTCCGCTGTACCCGCTCCCTGTTCCCCTGTACCTGCTCCCTGTACTCCTGTACCCGCTCCGTGTTCCCCTGTACCCGCTCCGTGTTCCACTGTACGTGCTCCCTGTTCCCCTGTACGTGCTACCTGTTCCTCTGTACTTGCTCCCTGTTGCTCTGGACCCACTCCGTGTTCCCCTGCAGCCACTCTCTGTTCCCCTGTACCCGCTCCGTGTTCCCCTGTATGCGCTCCGTGTTCCCCTGTACCCGTTCGTGTTCCCCTGTACCCGCTTCGTGTTCCCCTGTATCCGCTCCCTGATCCCCTGTACCTGATCTGTGTTCCACTGTACCCGCTCCCTGTTCCCCTGTACCTGCTCTGTGTCCCAGTGTACCCGCTCCCTGTTCCCCTGTACCCGCTCTGTGTTCCACTGTACCCGCTCCCTGTTCCCCTGTACCTGCTCTGTGTTCCACTGTACCCGCTCCCTGATCCCCTGTACCTGATCTGTGTTCCACTGTACCCGCTCCCTGTTCCCCTGTACCTGCTCTGTGTCTCACTGTACCCGCTCCCTGTTCCCCTGTACCCGCTCTGTGTTCCACTGTACCCGCTCCCTGTTCCCCTGTACCTGCTCTGTGTTCCACTGTACCCGCTCTGCATTCCCCTGTAACCACTCCATGTTCCCCTTTGGCCACTCCCTGTTCCCCTTTACCCGCTCCGTGGTCACCTGTACCCACTCCGTATTCCCCTGTACCCGCTCCGTGTTCCCCTGTTCCCGCACCGTGTTCCGCAGTTCCCGCTCCGTTTTCCCCTGTCCTCGCTCCATGTTCCCTTTGCTCGCTCCGTGTTCCCTGTAGCCATTCCATGTTCCCCTTTGCCCGCTCTCTGTTGCCCTGTACACGCTCCGTTTTCTCACTGTTCCGTGTTCCCCTGTACCCGCTCCGTGTTCCCCTGTACCCGCTTAGTGCTCCGGTCTGCCCACTCCCTGTTCCCCTGTAACTGCTCCCTGTTCCCCTGTAACCGCTCCATGTTCCCTTTTACCCGATCCCTGTTCCCCTCTAACTTCTCTGTTCCGGCGCAGTGTTTCTCTGTTCCATGCTCCACTGTTGCCTGTTCCTCTGTACCCGCTCACTGTTCCTGTGTACCCGCTCACTGTTCCCCTGTACTTGCTCACTGTTCCGCTGTACCCGCTCTGTGTTCCGCTGTACCCCCTCCCTGTTCCACTGTACCTGCTCCCTGTACTCCTGTACCCGCTCCGTGTTCCCCTGTACCCGCTCCGTGTTCCCCTGTACTCGCTCCGTGTTCCATTGTACGTGCTCCCTGTTCCTCTGTACTTGCTCCCTGTTGCTCTGTACCCAATCCGTGTTCCCCTGTACCCGTTCTTGTTTCCCTGTACCCGCTCCGTGTTCCCCTGTATCCGCTCCCTGTTCCCCTGTACCTGCTCTGTGTTCCCCTGTACCTGCACTGTGTTCCACTGTACCCGCTCCCTGTTCCACTGTACCTGCTCTGTGTTCCACTGTACCCGCTCCCTGTTCCGCTGTACCTGCTCTGTGTTTCACTGTACCCGCTCCCTGTTCCGCTGTACCTGCTCTGTGTTTCACTGTACCCGCTCCCTGTTCCCCTGTACCTGCTCTGTGTTCCACTGTACCCGCTCCCTGTTTCCCTCGACCTGCTCTGTGTTCCACTGTACCCGCTCCCTGTTCCCCTGTGCCCACTCTGTGTTCTCCTGTGCCCGCGACCTGTTCCCCTGTACTCGCTCCCTGTTCCCTTGTACCCTCTTGCTGTTTCCCTGCAACAGCTCCCAGTTCCCCTTTACACGCTATGTGTTCCCCTATACCCACTCCGTGTTCCCCTGTACACGCTACTTTTTCCCCTGTACCCGCTCCCTGTCCCGCTTTTCCCTGTTCCCCTGTAGCCGCTCCGTGCTCCCCTGTACCCGCTCCGTGTTTCCCTGTATCCGCTCCATGTTTCCCTGTATCCGCTACGTGTTCCTCTCTACCCGTCCTTGGGCCGCTGTACCCGCTCCGTGGGCCATTGTACCCGTTCCCTGTTCCCCTGTTCCTGCTCCCTGTTCCCCTGTACCCGCTCCGTATTCCTCTCTACCCGTCCGTGGGCCGCTGTTGTACCCGCTCCATGTGCCACTGTACACACTCCGTGTTCACCTGTACCTGCTCCCTGTTCCCCTGTACCCGCTCCCTGTTCCCCTGTACCCACTCGCTGTTCCCTTGTACACGCTCCGTGTTCCCCTGTACCCACTCGCTGTCCCCTTGTACCCGCTCCGTGTTTCCCTGTACCCGCTCCCTGTTCCGCTGTACCCGCTCCCTGTTCCCCTGTTCCTGCTCGCTGTACTCCTGTCCCCGCTCCGTGTTCCCCTGTACCCGCTCCGTGTTCCACTGTACGTGCTCCCTGTTCCTCTGTACTTGCTCCCTGTTGCTCTGTACCCACTCCGTGTTCCCCTGCAGCCACTCTCTGTTCCCCTGTACCCGCTCCGTGTTCCACTGTACGTGCTCCCTGTTCCTCTGTATTTGCTCCCTGTTGCTCTGTACCCACTCCGTGTTCCCCTGCAGCCACTCTCTGTTCCCCTGTACCCGCTCCGTGTTCCCCTGTACCCGCTCCGTGTTCCCCTGTATCCGCTCCCTGTTCCCCCGTACCTGCTCTGTGTTCCATTGTACCCGCTCCCTGTAACCCTGTACCTGCTCTGTGTTCCACTGTACCCGCTCCCTGTTTCCCTGTACCTGCTCCCTGTTCCCCTGTACCCGCTCCCTGTTCCCCTGTACCTGCTCTGTGTTCCCCTTTACCCGCTCTGTGTTCCCCTTTGCCCGCTCCCTGTTCCCCTTTACCCGCTCCGTGTTCCCCTGTACCCGCTCCCTGCTCCCCTTTGCTCGCTCCCTGTTCCCCCTTCCCCTCTCCGTGTTCCTCTGTACCCGCTCCATGTTCCTCTGTACCCGCTATGAGTTCACCGTACCCATTTCTGTTTTCCCCTGTACCCGCTCCATGTTCCCCTGTGCCCTCTCCGTGTTCCCCTGTATCTGCACATGTTCTCCCCACAATCGGTTCCCCAGTCCCCATTTTGTGTTCCCATGCACCCGCACCTTGTTCCCTTAACCGCTCCGTGTTCCCTTATCCTGCTCCGTGTTCTCTTGTACCCGATCCCTGTTCCCCACTAACTTCTCTGTTCGTGCTCAGTGTTCCCCTGTTCTGTGTTCCCCCATTCCGTGTCCACATGTACACGCTCCCTGTTCCCCTATACCCGCTCCATGTTCCCCTGTACCCGCTCATTTTTCGCCTGTACATGCTCAATGTTCCCCTGTACCCTCTCCATGTTCCACTGTTCCCTGTTCCCCCTGCACCGTGTTCCATGGTACCCACTCCGTTTTACACCGTAACCATTCTGTGTTCCCCTGTATCCGCTCTGTGTTCCCCTGTACCCGCTCCCTGTTCCCCAGTTCCCCTGTTCCCGCTCCGTGCTCTCCTATACCAGCAATCTGTTCCTCTGTACCCGCTCCATGTTTCTCTGTACCCGCTATGAGTTCCCCGTACCCATTCTATGTTCCCCTGTACCCGCTCCATGTTCCCCTGTGCCCTCACCGTGTTCTCCCCACATCCTGTTCCCCAGTCCCCATTCTGTGTTCCCATGCACCCGCACCTTGTTCCCTTAACCCGCTCCGTGTTCCCTTAACCTGCTCCGTGTTCTCTTGTACCCGATCCCTGTTACCCTGTACAGTCTCCGTATACCCCTGTACCCGCTCCGTGTTCCCTGTACCCACTCCATGTGCCCTGTACCCGCTCCGTGATCCCCTGTACCCGTTCCGTCTTTCCACTGTACCCGCTCCCTGTTCCCCTGTACCCGCTCTGTGTTTCCCTGTACCCGCTCTGTGTACCCCTTTGCCCGCTCCCTTTTCCCTTTACCCGCTCCGTGTTCCCCTGTACCCGCTCCGTGTTCCCCTGTTGCCGCTCGTGTTCCGCAGTACCCGCTCCGTGTTCCGCAGTACCCGCTCCGTGTTCCCCTGTACCCGCTCCCTGTTCCCCTTTGCTCGCTCCCTGTTCCCCTTTACCCTCTCCGTGTTCCTCTGTACCCGCTCCATGTTCCTCTGTAACCGCTATGAGTTCACCGTACCAATTTCTGTGTTCCCCTGTACCCGCTCCATGTTCCCCTGTGCCCTCTCCGTGTTTTCCTGTATCTGCACATGTTCTCCCCACAATCTGTTCCCCAGTCCCCTTTTTGTGTTCCCATGCACCCGCATCTTGTTCCCTTAACCGCTCCGTGTTCCCTTATCCTGCTCCGTGTTCTCTTGTACCCGATCCCTGTTCCCCTGTACACTCTCCGTATACACCTGTACCCGCTCCCTGTTCCCTGTACCCACTCCATGTGCCCTGTACCCGCTCCGTGTTCCCCTGTACCCGTTCCGTCTTTCCACTGTACCCTCTCCCTGTTCCCCTGTACCCGCTCTGTGTTCCCCTGTTTCCGCTCTGTGTTCCCCTTTGCCCGCTCCCTGTTCCCCTTTACCCGCTCCGTGTTCCCCTGTACCCGCTCCGTGTTCCCCTGTTGCCGCTCCGTGTTCCGCGGTACCCGCTCCGTGTTCCCCTGTACGCGCTCCCTGTTCCCCTTTGCTCGCTCCCTGTTCCCCTTTACCCTCTCCGTGTTCTTCTGTACCCGCTCCATGTTCCTCAGTACCCGCTATGAGTTCCCCGTGCCCATTTCTGTGTTCCCCTGTACCCGCTCCATGTTGCCCTGTGCCCTCTCCGTGTTCTCCTGTATATGTACATGTTCTCCCCACAATCTGTTCCCCAGTCCCCATTTTCTGTTCCCATGCACCCGCACCTTGTTCCCTTAACCGCTCCGTGATCCCTTATCCTGCTCCGTGTTCTCTTGTACCCGATCCCTGTTCCCCTCTAACTTCTCTGTGCCTGCTCAATGTTCCCCTGTTCTGTGTTCCCCCATTCCGTGTTCACATGTACACGCTCCCTGTTCCCCTGTACCCGCTCCATGTTGCCCTGTACCCGCTCATTTTTCGCCTGTACATGCTCAATGTTCCCCTGTAGCCTCTCCGTGTTCCACTGTTCCCCCTGCACCGTGTTCCATTGTACCCACTACGTTTTACACCGTAAACATTCTGTGTTCCCCTGTACCCGCTCTGTGTTCCCCTGTACCCGCTCCCTGTTCCCCAGTTCCCCTGTTCCCGCTCCGTGCTCTCCTATATCAGCAATCTGTTCCTCTGTACCCGCTCCATGTTCTTCTGTACCCGCTATGAGTTACCCGTACCCATTTCTATGTTCCCCTGTACCCGCTCCATGTTCCCCTGTGCCCTCACCGTGTTCCCCTGTATCTGCACATGTTCTCCCCACACCCTGTTCCCCAGTCCCCATTCTGTGTTCCCATGCACCCGCACCTTGTTCCCTCAACCCGCTCCGTGTTCCCTTAACCTGCTCCGTGTTCTCTTGTACCCGATCCCTGTTACCCTGTACACTCTCCGTATACCCCTGTACCCGCTCCGTGTACCCTGTACCCACTCCATGTGCCCTGTACCCGCTCCGTGTTCCCCTGTACCCGTTCCGTCTTTCCACTGTACTGCTCCCTGTTCCCCTGTACCCGCTCTGTGTTCCCCTGTACCCGCTCTGTGTTCCCCTTTGCCCGCTCCCTGTTCCCCTTTACCCGCTCCGTGTTCCACTGTACCCGCTCCGTGTTCCCCTGTTGCCGCTCCGAGTTCCGCAGTACCCGCTCCGTGTTCCCCTGTACCCGCTCCCTGTTCCCCTTTGCTCGCTCCGTGTTCCCTGTAGCCACTCCTTGTTCCCCTGTACCCGCTCCCTGTTCCCCTGTTGCTGCTTTGTGTTCCACTGTACCCGCTCCCTGTTCCGCTGTTCCCGCTCTGTGTTCCACTGTACCCGCTCCCTGATCCTCTGTACCTGCTCTGTGTTCCACTGTACCCGCTCCCTGCTCCCTTGTACCCGCTCTGTGTTCCCCTGTACCCGCTCTGCTTTCCACTGTGACCACTCCATGTTCCCCTTTGGCCGCTCCCTGTTCCACTTTACCCGCTGCGTGGTCCCCTGTACCCACTCCGTATTCCCCTGTACCCGCTCCGTGTTCCCCTGTTCCCGCACCGTGTTCCGCAGTTCCCGCTCCGTTTTCCCCTGTACCCGCTCCATGTTCCCCTATGGTCGCTCCGTGTTCCCTGTAGCCATCCCATGTTCCCCTTTGCCTGCTCCCTGTTACCCTGTACACGCTCCGTTTTCTCCCTGTTCTGTGTTCCCCCTGTTCAGTGTTCCCCTGTAACCGCTCGCTGTTCCCCTTTACCCACTCCCTGTTCCCCTGTGCCCGCTCCCTATTCCTCTGTTCCGTGTTCCATTGTACAGGCTCCGTGTTCCCCTGTTCCCGCTCCGTGTTCCCCTGTACCCGCTCCGGTTCCCTTTCACATGATCCCTGTTCCCCTCTAACTTCTCTGTTCCTGCTCAGTGTTCCCCTGTTCTGTGTTCCCCCATTCCGTATTCACATGTACACGATCCTTGTTCCCCTGTACGCGCTCCGTGTTCCCCTGTACCCGTTCGTGTTCCCCTGTACCCGCTTCGTGTTCCCATGTATCCGCTCCCTGTTCCCCTGTACCTGCTCTGTGTTCCACTGTAGCCGCTCCCTGATCCCCTATACTTGCTCTGTGTTCCACTGTACCCGCTCACTGTTCCCCTGTACCTGCTCCCTGTACTCCTGTACCCGCTCCGTGTTCCCCTGTACTCGCTCCGTGTTCCACTGTAGGTGCTCCCTTTTCCCCTGTACGTGCTACCTGTTCCTCTGTACTTGCTCCCTGTTGCTCTGGACCCACTCCGTGTTCCCCTGCAGCCACTCTCTGTTCCCCTGTAGCCGCTCCGTGTTCCCCTGTATGCGCTCCGTGTTCCCCTGTACCCGTTCGTGTTCCCCTGTACCCGCTTCGTGTTCCCCTGTATCCGCTCCCTGTTCCCCTGTACCTGCTCCCTGCACTCCTGTACCCGCTCCGTGTTCCCCTGTACTCGCTCCGTGTTCCACTGTAGGTGATCCCTGTTCCCCTGTACGTGCTACCTGTTCCTCTGTACTTGCTCCCTGTTGCTCTGGACCCACTCCGTGTTCCCCTGCAGCCACTCTGTGTTCCACTGTACCCGCTCCCTGATCCCCTGTACCTGCTCTGTGTTCCACTGTACCAGCTCACTGTTCCGCTGTACACGCTCTGTGTTCCACTGTACCCGCTCCCTGTTCCCCTGCAGCTGCTCCGGTTCCCCGTTACACGATCCCTGTTCCCGTCTAACCGCTCTGTGTTCCCCGCTCCGTGTTCCCCGTACCTGCTCCGCGTTCCCCGGTACCCGCTCCCTGTTCCATGTTCCCCTGCTCCGTGTTCCAGTGTACCCGCTCCGTGTTCCCCTGTACCTGCTCTGTGTTCCACAGTACCCGCTCCCTGTTCCCCTGTAACAGCTCTGTGTTCCACTGTATCCGCTCCCTGTTCCCCTGTACCTGCTCTGTGTTCCACTGTACCCGCTCCCTGTTCCCCTGTACCAGCTCTGTGTTCGACTGTACCCGCTCCCGGTTCCCCTGTATCTGCTCTGTGTTCCACTGTACCCGCTCCCTGCTCCCCTGTACCTGCTCTGTGTACGACTGAACCCGCTCCCGGTTCCCCTGTACCTGCTCTGTGTTCCACTGCACCCGCTCCCTGTTCCCCTGTACCTGCTCTGTGTTCCACTTTACCTGCTCCCTGTACTCTGGTACCCGCTCCGTGTTCACCTATACCCGCTCCATGTTCCCCTGTATCTGCTACCTGTACTCCTGTACCCGCTCCGTGTTCACCAGTACCTGCTCCGTGTTCCCCTGTACCTGCTCCCTGTTCCCCTGTAACCGCTCTGTGTTCCCCTGTACCTGTTACCTGTTACGCAGTTCCTTGTCCCCCTGTACCCGCTCCCTGTTCGCCTGTACATGTTCCCTGTTCCTCTGTTCCTGCTCACTGTTCCTCTGTACCCGCTCACTGTTCCCCTGTACCCGCTCCGCGTTCCCCTGTAGCCGCTCCGGTTCCGCTTTACACCGTCCCTGTTCCCCTGTACCTGCTTTGTGTTCCCCTGCTCCCTGTTCCCCCTGCTCCGTGTTCCACTTTACTCTCTCGGTGTTCCCCTGTACCCACTCCGTGTTCCCCTGTAACCGCTCCATGTTCCCATTTACCCAATTCCTGTTCCCCTCTAACTTCTCTGTTCCGGCTCAGTGTTCCACTGTTCCATGCTCCCCTGTTCCCTGTTCCTCTGTACCCGCTCACTGTTCCTGTGTACCCGCTCACTGTTCCCCTGTACCCGCTTTGTGTTCCGCTCTACCCGCTCCCTGTTCCCCTGTAACTGCTCACTGTTCCGCTGTAACCGCTCCCTGTTCCCCTTAACCCACTCCCTGTGCCCCTGTGCCCGCTCCCTGTTCCTCTGCTCCGTGTTCCATTGTACAGGTTCCGTGTTCCCCTGTTCCCGCTCCGTGTTCCCCTGTACCCGCCCCGTGTTCCCCGGTACCCGCTCCGGTTCCCTTTTACCTGATCCCTGTTCCCCTCTAACTTCTCTGTTCCTGCTCAGTGTTCCCCTGTTCTGTGTTCCCCCATTCCGTGTTCACATGTACACGCTTCCTTTTCCCCGGTACCCGCTCCATGTTCCCCTGTACCCGCTCATTTTTCGCCTGTCCATGCTCAATGTTACCCTGTACCCTCTCCGTGTTCCAATGTTCGCTGTTCCCCCTGCACCGTGTTCCATTGTACCCACTCCGTTTTACACCGTACCCATTCTTTGTTCCCCTGTACCCGCTCTGTGCTCCCCTGTACCCGCTCCCTGTTCCCCTGTTCCCCTGTTCCCGCTCCGTGCTCTCCTGTACCAGCTACCTGTTCCTCTGTACCTGCTCCATGTTCCTCTGTACCCGCGATGAGTTCCCCGTGCCCATTTCTGTGTTCCCCTGTACCCGCTCCATGTTCCCCTGTGCCCTCTGCGTGTTCCCCTGTATCTGCACATGTTCTCCCCACACCCTGTTCCCCAGTCCCCATTCTGTGTTCCCATGCACCAGCACCTTGTTCCCTTAACCCGCTCCGTGCTCCCTTAACCTGCTCCGTGTTCTCTTGTACCCGATCCCTGTTACTCTGTACACTCTCCGTATACCCCTGTACCCGCTCCGTGTTCCCTGTACCCGCTCCGTGTTCCCCTGTTCCCGTTCCGTGTTCCCCTGTTCCCGCTCCGTATTCCGCAGTACCCGCTCCGTATTCCTCTCCACCCGTCCTTGGGCCGCTATACTCGCTCCGTGGGCCATTGTAACCGTTGCCTGTTCCCCTGTACCCGCTCCGTGTTCCCCTGTTCCCGCTCCGTTTTCACCTGTACCCGCTCCATGTTCCCCTATGCTCGCTCCGTGTTCCCTGTAGCCATTCCATGTTCCCCTTTGCACGCTCCCTGTTGCCCTGTACACGCTCCGTTTCCTCCCTGTTCTGTGTTCCCCCTGTTCCGTCATCCCCTGTACCCGCTCCGTGTTCCCCTGTACCCGCTTAGTGTTCCGCTCTACCCGCTCCCTGTTCCCCTGTAACTGCTCCCTGTTCCGCTGTAACCGCTCCCTGTTCCCCTTTGCCCGCTCCCTGTTCCCCTGTGCCCGCGCCCTGTTCCTCTGTTCCGTGTTCCATTGTACAGGTTCCGTGTTCCCCTGTACCCGCCCCGTGTTCCCCGGTACCCGCTCCGGTTCCCTTTTACCTGATCCCTGTTCCCCTCTAACTTGTCTGTTCTTGCTCAGTGTTCCCCTGTTCTGTGTTTCCCCATCGCGTGTTCAAATGTACACGCTCCCATTTCCCCTGCACCCGCTCCATGTTCCCCTGTCACCGCTCATTTTTCGCCTGTACATGCTCAATTTTACCCTGTACACTCTCCGTGTTCCACTGTTCCCTGTTCCTCCTGCACCGTGTTCCATTGTACCCACTCCGTTTTACACCGTACCCATTCTGTGTTCTCCTGTACCCGCTCTGTGTTCCCCTGTACCCGCTCCCTGTTCCCCTGTTCCCCTGTTCCCGCTCCGTGCTCTCCTGTACCAGCTACCTGTTCCTCTGTACCCGCTCCATGTTCCTCTGTACCCGCTATGAGTTCCCCGTGCCCATTTCTGTGTTCCCCTGTACACGCTCAATGTTCTCCTGTGCCCTCTCCGTGTTCCCCTGTATCTGCACATGTTCTCCCCACACCCTGTTCCCCAGTCCCCATTTTGTGTTTCCATTCACCCGCACCTTGTTCCCTTAACCCGCTCCGTGTTCCCTTATCCTGCTTCGTTTTCTCTTGTACCCGATCCCTGTTACCCTGTAAACTCTCCGTATACCCCTGTACCCGCTCCTTGTTCCCCTGTACCCGTTCCGTCTTTCCACTGTACACGCTCCCTGTTCCCCTTTACCCGCTCCGTGTTCCCCTGTACCCGCTCCGTGTTCCCCTGTTCCCGCTCCATGTTCCGCAGTACCCGCTCCGTATTCCTCTCTACCCTTCCTTGGGCCGCTGTACCCGCTCCGTGGGCCATTGTAACCGTTCCCTGTTCCCCTGTTCCTGCTCCCTGTTCCCCTGTACCCGCTCCGTATTCCTCTCTACCCGTCCGTGGGCCGCTGTTGTACCCGCTCCGTGTGCCAATGTACACACTCCGTGTTCCCCTGTACCTGCTCTTTATTCCTATGTACCCGCTCCCTGTTCCCCTGTACTCACTCGCTGTTGCCTTGGACCCGCTCTGTGTTTCCCTGTACCCGCTCCGTGTTTCCCTGTATCCGCTCCATGTTCCGCTGTAGCCGCTCTTTGTTCCACTGTACCACTTCCCCTGTACCCGCTCCGCCATCCCCTGTAGCCGCTCCGGTTCCACTTTACACTGTCCCTGTTCCCCTGTATCTGCTCTGTGTTTCCCTGCTCCCTGTTCACCCTTCTCCGTATTCCACGTTTCTCTCTCGGTGTTCCCCTGTACCCGCTCCGTGTTCCACTGTTACCTGTTCCCCCTGCTCCATGTTCACCTGTACACGCTCCGTGTTCCACTGTTACCTGTTCCCCCTGCTCCATGTTCCCCTGTACCCACTCCGTGTTCCCCTTTAACCGCTCCATGTTCCCTTTTACCCGATCCCTGTTCCCCTCTAACTTCTCTGTTTGGCGCAGTGTTCCCCTGTTCCATGTTCCCCTGTTCCCTGATCCTCTGTACGCGCCATTTGTTCCTCTGTACCCGCTCACTGTTCCCCTGTACCTGCTCTCTGTTCCGCTGTACCCGCTCTGTGTTCCGCTGTACCCGCTCCCTGTTCCCCTGTACCTGCTCCCTGTACTCCTGTACCCGCTCCGTGTTCCCCTGTACCCGCACCGTGTTCCACTGTACGTGCTCCCTGTTCCCCTGTACGTGCTACCTGTTCCTCTGTACTTGCTCCCTGTTGCTCTGGACCCACTCCGTGTTCCCCTGCAGCCACTCTCTGTTCCCCTGTACCCGCTCCGTGTTCCCCTGTATGCGCTCCGTGTTCCCCTGTACCCGTTCGTGTTCCCCTGTACCCGCTTCGTGTTCCCCTGTATCCGCTCCCTGTTCCCCTGTACCTGCTCTGTGTTCCACTGTACCCGCTCCCTGATCCCCTGTACCTGCTCTGTGTTCCAGTGTACCCGCTCCCTGTTCCCCTGTACCTGCTCTGTGTCCCACTGTACCCGCTCCCTGTTCCCCTGTACCCGCTCTGTGTTCCACTGTACCCGCTCCCTGTTCCCCTGTACCTGCTCTGTGTTCCACTGTACCCGCTCTGCATTCCCCTGTAACCACTCCATGTTCCCCTTTGGCCGCTCACTGTTCCCCTTTACCCGCTCCGTGGTCACCTGTACCCACTCCGTATTCCCCTGTACCCGCTCCGTGTTCCCCTGTTCCCGCACCGTGTTCCGCTGTTCCCCTGTACATGCTCCGTGTTTCCCTGTATCCGCTCCATGTTCCACTGTAGCCGCGCTATGTTCCCCTGTACCACTTCCCCCGGACCCGCTCCACGTTCCCCTGTAGCCGCTCCGGTTCCGCTTTACACCGTCCCTGTTCCCCTGTACCTGCTCTGTGTTCACCTGCTCCCTGCTCCCCCTGCTCCGTGTTCCACTTTACTCTCTCGGTGTTCCCCTGTACCCGCTCCGTGTTCCACTGTTCCCTGTTCCCCCTGCTCCAATTCCGCTGGACCTACTCCGTGTTCCCCTGTAACCTCTCCAGGTTCCCTTTTACCTGATCCCTGTTCCCCTCTAACTTCTCTGTTCCGGCTCAGTATTCCTCTGTTCCATGCTCCCCTGGTCCCTGTTCCTCTGTACCCGCTCACTGTTCCCGTGTACCCGCTCACTGTTCCCCTGTACCTGCTCCCTGTTCCGCTGTACCCGCTCTGTGTTCCGCTGTACCCGCTCCCTGTTCGCCTGTACCTGCTCTCTGTACTCCTGTACCAGCTCCGTGTTCCCCTGTACCCGCTCCGTGTTCCCCTGTACCCGCTCCGTGTTCCACTGTACGTGCTCCCTATTCCTCTGTACTTGCTCCCTGTTGCTCTGTACCCAATCCGTGTTCCCCTGCAGCCACTCTCTGTACCCCTGTACCTGCTCCCCGTTCCTCTGTACCCGCTCCGTGTTCTCCTGGACCCGTTCTTGTTCCACTGTACCCGCTCCCTGTTCCCCTGTACCTGCTCTGTGTTCCACTGTACCCGCTCCCTGTTTCCCTCGACCTGCTCTGTGTTCCACTGTACCCGCTCCCTGTTCCCCTGTGCCCACTCTGTGTTCTCCTGTGCCCGCGACCTGTTCCCCTGTACTCGCTCCCTGTTCCCTTGTACCCTCTTGCTGTTTCCCTGCAACAGCTCCCAGTTCCCCTTTACACGCTATGTGTTCCCCTATACCCACTCCGTGTTCCCCTGTACACGCTACTTTTTCCCCTGTACCCGCTCCCTGTCCCGCTTTTCCCTGTTCCCCTGTAGCCGCTCCGTGCTCCCCTGTACCCGCTCCGTGTTTCCCTGTATCCGCTCCATGTTTCCCTGTATCCGCTACGTGTTCCTCTCTACCCGTCCTTGGGCCGCTGTACCCGCTCCGTGGGCCATTGTACCCGTTCCCTGTTCCCCTGTTCCTGCTCCCTGTTCCCCTGTACCCGCTCCGTATTCCTCTCTACCCGTCCGTGGGCCGCTGTTGTACCCGCTCCATGTGCCACTGTACACACTCCGTGTTCACCTGTACCTGCTCCCTGTTCCCCTGTACCCGCTCCCTGTTCCCCTGTACCCACTCGCTGTTCCCTTGTACACGCTCCGTGTTCCCCTGTACCCACTCGCTGTCCCCTTGTACCCGCTCCGTGTTTCCCTGTACCCGCTCCCTGTTCCGCTGTACCCGCTCCCTGTTCCCCTGTTCCTGCTCGCTGTACTCCTGTCCCCGCTCCGTGTTCCCCTGTACCCGCTCCGTGTTCCACTGTACGTGCTCCCTGTTCCTCTGTACTTGCTCCCTGTTGCTCTGTACCCACTCCGTGTTCCCCTGCAGCCACTCTCTGTTCCCCTGTACCCGCTCCGTGTTCCACTGTACGTGCTCCCTGTTCCTCTGTATTTGCTCCCTGTTGCTCTGTACCCACTCCGTGTTCCCCTGCAGCCACTCTCTGTTCCCCTGTACCCGCTCCGTGTTCCCCTGTACCCGCTCCGTGTTCCCCTGTATCCGCTCCCTGTTCCCCCGTACCTGCTCTGTGTTCCATTGTACCCGCTCCCTGTAACCCTGTACCTGCTCTGTGTTCCACTGTACCCGCTCCCTGTTTCCCTGTACCTGCTCCCTGTTCCCCTGTACCCGCTCCCTGTTCCCCTGTACCTGCTCTGTGTTCCCCTTTACCCGCTCTGTGTTCCCCTTTGCCCGCTCCCTGTTCCCCTTTACCCGCTCCGTGTTCCCCTGTACCCGCTCCCTGCTCCCCTTTGCTCGCTCCCTGTTCCCCCTTCCCCTCTCCGTGTTCCTCTGTACCCGCTCCATGTTCCTCTGTACCCGCTATGAGTTCACCGTACCCATTTCTGTTTTCCCCTGTACCCGCTCCATGTTCCCCTGTGCCCTCTCCGTGTTCCCCTGTATCTGCACATGTTCTCCCCACAATCGGTTCCCCAGTCCCCATTTTGTGTTCCCATGCACCCGCACCTTGTTCCCTTAACCGCTCCGTGTTCCCTTATCCTGCTCCGTGTTCTCTTGTACCCGATCCCTGTTCCCCACTAACTTCTCTGTTCGTGCTCAGTGTTCCCCTGTTCTGTGTTCCCCCATTCCGTGTCCACATGTACACGCTCCCTGTTCCCCTATACCCGCTCCATGTTCCCCTGTACCCGCTCATTTTTCGCCTGTACATGCTCAATGTTCCCCTGTACCCTCTCCATGTTCCACTGTTCCCTGTTCCCCCTGCACCGTGTTCCATGGTACCCACTCCGTTTTACACCGTAACCATTCTGTGTTCCCCTGTATCCGCTCTGTGTTCCCCTGTACCCGCTCCCTGTTCCCCAGTTCCCCTGTTCCCGCTCCGTGCTCTCCTATACCAGCAATCTGTTCCTCTGTACCCGCTCCATGTTTCTCTGTACCCGCTATGAGTTCCCCGTACCCATTCTATGTTCCCCTGTACCCGCTCCATGTTCCCCTGTGCCCTCACCGTGTTCTCCCCACATCCTGTTCCCCAGTCCCCATTCTGTGTTCCCATGCACCCGCACCTTGTTCCCTTAACCCGCTCCGTGTTCCCTTAACCTGCTCCGTGTTCTCTTGTACCCGATCCCTGTTACCCTGTACAGTCTCCGTATACCCCTGTACCCGCTCCGTGTTCCCTGTACCCACTCCATGTGCCCTGTACCCGCTCCGTGATCCCCTGTACCCGTTCCGTCTTTCCACTGTACCCGCTCCCTGTTCCCCTGTACCCGCTCTGTGTTTCCCTGTACCCGCTCTGTGTACCCCTTTGCCCGCTCCCTTTTCCCTTTACCCGCTCCGTGTTCCCCTGTACCCGCTCCGTGTTCCCCTGTTGCCGCTCGTGTTCCGCAGTACCCGCTCCGTGTTCCGCAGTACCCGCTCCGTGTTCCCCTGTACCCGCTCCATGTTCCCCTTTGCTCGCTCCCTGTTCCCCTTTACCCTCTCCGTGTTCCTCTGTACCCGCTCCATGTTCCTCTGTAACCGCTATGAGTTCACCGTACCAATTTCTGTGTTCCCCTGTACCCGCTCCATGTTCCCCTGTGCCCTCTCCGTGTTTTCCTGTATCTGCACATGTTCTCCCCACAATCTGTTCCCCAGTCCCCTTTTTGTGTTCCCATGCACCCGCATCTTGTTCCCTTAACCGCTCCGTGTTCCCTTATCCTGCTCCGTGTTCTCTTGTACCCGATCCCTGTTCCCCTGTACACTCTCCGTATACACCTGTACCCGCTCCCTGTTCCCTGTACCCACTCCATGTGCCCTGTACCCGCTCCGTGTTCCCCTGTACCCGTTCCGTCTTTCCACTGTACCCTCTCCCTGTTCCCCTGTACCCGCTCTGTGTTCCCCTGTTTCCGCTCTGTGTTCCCCTTTGCCCGCTCCCTGTTCCCCTTTACCCGCTCCGTGTTCCCCTGTACCCGCTCCGTGTTCCCCTGTTGCCGCTCCGTGTTCCGCGGTACCCGCTCCGTGTTCCCCTGTACGCGCTCCCTGTTCCCCTTTGCTCGCTCCCTGTTCCCCTTTACCCTCTCCGTGTTCTTCTGTACCCGCTCCATGTTCCTCAGTACCCGCTATGAGTTCCCCGTGCCCATTTCTGTGTTCCCCTGTACCCGCTCCATGTTGCCCTGTGCCCTCTCCGTGTTCTCCTGTATATGTACATGTTCTCCCCACAATCTGTTCCCCAGTCCCCATTTTCTGTTCCCATGCACCCGCACCTTGTTCCCTTAACCGCTCCGTGATCCCTTATCCTGCTCCGTGTTCTCTTGTACCCGATCCCTGTTCCCCTCTAACTTCTCTGTGCCTGCTCAATGTTCCCCTGTTCTGTGTTCCCCCATTCCGTGTTCACATGTACACGCTCCCTGTTCCCCTGTACCCGCTCCATGTTGCCCTGTACCCGCTCATTTTTCGCCTGTACATGCTCAATGTTCCCCTGTAGCCTCTCCGTGTTCCACTGTTCCCCCTGCACCGTGTTCCATTGTACCCACTACGTTTTACACCGTAAACATTCTGTGTTCCCCTGTACCCGCTCTGTGTTCCCCTGTACCCGCTCCCTGTTCCCCAGTTCCCCTGTTCCCGCTCCGTGCTCTCCTATATCAGCAATCTGTTCCTCTGTACCCGCTCCATGTTCTTCTGTACCCGCTATGAGTTACCCGTACCCATTTCTATGTTCCCCTGTACCCGCTCCATGTTCCCCTGTGCCCTCACCGTGTTCCCCTGTATCTGCACATGTTCTCCCCACACCCTGTTCCCCAGTCCCCATTCTGTGTTCCCATGCACCCGCACCTTGTTCCCTCAACCCGCTCCGTGTTCCCTTAACCTGCTCCGTGTTCTCTTGTACCCGATCCCTGTTACCCTGTACACTCTCCGTATTCCCCTGTACCCGCTCCGTGTACCCTGTACCCACTCCATGTGCCCTGTACCCGCTCCGTGTTCCCCTGTACCCGTTCCGTCTTTCCACTGTACTGCTCCCTGTTCCCCTGTACCCGCTCTGTGTTCCCCTGTACCCGCTCTGTGTTCCCCTTTGCCCGCTCCCTGTTCCCCTTTACCCGCTCCGTGTTCCACTGTACCCGCTCCGTGTTCCCCTGTTGCCGCTCCGAGTTCCGCAGTACCCGCTCCGTGTTCCCCTGTACCCGCTCCCTGTTCCCCTTTGCTCGCTCCGTGTTCCCTGTAGCCACTCCTTGTTCCCCTGTACCCGCTCCCTGTTCCCCTGTTGCTGCTTTGTGTTCCACTGTACCCGCTCCCTGTTCCGCTGTTCCCGCTCTGTGTTCCACTGTACCCGCTCCCTGATCCTCTGTACCTGCTCTGTGTTCCACTGTACCCGCTCCCTGCTCCCTTGTACCCGCTCTGTGTTCCCCTGTACCCGCTCTGCTTTCCACTGTGACCACTCCATGTTCCCCTTTGGCCGCTCCCTGTTCCACTTTACCCGCTGCGTGGTCCCCTGTACCCACTCCGTATTCCCCTGTACCCGCTCCGTGTTCCCCTGTTCCCGCACCGTGTTCCGCAGTTCCCGCTCCGTTTTCCCCTGTACCCGCTCCATGTTCCCCTATGGTCGCTCCGTGTTCCCTGTAGCCATCCCATGTTCCCCTTTGCCTGCTCCCTGTTACCCTGTACACGCTCCGTTTTCTCCCTGTTCTGTGTTCCCCCTGTTCAGTGTTCCCCTGTAACCGCTCGCTGTTCCCCTTTACCCACTCCCTGTTCCCCTGTGCCCGCTCCCTATTCCTCTGTTCCGTGTTCCATTGTACAGGCTCCGTGTTCCCCTGTTCCCGCTCCGTGTTCCCCTGTACCCGCTCCGGTTCCCTTTCACATGATCCCTGTTCCCCTCTAACTTCTCTGTTCCTGCTCAGTGTTCCCCTGTTCTGTGTTCCCCCATTCCGTATTCACATGTACACGATCCTTGTTCCCCTGTACGCGCTCCGTGTTCCCCTGTACCCGTTCGTGTTCCCCTGTACCCGCTTCGTGTTCCCATGTATCCGCTCCCTGTTCCCCTGTACCTGCTCTGTGTTCCACTGTAGCCGCTCCCTGATCCCCTATACTTGCTCTGTGTTCCACTGTACCCGCTCACTGTTCCCCTGTACCTGCTCCCTGTACTCCTGTACCCGCTCCGTGTTCCCCTGTACTCGCTCCGTGTTCCACTGTAGGTGCTCCCTTTTCCCCTGTACGTGCTACCTGTTCCTCTGTACTTGCTCCCTGTTGCTCTGGACCCACTCCGTGTTCCCCTGCAGCCACTCTCTGTTCCCCTGTAGCCGCTCCGTGTTCCCCTGTATGCGCTCCGTGTTCCCCTGTACCCGTTCGTGTTCCCCTGTACCCGCTTCGTGTTCCCCTGTATCCGCTCCCTGTTCCCCTGTACCTGCTCCCTGCACTCCTGTACCCGCTCCGTGTTCCCCTGTACTCGCTCCGTGTTCCACTGTAGGTGATCCCTGTTCCCCTGTACGTGCTACCTGTTCCTCTGTACTTGCTCCCTGTTGCTCTGGACCCACTCCGTGTTCCCCTGCAGCCACTCTGTGTTCCACTGTACCCGCTCCCTGATCCCCTGTACCTGCTCTGTGTTCCACTGTACCAGCTCACTGTTCCGCTGTACACGCTCTGTGTTCCACTGTACCCGCTCCCTGTTCCCCTGCAGCTGCTCCGGTTCCCCGTTACACGATCCCTGTTCCCGTCTAACCGCTCTGTGTTCCCCGCTCCGTGTTCCCCGTACCTGCTCCGCGTTCCCCGGTACCCGCTCCCTGTTCCATGTTCCCCTGCTCCGTGTTCCAGTGTACCCGCTCCGTGTTCCCCTGTACCTGCTCTGTGTTCCACAGTACCCGCTCCCTGTTCCCCTGTAACAGCTCTGTGTTCCACTGTATCCGCTCCCTGTTCCCCTGTACCTGCTCTGTGTTCCACTGTACCCGCTCCCTGTTCCCCTGTACCAGCTCTGTGTTCGACTGTACCCGCTCCCGGTTCCCCTGTATCTGCTCTGTGTTCCACTGTACCCGCTCCCTGCTCCCCTGTACCTGCTCTGTGTACGACTGAACCCGCTCCCGGTTCCCCTGTACCTGCTCTGTGTTCCACTGCACCCGCTCCCTGTTCCCCTGTACCTGCTCTGTGTTCCACTTTACCTGCTCCCTGTACTCTGGTACCCGCTCCGTGTTCACCTATACCCGCTCCATGTTCCCCTGTATCTGCTACCTGTACTCCTGTACCCGCTCCGTGTTCACCAGTACCTGCTCCGTGTTCCCCTGTACCTGCTCCCTGTTCCCCTGTAACCGCTCTGTGTTCCCCTGTACCTGTTACCTGTTACGCAGTTCCTTGTCCCCCTGTACCCGCTCCCTGTTCGCCTGTACATGTTCCCTGTTCCTCTGTTCCTGCTCACTGTTCCTCTGTACCCGCTCACTGTTCCCCTGTACCCGCTCCGCGTTCCCCTGTAGCCGCTCCGGTTCCGCTTTACACCGTCCCTGTTCCCCTGTACCTGCTTTGTGTTCCCCTGCTCCCTGTTCCCCCTGCTCCGTGTTCCACTTTACTCTCTCGGTGTTCCCCTGTACCCACTCCGTGTTCCCCTGTAACCGCTCCATGTTCCCATTTACCCAATTCCTGTTCCCCTCTAACTTCTCTGTTCCGGCTCAGTGTTCCACTGTTCCATGCTCCCCTGTTCCCTGTTCCTCTGTACCCGCTCACTGTTCCTGTGTACCCGCTCACTGTTCCCCTGTACCCGCTTTGTGTTCCGCTCTACCCGCTCCCTGTTCCCCTGTAACTGCTCACTGTTCCGCTGTAACCGCTCCCTGTTCCCCTTAACCCACTCCCTGTGCCCCTGTGCCCGCTCCCTGTTCCTCTGCTCCGTGTTCCATTGTACAGGTTCCGTGTTCCCCTGTTCCCGCTCCGTGTTCCCCTGTACCCGCCCCGTGTTCCCCGGTACCCGCTCCGGTTCCCTTTTACCTGATCCCTGTTCCCCTCTAACTTCTCTGTTCCTGCTCAGTGTTCCCCTGTTCTGTGTTCCCCCATTCCGTGTTCACATGTACACGCTTCCTTTTCCCCGGTACCCGCTCCATGTTCCCCTGTACCCGCTCATTTTTCGCCTGTCCATGCTCAATGTTACCCTGTACCCTCTCCGTGTTCCAATGTTCGCTGTTCCCCCTGCACCGTGTTCCATTGTACCCACTCCGTTTTACACCGTACCCATTCTTTGTTCCCCTGTACCCGCTCTGTGCTCCCCTGTACCCGCTCCCTGTTCCCCTGTTCCCCTGTTCCCGCTCCGTGCTCTCCTGTACCAGCTACCTGTTCCTCTGTACCTGCTCCATGTTCCTCTGTACCCGCGATGAGTTCCCCGTGCCCATTTCTGTGTTCCCCTGTACCCGCTCCATGTTCCCCTGTGCCCTCTGCGTGTTCCCCTGTATCTGCACATGTTCTCCCCACACCCTGTTCCCCAGTCCCCATTCTGTGTTCCCATGCACCAGCACCTTGTTCCCTTAACCCGCTCCGTGCTCCCTTAACCTGCTCCGTGTTCTCTTGTACCCGATCCCTGTTACTCTGTACACTCTCCGTATACCCCTGTACCCGCTCCGTGTTCCCTGTACCCGCTCCGTGTTCCCCTGTTCCCGTTCCGTGTTCCCCTGTTCCCGCTCCGTATTCCGCAGTACCCGCTCCGTATTCCTCTCCACCCGTCCTTGGGCCGCTATACTCGCTCCGTGGGCCATTGTAACCGTTGCCTGTTCCCCTGTACCCGCTCCGTGTTCCCCTGTTCCCGCTCCGTTTTCACCTGTACCCGCTCCATGTTCCCCTATGCTCGCTCCGTGTTCCCTGTAGCCATTCCATGTTCCCCTTTGCACGCTCCCTGTTGCCCTGTACACGCTCCGTTTCCTCCCTGTTCTGTGTTCCCCCTGTTCCGTCATCCCCTGTACCCGCTCCGTGTTCCCCTGTACCCGCTTAGTGTTCCGCTCTACCCGCTCCCTGTTCCCCTGTAACTGCTCCCTGTTCCGCTGTAACCGCTCCCTGTTCCCCTTTGCCCGCTCCCTGTTCCCCTGTGCCCGCGCCCTGTTCCTCTGTTCCGTGTTCCATTGTACAGGTTCCGTGTTCCCCTGTACCCGCCCCGTGTTCCCCGGTACCCGCTCCGGTTCCCTTTTACCTGATCCCTGTTCCCCTCTAACTTGTCTGTTCTTGCTCAGTGTTCCCCTGTTCTGTGTTTCCCCATCGCGTGTTCAAATGTACACGCTCCCATTTCCCCTGCACCCGCTCCATGTTCCCCTGTCACCGCTCATTTTTCGCCTGTACATGCTCAATTTTACCCTGTACACTCTCCGTGTTCCACTGTTCCCTGTTCCTCCTGCACCGTGTTCCATTGTACCCACTCCGTTTTACACCGTACCCATTCTGTGTTCTCCTGTACCCGCTCTGTGTTCCCCTGTACCCGCTCCCTGTTCCCCTGTTCCCCTGTTCCCGCTCCGTGCTCTCCTGTACCAGCTACCTGTTCCTCTGTACCCGCTCCATGTTCCTCTGTACCCGCTATGAGTTCCCCGTGCCCATTTCTGTGTTCCCCTGTACACGCTCAATGTTCTCCTGTGCCCTCTCCGTGTTCCCCTGTATCTGCACATGTTCTCCCCACACCCTGTTCCCCAGTCCCCATTTTGTGTTTCCATTCACCCGCACCTTGTTCCCTTAACCCGCTCCGTGTTCCCTTATCCTGCTTCGTTTTCTCTTGTACCCGATCCCTGTTACCCTGTAAACTCTCCGTATACCCCTGTACCCGCTCCGTGTTCCCTGTACCCGCTCCTTGTTCCCCTGTACCCGTTCCGTCTTTCCACTGTACACGCTCCCTGTTCCCCTTTACCCGCTCCGTGTTCCCCTGTACCCGCTCCGTGTTCCCCTGTTCCCGCTCCATGTTCCGCAGTACCCGCTCCGTATTCCTCTCTACCCTTCCTTGGGCCGCTGTACCCGCTCCGTGGGCCATTGTAACCGTTCCCTGTTCCCCTGTTCCTGCTCCCTGTTCCCCTGTACCCGCTCCGTATTCCTCTCTACCCGTCCGTGGGCCGCTGTTGTACCCGCTCCGTGTGCCAATGTACACACTCCGTGTTCCCCTGTACCTGCTCTTTATTCCTATGTACCCGCTCCCTGTTCCCCTGTACTCACTCGCTGTTGCCTTGGACCCGCTCTGTGTTTCCCTGTACCCGCTCCGTGTTTCCCTGTATCCGCTCCATGTTCCGCTGTAGCCGCTCTTTGTTCCACTGTACCACTTCCCCTGTACCCGCTCCGCCATCCCCTGTAGCCGCTCCGGTTCCACTTTACACTGTCCCTGTTCCCCTGTATCTGCTCTGTGTTTCCCTGCTCCCTGTTCACCCTTCTCCGTATTCCACGTTTCTCTCTCGGTGTTCCCCTGTACCCGCTCCGTGTTCCACTGTTACCTGTTCCCCCTGCTCCATGTTCACCTGTACACGCTCCGTGTTCCACTGTTACCTGTTCCCCCTGCTCCATGTTCCCCTGTACCCACTCCGTGTTCCCCTTTAACCGCTCCATGTTCCCTTTTACCCGATCCCTGTTCCCCTCTAACTTCTCTGTTTGGCGCAGTGTTCCCCTGTTCCATGTTCCCCTGTTCCCTGATCCTCTGTACGCGCCATTTGTTCCTCTGTACCCGCTCACTGTTCCCCTGTACCTGCTCTCTGTTCCGCTGTACCCGCTCTGTGTTCCGCTGTACCCGCTCCCTGTTCCCCTGTACCTGCTCCCTGTACTCCTGTACCCGCTCCGTGTTCCCCTGTACCCGCACCGTGTTCCACTGTACGTGCTCCCTGTTCCCCTGTACGTGCTACCTGTTCCTCTGTACTTGCTCCCTGTTGCTCTGGACCCACTCCGTGTTCCCCTGCAGCCACTCTCTGTTCCCCTGTACCCGCTCCGTGTTCCCCTGTATGCGCTCCGTGTTCCCCTGTACCCGTTCGTGTTCCCCTGTACCCGCTTCGTGTTCCCCTGTATCCGCTCCCTGTTCCCCTGTACCTGCTCTGTGTTCCACTGTACCCGCTCCCTGATCCCCTGTACCTGCTCTGTGTTCCAGTGTACCCGCTCCCTGTTCCCCTGTACCTGCTCTGTGTCCCACTGTACCCGCTCCCTGTTCCCCTGTACCCGCTCTGTGTTCCACTGTACCCGCTCCCTGTTCCCCTGTACCTGCTCTGTGTTCCACTGTACCCGCTCTGCATTCCCCTGTAACCACTCCATGTTCCCCTTTGGCCGCTCACTGTTCCCCTTTACCCGCTCCGTGGTCACCTGTACCCACTCCGTATTCCCCTGTACCCGCTCCGTGTTCCCCTGTTCCCGCACCGTGTTCCGCTGTTCCCCTGTACATGCTCCGTGTTTCCCTGTATCCGCTCCATGTTCCACTGTAGCCGCGCTATGTTCCCCTGTACCACTTCCCCCGGACCCGCTCCACGTTCCCCTGTAGCCGCTCCGGTTCCGCTTTACACCGTCCCTGTTCCCCTGTACCTGCTCTGTGTTCACCTGCTCCCTGCTCCCCCTGCTCCGTGTTCCACTTTACTCTCTCGGTGTTCCCCTGTACCCGCTCCGTGTTCCACTGTTCCCTGTTCCCCCTGCTCCAATTCCGCTGGACCTACTCCGTGTTCCCCTGTAACCTCTCCAGGTTCCCTTTTACCTGATCCCTGTTCCCCTCTAACTTCTCTGTTCCGGCTCAGTATTCCTCTGTTCCATGCTCCCCTGGTCCCTGTTCCTCTGTACCCGCTCACTGTTCCCGTGTACCCGCTCACTGTTCCCCTGTACCTGCTCCCTGTTCCGCTGTACCCGCTCTGTGTTCCGCTGTACCCGCTCCCTGTTCGCCTGTACCTGCTCTCTGTACTCCTGTACCAGCTCCGTGTTCCCCTGTACCCGCTCCGTGTTCCCCTGTACCCGCTCCGTGTTCCACTGTACGTGCTCCCTATTCCTCTGTACTTGCTCCCTGTTGCTCTGTACCCAATCCGTGTTCCCCTGCAGCCACTCTCTGTACCCCTGTACCTGCTCCCCGTTCCTCTGTACCCGCTCCGTGTTCTCCTGGACCCGTTCTTGTTCCCTTGTTCCCGCTCCGTGTTCCCCTGTATCCGCTCCCTGTTCCCCTGTACCTGCTCTGCGTTCCCCTGTACCTGCTATGTGTTCCACTGTACCCGCTCCCTGTTCCGCTGTACCTGCTCTGTGTTCCACTGCACCCGCTCCCTGTTCCCCTTTACCTGCTCTGTGTTCCACTGTACCCGCTCCCTGTTTTCTTCGACCTGCTCCGTGTCCCACTCTACCCGCTGCCTGTTCCCCTGTACCCACTCTTTGTTCTCCTGTGCCCGCGACCTGTTCCCCTGTACTCGCTCCCTGTTCCCTTGTACCCCCTTGCTGTTTCCCTGCAACAGCTCCCTGTTCCCCTTTACACGCTATGTGTTCCCCTGTACCCACTCCGTGTTCCCCTGTACCCGCTACCTTTTTTCCTGTACCCGCTCCCTGTCCCGCTATTGCCTGTTCCCCTGTAGCCGCTCCGTGTTCCCCTGTACATTCTTCGTGTTCTCCCCACACCCTGTTCCCCTGTACCCGTTCTGTGTTTCCATGTACCCGCACCGTGTTCCCCTGAACCCGCTCCGTCTTCATGTACACGTTTCCTGTTCCCCTGTACTCGCTCCCTGTTCCCTTGTGCCCTCACCGTGTTCCCCTGTATCTGCACATGTTCTTCGCGCACCCTGTTCCCCAATCCCCATTCTGTGTTCCCATGCACCCGCACCTTGTTTCCTTAACCGCTCCGTGTTCCCTTAACCTGCTCCGTGTTCTCTTGTACCCGATCCCTGTTACCCTGTACACTCTCCGTATACCCCTGTACCCGCTCCGTGTTCCCTGCACCCACTCATTGTGCCCTGTACCCGCTCCGTGTTCCCCTGTACCCGTTCCGTCTTTCCACTGTACCCGCTCCCTGTTCCCCTGTACCCGCTCTGTGTTCCCCTGTACCCGCTCTGTGTTCCCCTTTGCCCGCTCCCTGTTCCCCTTTACCCGCTCCGTGTTCCCCTGTACCCGCTCCGTGTTCCCCTGTTGCCGCTCCGTGTTCCGCAGTACCCGCTCCGTGTTCCCCTGTACCGGCTGCCTGTTCCCCTGTGCTCGCTCCGTGTTCCCTGTAGCCACTCCTTGTTCCCCTTTGCCCGCTCCCTGTTGCCCTGTACCTGCTCCCTGTTCCCCTGTACACGCTCCGTTTTCCCCCTGTTCTGTGTTCCCCATGTTCCGTGTTCCCCTGTACCCGCCGCGTGTTCCCCTGTACCCGCTTAGTGTTCCGCTCTACCCGCTCCCTGTTCCTCTTTAACTGCTTCCTGTTCCGCTGTAACCGCTCCCTGTTCCCCTTTACCCACTCCCTGTTCCCCTGTGCCCGCTCCCTGTTCCTCTGTTCCGTGTTCCATTGTACAGGCTCCGTGTTCCCCTGTTGCCGCTCTGTGTTCCCCTGTACCCGCTTCGTGTTCCCCGGTACCCGCTCCGATTCCCTTTTACCTGATCCCTGTTCCCCTCTAACTTCGCTGTACCTGCTCAGTGTTCCCCTGTTCTGTGTTCCCCATTCCGTGTTCACATGTACACGCTCCCTGTACCCCTGTACCCGCTCCATGTTCCCCTGTACCCACTCATTTTTCGCATGTACATGCTCAATGTTCCCCTGTACCCTCTCCGTGTTCCACTGTTCCCTATTACCCCTGCAACGTGTCCAATTTTACCCACTCCGTTTTACACCGTAGCCATTCTGTGTTCCCCTGTACCCGCTCTCTGTTCCCCTGCACCAGCTCCCTGTTCCCCTGTTACCCTGTTCCCGCTCCATGCTCTCCTGTACCAGCAACCTGTTCCTCTGTACCCGCTCCATGTTCCTCTGTACGCGCAATGAGTTCCCCGTACCCATTTCTGTGTTCCTCTGCACCCGCTCCATGTTCCCCTGTGACCTCTCCGTGTTCCCCTGTATCTGTACCCGATCCCTGTTATCCTGTACACTCTCCGTATACACCTGTACCCGCTCCGTGTTCCATGTACCCTTTCCGTCTTTCCACTGTACCCGCTCCCTGTTCCCCTGTAACCGCTATGTGTTCCCCTGTACCCGCTCTGTGTTCCCCTTTGCCCGCTCCCTGTTCCCCTTTACCCGCTCCGTGTTCCCCTGTAGCCGCTCCGTGTTCCCCTGTACCCGTTCCGTCTTTCCACTGTACCCGCTCCCTGTTCCCCTGTAACCGCTCTGTGCTCCGCTGTACCCGCTCTGTTTTCCCCTTTGCCCGCTCCCTGTTCCCCTTTACCCGCTCCGTGTTCCCCTGTAGCCGCTCCGTGTTCCCCTGTTGCCGCTCCGTGTTCCGCAGTACCCGCTCCGTGTTCCCCTGTACCCGCTCCCTGATCCCCTGTACCTGCTCTGTGTTCCACTGTACCCGCTCCCTGTTCCGCTGTACCCGCTCTGTGTTCCACTGTACTCGCTCCCTGTTCCCCTGTACCTGCTCTGTGTTCCACTGTACCCGCTCCCTGCTCCCCTGTAACCGCTCCGTGGTCCCCTGTACCCACTCCGTTTTCCCCTGTACCCGCTCCATGTTCCCCTATGGTCGCTCCGTGTTCCCTGTAGCCATTCCATGTTCCCCTTTGCCCGCTCCCTGTTACCCTGTACACGCTCCGTTTTCTCCCTGTTCTGTGTTACCCTGTACCCGCTCCGTGTTCCCCTGTACCCGCTTTGTGTTTCGCTCTACCCGCTCGCTGTTCCCCTGTAACTGGTCCCTCTTCCGCTGTAACCGCTCCCTCTTCCCCTTTACCCACTCCGTGTTCCCCTGTTCCCGCTCCGTGTTGCCCTGTACCCGCCGCGTGTTCCCCGGTACCCGCTCCGGTTCCCTTTTACCTGATCCCTGTTCCACTCTAACTTCTCTGTTCCTGCTCAGTGTTCCCCTGTTCTGTGTTCCCCCATTCCGTGTTCACATGTACCCGCTCATTTTTCGCCTGTACATGCTCAATGTTACCCTGTACCCTCTCCGTGTTCCACTGTTCCCTGTTCCCCCTGCACCGTGTTCCATTGTACCCACTCCGTTTTACACCGTACCCATTCTGTGTTCCCCTGTACCCGCTCTGTGTGCCCACCTATCCGCTCCCTGTTCCCCCGTACCTGCTCTGTGTTCCACTGTAACCGCTCGCTGTAACCCTGTACCTGCTCTGTGTTCCACTGTACCCGCTCCATGTTTCCCTGCACCTGCTCTGTGTTCCACTGTACCCGCTCCCTTTAACCCTGTACCTGCTCTGTGTTCCACTGTACCCGCTCCGTTTCCCTGTACCTGCTCCCTGTTCCCCTGTACCCGCTCCCTGTTCTCCTGTACCCGCTCTGTGTCCCCTGTACCCGCTCTGTGTTCCCCTTTGCCCGCTCCCTGTTCCCCTTTAGCCGCTCCGTGTTCCTCTGTACCCGCTCCATGTTCCACTGTACCGGCTATGAGTTCCCCTACACATTTCTGTGACCCCTGTCCCCGCTCCATGTTCCCCTGTGCCCTCTCCGTGTTCCCCTGTATCTGCACATGTTCTCCCCACAACCTGTTCCCCAGTCCCCATTCTGTGTTCCCATGCACCCGCACCTTGTTCCCTTAACCGCTCCGTGTTCCCTTAACCTGCTCCGTGTTCTCTTGTACCCGATCCCTGTTCCCCTCTAACTTCTCTGTTCCTGCTCAGTGTTCCTCTGTTCTGTGTTCCCCCATTCCGTGTTCACATGTACAGGCTCCCTGTTCCCCTGTACCCGCTCCAAGTTCCCCTGTACCCGCTCATTTTTCGCCTGTACATGCTCAATGTTCCCCTGTACCCTCTCCGTGTTCCACTGTTCCCTGTTCCCCCTGCACCGTGTTCCATTGTACCCACTCCGTTTTACACCGTACCCATTCTGTCTTCCCCCGTACCCGCTCTGTGTTCCCCTGTACCCACTCCCTGTTCCCCTGTTCCCGCTGCGTGCTCTCCTATAACAGCAACCTGTTCCTCTGTACCCGCTCCATGTTCCTCTGTACCCGCTATGAGTTCCCCGTACCCATTTCTGTGTTCCCCTGTACCAGCTCCATGTTCCCCTCTGCCCTCACCGTGTTCCCCTGTATCTGCACATGTTCTCCCCACACCCTGTTTCCCAGTCCCCATTCCGTGTTCCCATGCACCCGCACCTTGTTCCCTTAACCCGCTCCGTGTTCCCTTAACCTGTTCCGTGTTCTCTTGTACCCGATCCCTGTTATCCTGTACACTCTCCGTATACCCCTGTACGCGCTCCGTGTTCCCTGTACCCACTCCTTGTGCCCTGTACCCGCTCCGTGTTCCGCTGTACCCGTTCTGTCTTTCCACTGTACCCGCTCCCTGTTCCCCTGTACCCGCTCTGTTTTCCACTGTACCCGCTCTGTGTTCCCCTTTGCCCGCTCCCTGTTCCCCTTTACCCGCTCCGTGTTCCCCTGTACCCGTTCCGTGTTCCCCTGTAACCGCTCCCTGTTCCCCTTTGCTCGCTCCGTGTTCCCTGTAACCACTCCTTGTTCCCCTTTGCCCGCTCCCTGTTGCCCTGTACCTGCTCCCTGTTCCCCTGTACACGCTCCGTTTTCCCCCTGTTCTGTGTTCCCCCTGTTCCGTGTTCCCCTGTACCCGCGCCGTGTTCCCCTGTACCCACTTAGTGTTCCGCTCTACCCACTCCCTGTTCCCCCGTAACTGCTCCCTGTTCCGCTGTAACCGCTCCCTGTTGCCCTTTACCCACTTCCTGTTCCCCTGTGCCCACTCCCTGTTCCTCTGTTCCGTGTTCCCCTGTACCCGCTCCGTGTTCCCCTGTACCTGCTTAGTGTTCCGCTCTACCCGCTCCCTGTTCCCCTGTAACTGCTCCCTGTTCCGCTGTAACCGCTCCCTGTTCCCCTTTACCCACTCCCTGTTCCCCTGTGCCCACTCCCTGTTCCTCTGTTCCGTGTTCCCCTGTACCCGCTCCGTGTTCCCCTGTACCTGCTTAGTGTTCCGCTCTACCCGCTCCCTGTTCCCCTGTAACTGCTCCCTGTTCCGCTGTAACCGCTCCCTGTTCCCCTTTACCCACTCCCTGTTCCCCTGTGCCCACTCCCTGTTCCTCTGTTCCGTGTTCCCCTGTACCCGCTCCGTGTTCCCCTGTACCTGCTTAGTGTTCCGCTCTACCCGCACCCTGTTCCCCTGTAACTGCTCCCTGTTCCGCTGTAACCGCTCCCTGTTCCCCTTTACCCACTCCCTGTTCCCCTGTGCCCGCTCCCTGTTCCTCTGTTCCGTGTTCCATTGTACAGCCTCCGTGTTCCCCTGTTGCCGCTCCCTGTTCCCCGTACCTGCTCTGTGTTCCACTGTACCCGCTCCCTGTTCCCCTGTACCTGCTCTGTGTTCCACTGTACCCGCTCCCTGTTACCCTGTACCCGCTCTGTGTTTCCCTGTACCCGCTCTGCGTTCCCCTGTAACCACTCCATGTTCCCCTTTGGCCGCTCCCTGTTCCCCTTTACCCGCTCCGTGGTCCCCTGTACCCACTCCGTATTCCACTGTACCCGCTCCGTGTTCCCCTGTACCCGCTCCATGTTCTCCTATGCTCGCTCCGTGTTCCCTGCAGCCATTCCATGTTCCCCTTTGCCCGCTCCCTGTTGCCCTGTACACGCTCCTTTTTCTCCCTGTTCTGTGTTCTCCCTGTTCTGTGTTCCCCCTGTTCCGTGTTCCCCTGTACCCGCACCATGTTCCCCTGTACCCGCTTAGTCTTCCGCTCTACCCACTCCCTGCTCCCCTGTAACTGCTCCCTGTTCCGCTGTAACCGCTCCCTGTTCCCCTTTACCCACTCCCTGTTCCCCTGTGCCCGCTCCCTGTTCCTCTGTTCCGTGTTCCATTGTACAGGCTCCGTGATCCCCTGTTCCCGCTCCGTGTTCCCCTGTACCCGCTCCGGTTCCCTTTTACATGATCCCTGTTCCCCTCTAACTTCTCTGTTCCTGCTCAGTGTTCCTCTGTTCAGTGTTCCCCCATTCCGTGTTCACATGTACACGCTCCTTGTTCCCCTGTACGCGTTCCGTGTTCCCTTGAACCCGCTCATTTTTCGCCTGTACATGCTCAATGTTCCCCTGTACCGTCTCCGTGTTCCACTGTTCCCTGTTCCCCCTGCAAGGTGTTCCATTGTACCCACTCCGTTTTACCACGTACCCATTCTGTGTTCCCCTGTACCCGCTATGTGTTCCGCTGTACCCGCTCCCTGTTCCCCTGTTCCTGCTCCCTGTACTCCTGTATCCGCTCCGTGTTCCCCTGTACCCGCTCCCTGTTCCCCTGTACCCGCTCTGTGTTCCCCTGTACCCGCTCTGTGTTTCCATTTGCCCGCTCCCTGTTCCCCTTTACCCGCTCCCTTTTCCCCTGTACCCGCTCCGTGTTCCCCTGTTCCCGCTTCGTGTTCCGCAGTACCCGCTCCGTGTTCCCCTGCACGCTCCATGTTCCCCTGTGCTCGCTCCGTGTTCCCTGTAGCCACTCCTTGTTCCCCTGTGGCCGCTCCCTGTTGCCCAGTACCTGCTCCCTGTTGCCCTGTACACGCTCCGTTTTCCCCCTGTTCTGTGTTCCCCCTGTTCCGTGTTCCCCTGTACGCGCTCCGTGTTCCCCTGTACCCGCTTAGTGTTCCGCTCTACCCGCTCCCTGTTCCCCTGTAACTGCTCCCTCTTCCGCTGTAACCGCTCCCTGTTCCCCTTTACCCACTCCCTGTTCCCCTGTGCCCGCTCCCTGTTCCTCTGTTTCGTGTTCCATTGTACAGGCTCCGTGTTCCCCTGTTCCCGCTCCGTGTTCCCTGTACCCGCTCCGTGTTCCCCTGTACCCGCTCCGTATTCCTCTATACCCGTCCTTGGGCCGCTGTTGGACCAGCTCCCTGTGCCACTGTACACACTCCGTGTTCCCCTATACCTGCTCCCTATTCCCATTTACCCGCTCCCTGTTCCCCTGTACTCACTCGCTGTTGCCTTGTACCCGCTCCGTGTTTCTCTGTACCCGCTCCGTGTTTCCCTGTATCCGCTCAATGTTCCGCTGTAGCCGCTCTTTGTTCCACTGTACCACTTCCCCTGTACCCGCTCCGCGTTCCCCTGTAGCCGCTCCGGTTCCGCTTTACACCGTCCCTGTTCCCCTGTACCTGCTCTGTGTTCCATTGCTCCCTGTTTCCCTGCTCCGTGTTCCACTTTTCTCTCTCGGTGTTCCCCTGTACCCGCTCCGTGTTCCACTGTTCCCTGTTCCCCCTGCTCCATGTTCCCCTGTACCCACTCCGTGTTCCCCTGTAACCGCTCCATGTTCGCTTTTACTCGATCGCTGTTCCCCTCTAACTTCTCTGTTACGGCTCAGTGTTCCCCTGTTCCATGTTCCCCTGTTCCCTATTCCTCTGTACCCGCTCCCTGTTCATCTGTACCTGCTCACTGTTCCCCTGTACCTGCTCCCTGTTCCGCTGTACCCGCTCTGTGTTCCGCTGTACCCGCTCCCTGTTCCCCTGTACGTGCTACCTGTCCCTCTGTACTTGCTCCCTGTTGCTCTGGACCAACTCCGTGTTCCCCTGCAGCCACTCTCTGTTCCCCTGTACCCGCTACGTGTTCCCCTGTACGCGCTCCGTTTTCCCCTGTACCCGTTCGTGTTCCCCTGTACACGCTTCGTGTTTCCCTGTATCCGCTCCCTGTTCCCCTGTACCTGCTCTGTGTTCCACTGTACCCGCTCCCTGTTCCCCTGTACCTGCTCTGTGTTCCACTGTACCCGCTCCCTGTTCCCCTGTACCCGCTCTGTGTTCCTCTGTACCCGCTCTGCGGTCCCCTGTAACCACTCCATGTTACCCTTTGGCCGCTCCCTGTTCCCCTTTACCCGCTCCGTGGCCCCCTGTACGCACTCCGTATTCCCCTGTACCCGCTCCGTGTTCCGCTGTTCCCGCACCGTGTTCCGCAGTTCCCGCTCCGTTTTCCGCTGTACCCGCTCCATGTTCCCCTGTACACGCACCGTTTTCTCCCTGTTCTGTGTTCCCCCTGTTCCGTGTTCCCCTATACCCGCTCCGTGTTCCCCTGTACCCGCTTTGTTTTCCGCGCTACCCACTCCCTGTTCCCCTCTAACTGCTCCCTGTTCCGCTTTAACCGCTCCGGGTACCCCATTACCCACTCCCTGTTCCCCTGTACCCGCTCCGTGTTCCTCTGTTCCGTGTTCCATTGTACAGGCTCCGTGTTCCCCTGTTTCCGCTCCGTGTTCCCCTGTACCCGCTCCGGTTCCCTTTTACATGATCCCTGTTCCCCTCTAACTACTCTGTTCCTGCTCAGTGTTCCCCTGTTCTGTGTTCCCACATTCCGTGTTCACATGTACACGGTCCTTGTTCCCCTGTACGCGCTCCATGTTCCCTTGAACCCGCTCATTTTTCGCCTGTACATGCTCAATGTTCCCCTCTACCCTCTCCGTGTTCCACTGTTCCCTGTTCCCCCTGCAACGTGTTCCATTGTACCCACTCCGTGTTCCCCTGTACCCGCTCCGTGTTTCACTGTATCCGCTGCATGTTCCACTGTAGCCGCTCTATGTTCCCCTGTACCACTTCCCCCGGACCCGCTCCGCTTTCCCCTGTAGACGCTCCGGTTCCGCTTTACACCGTCCCTGTTCCCCTGTACCTGCTCTGTGTTCCCCTGCTCTCTGTTCCCCCTGCTACGTGTTCCACTTTACTCTCTCGGTGTTCCCCTGTACCCGCTCCGTGTTCCACAGTTCCCTGTTCCCCCTGCTCCATGTTTCCCTGTACCCACTCCGTGTTCCCCTGTAATCGCTCCATGTTCCCTTTTACCCGATCCCTGTTCCCCTCTAACTTCTCTGTTGCGGCTCAGTGTTCCTCTGTTCCATGCTCCCCTGGTTCCTGTTCCTCTGTACCCGCTCACTGTTCCTTTGTACCCGCTCACTGTTCCCCTGTACCTGCTCCCTGTTCCGCTGTACCCGCTCTGTGTTCCGCTGTACCCGCTCCCTGTTCCCCTGTACCTGCTCCCTGTACTCCTGTACCCGCTCCGTGTTCCCCTGTACCCGCTCCGTGTTCCCCTGTACCCGCTCCGTGTTCCACTGCACTTGCTCCCTGTTCCTCTGTACTTGCTCCCTGTTGCTCTGTACCCAATCCGTGTTCCCCTGCAGCCAATCTCTGTACTCCTGTACCTGCTCCCCGTTCCTCTGTACCCGCTCCGTGTTCCCCTGGACCCGTTCTTGTTACCCTGTACCCGCTCCGTGTTCCCCTTTACCCGCTTAGTGTTCCGATCTACGCGTTCCCTGTTCCCCTGTAACTGCTCCCTGTTCCGCTGTAACCGCTCCCTGTTCCCTTTTACCCACTCCCTGTTCCCCTGTGCCCGCTCCCTGTTCCTCTGTTCCGTGTTCCATTGTACAGCATCCGTGTTCCCCTGTTGCCGCTCCGTGTTCCCCTGTACCCGCTCCCTGTTCCCCTGTACCTGCTCTGTGTTCCACTCTACCCGCTCCCTGTTCCGCTGTACCCGCTCTGTGTTTCGCTGTACTCGCTCCCTGTTCCACTGTACCTGCTCTGTGTTCCACTGTACCCGCTCCCTGTTACCCTGTACCCACTCTGTGTTCCCCTGTACCCGCTCTGCGTTCCCCTGTAACCACTCCATGTTCCCCTTTGGCCGCTCCCTGTTCCCCTTTATCCGCTCTGTGGTCCCCTGTACCCGCTCCGTATTCCCCTGTACCCGCTCCGATTTCCCCTGTACCCGCTCCATGTTCCCCTTTGCCCGCTCCCTGTTGCCCTGTACACGCTCCGTTTTCTCCCTGTTCTGTGTTCCCCCTGTTCCGTGTTCCCCTGTAGCCGCTCCGTGTTCCCCTGTACCCGCTTAGTGTTCCGATCTAACCACTCCCTGCTCCCCTGTAACTGCTCCCTGTTGCGCTGTAACCGCTCCCTGTTCCCCTTTACCCACTCCCTGTTCCCCTGTGCCCGCTCCCTGTTCCTCTGTTCCGTGTTCCATTGTACAGGCTCCGTGTTCCCCTGTTCCCGCTCCGGTTCCCTTTTACATGATCCCTCTAACTTCTCTGTTCCTGCTCACTGTTCCTCTGTTCAGTGTTCCCCCATTCCGTGTTCACATGTACACGCTCCTTCTTCCCCTGTACGCGTTCCATGTTCCCTTGAAGCCGCTCATTTTTCGCCTGTACATGCTCAGTGTTCCCCTGTACCGTCTCCGTGTTCCACTATTCCCTGTTCCCCCTGCAACGTGTTCCATTGTACCCACTCCGTTTTACCACGTACCCATTCTATGTTCCCCTGTACCCGCTCTGTGTTCCGCTGTACCCGCTCCCTGTTCCCCTGTTCCTGCTCCCTGTACTCCTGTACCCGCTCCGTGTTCCACTGTACCCGCTCCCTGTTTCCCTGTACCCGCTCCCTGTTCCCCTGTACCCGCTCTGTGTTCCCCTGTACCCGCTCTGTGTTTCCATTTGCCCGCTCCCTGTTCCCCTTTACCCGCTCCCTTTTACCCTGTACCCGCTCCGTGTTCCCCTGTTGCCGCTCCGTGTTCCGCAGTACCCGCTCCGTGTTCCCTTGCACGCTCCATGTTCCCCTGTGCTCGCTCCGTGTTCCCTGTCGCCACTCCTTGTTCCCCTGTGGCCGCTCCCTGTTGCCCTGTACCTGCTCCCTGTTGCTCTGTACACGCTCCGTTTTCCCCCTGTTCTGTGTTCCCCCTGTTCCCTGTTCCCCTGTACCCGCTCCGTGTTCCCCTGTACCCGCTTAGTGTTCCGCTTTACCCGCTCCCTGTTCCCCTGTAACTGCTCCCTGTTCTGGTGTAACCGCTCTCTGTTCCCCTTTACCCACTCCGTGTTCCCCTGTGCCCGCTCCCTGTTCCTCTGTTCCGTGTTCCATTGTACAGGCTCCGTGTTCCGCTGTTCCCGCTCCGTGTTCCCTGTACCCGCTCCGTGTTCCCCTGTACCCGTTCCGTCTTTCCACTGTACCCGCTCCCTGTTCCCCTTTACCCGCTCTGTGTTCCCCTATACCCGCTCCGTATTCCTCTATACCCGTCCTTGGGCCGCTGTTGGACCAGCTCCGTGTGCCACTGTACACACTCCGTGTTCCCCTATACCTGCTCCCTATTCCCATGTACCCGCTCCCTGTTCCCCTGTACCCACTCGCTGTTGCCTTGTACCCGCGCCGTGTTTCTCTGTACCCGCTCCGTGTTTCTCTGTATCCGGTCCATGTTCCGCTGTAGCCGCTCTTTGTTCCACTGTACCACTTCCCCTGTACCCGCTCCGCGTTCCCCTGTAACCGCTCTGTGTTCCCCTGTGCCCGCTCTGTTTTCCCCTTTGCCCGCTCCCTGTAACCCTTTACCCGCTACGTGTTCCCCTGTACCCGCTCCGTGTTCCCCTGTTGCCGCTCCGTGTTCCGCAGTACCCTCTCCGTGTTCCCCTGTACCCGCTCCCTTATCCCCTGTACCTGCTCTGTGTTCCACTGTACCCGCTCCCTGATCCCCTGTACCCGCTCTGTATTCCCCTGTACCCGCTCTGCTTTCCACTGTAACCACTCCCTGTTCCCCTGAGCCCGCTCCCTGTTCCTCTGTTCCGTGTTCCATTGTACAGGCTCCGTGTTACCCTGTTCCCGCTCCGTGTTCCCGTGTACCCGCTCCGGTTTCCTTTTTACATGATCCCTGTTCCCCTCTAACTTCTCTGTTCCTGCTCAGTGTTCCCCTGTTCTGTGTTCCGCCATTCCATGTTCACATGTACACGTTCCTTGTTCCCCTGTAGGCGCTCCATGTTCCCTTGAACCCGCTCATTTTTCGCCTGTACATGCTCAATGTTCCCCTGTACCCTCTCCGTGTTCCACTGTTACCTGTTCCCCCTGCAACGTGTTCCATTGTACCCACTCCGTTTTACACCGTACCCATTCTGTGTTCCCTGTGCCCTCTCCGTGTTCCCCTGTATCTGCACATGTTCTCCCCACACCCTGTTCCCCAGTCCCCATTCTGTGTTCCCATGCACCCGCACCTTGTTCCCTTAACCCGCTCCGTGTTCCCTTAACCTGCTCCGTGTTCTCTTGTACCCGATCCCTGTTACCCTGTACACTCTTCGTATTCCCCTGTACCCGCTCCGTGTTCCCCTGTACCCGCTCCGTGTTCCGCAGTACCCGCTCCGTATTCCTCTCTACCCGTCCGTGGGCCGCTGTTGTACCCGCTCCGTGAGCCACTGTACACACTCCGTGTTCCCCTGTACCCTTTCCGTCTTTCCACTGTACCCGCTCCCTGTTCCCCTGTAACCGCTCTGTGTTCCCCTGTAGCCGCTCCGTGTTCCCCTGTACCCTTTCCGTCTTTCCACTGTACCCGCTCCCTGTTCCCCTGTAACCGCTCTGTGCTCCGCTGTACCCGCTCTGTTTTCCCCTTTGCCCGCTCCCTGTTCCCCTTTACCCGCTCCGTGTTCCCCTGAAGCCGCTCCGTGTTCCCCTGTTGCCGCTCCGTGTTCCGCAGTACCCGCTCCGTGTTCCCCTGTACCCGCTCCCTGATCCCCTGTACCTGCTCTGTGTTCCACTGTACCCGCTCCCTGTTCCGCTGTACCCGCTCTGTGTTCCACTATACTCGCTCCCTGTTCCCCTGTACCTGCTCTGTGTTCCACTGTACCCGCTCCCTGCTCCCCTGTAACCGCTCCGTGGTCCCCTGTACCCACTCCGTTTTCCCCTGTACCCGCTCCATGTTCCCCTATGGTCGCTCCGTGTTCCCTGTAGCCATTCCATGTTCCCCTTTGCCCGCTCCCTGTTACCCTGTACACGCTCCGTTTTCTCCCTGTTCTGTGTTACCCTGTACCCGCTCCGTGTTCCCCTGTACCCGCTTTGTGTTTCGCTCTACCCGCTCACTGTTCCCCTGTAACTGGTCCCTCTTCCGTTGTAACCGCTCCCTCTTTCCCTTTACCCACTCCGTGTTCCCCTGTTCCCGCTCCGTGTTGCCCTGTACCCACCGCGTGTTCCCCGGTACCCGCTCCGGTTCCCTTTTACCTGATCCCTGTTCCACTCTAACTTCTCTGTTCCTGCTCAGTGTTCCCCTGTTCTGTGTTCCCCCATTCCGTGTTCACATGTACCCGCTCATTTTTCGCCTGTACATGCTCAATGTTACCCTGTACCCTCTCCGTGTTCCACTGTTCCCTGTTCCCCCTGCACCGTGTTCCATTGTACCCACTCCGTTTTACACCGTACCCATTCTGTGTTCCCCTGTACCCGCTCTGTGTGCCCATCTATCCGCTCCCTGTTCCCCCGTACCTGCTCTGTGTTCCACTGTAACCGCTCGCTGTAACCCTGTACCTGCTCTGTGTTCCACTGTACCCGCTCCCTGTTTCCCTGCACCTGCTCTGTGTTCCACTGTACCCGCTCCCTGTAACCCTGTACCTGCTCTGTGTTCCACTGTACCCGCTCCCTGTTTCCCTGTACCTGCTCCCTGTTCCCCTGTACCCGCTCCCTGTTCTCCTGTACCCGCTCTGTGTCCCCTGTACCCGCTCTGTGTTCCCCTTTGCCCGCTCCCTGTTCCCCTTTACCCGCTCCATGTTCCTCTGTACCCGCTCCATGTTCCACTGTACCGGCTATGAGTTCCCCTACACATTTCTGTGACCCCTGTCCCCGCTCCATGTTCCCCTGTGCCCTCTCCGTGTTCCCCTGTATCTGCACATGTTCTCCCCACAACCTGTTCCCCAGTCCCCATTCTGTGTTCCCATGCACCCGCACCTTGTTCCCTTAACCGCTCCGTGTTCCCTTAACCTGCTCCGTGTTCTCTTGTACCCGATCCCTGTTCCCCTCTAACTTCTCTGTTCCTGCTCAGTGTTCCTCTGTTCTGTGTTCCCCCATTCCGTGTTCACATGTACAGGCTCCCTGTTCCCCTGTACCCGCTCCAAGTTCCCCTGTACCCGCTCATTTTTCGCCTGTACATGCTCAATGTTCCCCTGTACCCTCTCCGTGTTCCACTGTTCCCTGTTCCCCCTGCACCGTGTTCCATTGTACCCACTCCGTTTTACACCGTACCCATTCTGTCTTCCCCTGTACCCGCTCTGTGTTCCGCTGTACCCACTCCCTGTTCCCCTGTTCCCGCTGCGTGCTCTCCTATAACAGCAACCTGTTCCTCTGTACCCGCTCCATGTTCCTCTGTACCCGCTATGAGTTCCCCGTACCCATTTCTGTGTTCCCCTGTACCAGCTCCATGTTCCCCTCTGCCCTCACCGTGTTCCCCTGTATCTGCACATGTTCTCCCCACACCCTGTTTCCCAGTCCCCATTCCGTGTTCCCATGCACCCGCACCTTGTTCCCTTAACCCGCTCCGTGTTCCCTTAACCTGCTCCGTGTTCTCTTGTACCCGATCCCTGTTATCCTGTACACTCTCCGTATACCCCTGTACGCGCTCCGTGTTCCCTGTACCCACTCCTTGTGCCCTGTACCCGCTCCGTGTTCCGCTGTACCCGTTCTGTCTTTCCACTGTACCCGCTCCCTGTTCCCCTGTACCCGCTCTGTTTTCCGCTGTACCCGCTCTGTGTTCCCCTTTGCCCGCTCCCTGTTCCCCTTTACCCGCTCCGTGTTCCCCTGTACCCGTTCCGTGTTCCCCTGTAACCGCTCCCTGTTCCCCTTTGCTCGCTCCGTGTTCCCTGTAACCACTCCTTGTTCCCCTTTGCCCGCTCCCTGTTGCCCTGTACCTGCTCCCTGTTCCCCTGTACACGCTCCGTTTTCCCCCTGTTCTGTGTTCCCCCTGTTCCGTGTTCCCCTGTACCCGCGCCGTGTTCCCCTGTACCCACTTAGTGTTCCGCTCTACCCACTCCCTGTTCCCCCGTAACTGCTCCCTGTTCCGCTGTAACCGCTCCCTGTTGCCCTTTACCCACTTCCTGTTCCCCTGTGCCCACTCCCTGTTCCTCTGTTCCGTGTTCCCCTGTACCCGCTCCGTGTTCCCCTGTACCTGCTTAGTGTTCCGCTCTACCCGCTCCCTGTTCCCCTGTAACTGCTCCCTGTTCCGCTGTAACCGCTCCCTGTTCCCCTTTACCCACTCCCTGTTCCCCTGTGCCCGCTCCCTGTTCCTCTGTTCCGTGTTCCATTGTACAGCCTCCGTGTTCCCCTGTTGCCGCTCCCTGTTCCCCTGTACCTGCTCTGTGTTCCACTGTACCCGCTCCCTGTTACCCTGTACCCGCTCTGTGTTCCCCTGTACCCGCTCTGCGTTCCCCTGTAACCACTCCATGTTCCCCTTTGGCCGCTCCCTGTTCCCCTTTACCCGCTCCGTGGTCCCCTGTACCCACTCCGTATTCCACTGTACCCGCTCCGTGTTCCCCTGTACCCGCTCCATGTTCTCCTATGCTCGCTCCGTGTTCCCTGCAGCCATTCCATGTTCCCCTTTGCCCGCTCCCTGTTGCCCTGTACACGCTCCTTTTTCTCCCTGTTCTGTGTTCTCCCTGTTCTGTGTTCCCCCTGTTCCGTGTTCCCCTGTTCCCGCACCATGTTCCCCTGTACCCGCTTAGTGTTCCGCTCTACCCACTCCCTGCTCCCCTGTAACTGCTCCCTGTTCCGCTGTAACCGCTCCCTGTTCCCCTTTACCCACTCCCTGTTCCCCTGTGCCCGCTCCCTGTTCCTCTGTTCCGTGTTCCATTGTACAGGCTCCGTGTTCCCCTGTTCCCGCTCCGTGTTCCCCTGTACCCGCTCCGGTTCCCTTTTACATGATCCCTGTTCCCCTCTAACTTCTCTGTTCCTGCTCAGTGTTCCTCTGTTCAGTGTTCCCCCATTCCGTGTTCACATGTACACGCTCCTTGTTCCCCTGTACGCGTTCCGTGTTCCCTTGAACCCGCTCATTTTTCGCCTGTACATGCTCAATGTTCCCCTGTACCGTCTCCGTGTTCCACTGTTCCCTGTTCCCCCTGCAAGGTGTTCCATTGTACCCACTCCGTTTTACCACGTACCCATTCTGTGTTCCCCTGTACCCGCTATGTGTTCCGCTGTACCCGCTCCCTGTTCCCCTGTTCCTGCTCCCTGTACTCCTGTATCCGCTCCGTGTTCCCCTGTACCCGCTCCCTGTTCCCCTGTACCCGCTCTGTGTTCCCCTGTACCCGCTCTGTGTTTCCATCTGCCCGCTCCCTGTTCCCCTTTACCCGCTCCCTTTACCCCTGTACCCGCTCCGTGTTCCCCTGTTCCCGCTTCGTGTTCCGCAGTACCCGCTCCGTGTTCCCCTGCACGCTCCATGTTCCCCTGTGCTCGCTCCGTGTTCCCTGTAGCCACTCCTTGTTCCCCTGTGGCCGCTCCCTGTTGCCCAGTACCTGCTCCCTGTTGCCCTGTACACGCTCCGTTTTCCCCCTGTTCTGTGTTCCCCCTGTTCCGTGTTCCCCTGTACGCGCTCCGTGTTCCCCTGTACCCGCTTAGTGTTCCGCTCTACCCGCTCCCTGTTCCCCTGTAACTGCTCCCTCTTCCGCTGTAACCGCTCCCTGTTCCCCTTTACCCACTCCCTGTTCCCCTGTGCCCGCTCCCTGTTCCTCTGTTTCGTGTTCCATTGTACAGGCTCCGTGTTCCCCTGTTCCCGCTCCGTGTTCCCTGTACCCGCTCCGTGTTCCCCTGTACCCGTTCCGTCTTTCCCCTGTACCCGCTCCGTATTCCTCTATACCCGTCCTTGGGCCGCTGTTGGACCAGCTCCCTGTGCCACTGTACACACTCCGTGTTCCCCTATACCTGCTCCCTATTCCCATTTACCCGCTCCCTGTTCCCCTGTACTCACTCGCTGTTGCCTTGTACCCGCTCCGTGTTTCTCTGTACCCGCTCCGTGTTTCCCTGTATCCGCTCCATGTTCCGCTGTAGCCGCTCTTTGTTCCACTGTAGCACTTCCCCTGTACCCGCTCCGCGTTCCCCTGTACCCGTTCCGTCTTTCCCCTGTACCCGCTCCGTATTCCTCTATACCCGTCCTTGGGCCGCTGTTGGACCAGCTCCCTGTGCCACTGTACACACTCCGTGTTCCCCTATACCTGCTCCCTATTCCCATTTACCCGCTCCCTGTTCCCCTGTACTCACTCGCTGTTGCCTTGTACCCGCTCCGTGTTTCTCTGTACCCGCTCCGTGTTTCCCTGTATCCGCTCAATGTTCCGCTGTAGCCGCTCTTTGTTCCACTGTAGCACTTCCCCTGTACCCGCTCCGCGTTCCCCTGTAGCCGCTCCGGTTCCGCTTTACACCGTCCCTGTTCCCCTGTACCTGCTCTGTGTTCCATTGCTCCCTGTTTCCCTGCTCCGTGTTCCACTTTTCTCTCTCGGTGTTCCCCTGTACCCGCTCCGTGTTCCACTGTTCCCTGTTCCCCCTGCTCCATGTTCCCCTGTACCCACTCCGTGTTCCCCTGTAACCGCTCCATGTTCGCTTTTACTCGATCGCTGTTCCCCTCTAACTTCTCTGTTACGGCTCAGTGTTCCCCTGTTCCATGTTCCCCTGTTCCCTATTCCTCTGTACCCGCTCCCTGTTCATCTGTACCTGCTCACTGTTCCCCTGTACCTGCTCCCTGTTCCGCTGTACCCGCTCTGTGTTCCGCTGTACCCGCTCCCTGTTCCCCTGTACGTGCTACCTGTTCCTCTGTACTTGCTCCCTGTTGCTCTGGACCAACTCCGTGTTCCCCTGCAGCCACTCTCTGTTCCCCTGTACCCGCTACGTGTTCCCCTGTACGCGCTCCGTTTTCCCCTGTACCCGTTCGTGTTCCCCTGTACACGCTTCGTGTTTCCCTGTATCCGCTCCCTGTTCCCCTGTACCTGTTCTGTGTTCCACTGTACCCGCTCCCTGTTCCCCTGTACCTGCTCTGTGTTCCACTGTACCCGCTCCCTGTTCCCCTGTACCCGCTCTGTGTTCCTCTGTACCCGCTCTGCGGTCCCCTGTAACCACTCCATGTTACCCTTTGGCCGCTCCCTGTTCCCCTTTACCCGCTCCGTGGCCCCCTGTACGCACTCCGTATTCCCCTGTACCCGCTCCGTGTTCCGCTGTTCCCGCACCGTGTTCCGCAGTTCCCGCTCCGTTTTCCGCTGTACCCGCTCCATGTTCCCCTGTACACGCACCGTTTTCTCCCTGTTCTGTGTTCCCCCTGTTCCGTGTTCCCCTATACCCGCTCCGTGTTCCCCTGTACCCGCTTTGTTTTCCGCGCTACCCACTCCCTGTTCCCCTCTAACTGCTCCCTGTTCCGCTTTAACCGCTCCGGGTACCCCATTACCCACTCCCTGTTCCCCTGTACCCGCTCCGTGTTCCTCTGTTCCGTGTTCCATTGTACAGGCTCCGTGTTCCCCTGTTTCCGCTCCGTGTTCCCCTGTACCCGCTCCGGTTCCCTTTTACATGATCCCTGTTCCCCTCTAACTACTCTGTTCCTGCTCAGTGTTCCCCTGTTCTGTGTTCCCACATTCCGTGTTCACATGTACACGGTCCTTGTTCCCCTGTACGCGCTCCATGTTCCCTTGAACCCGCTCATTTTTCGCCTGTACATGCTCAATGTTCCCCTCTACCCTCTCCGTGTTCCACTGTTCCCTGTTCCCCCTGCAACGTGTTCCATTGTACCCACTCCGTGTTCCCCTGTACCCGCTCCGTGTTTCACTGTATCCGCTGCATGTTCCACTGTAGCCGCTCTATGTTCCCCTGTACCACTTCCCCCGGACCCGCTCCGCTTTCCCCTGTAGACGCTCCGGTTCCGCTTTACACCGTCCCTGTTCCCCTGTACCTGCTCTGTGTTCCCCTGCTCTCTGTTCCCCCTGCTACGTGTTCCACTTTACTCTCTCGGTGTTCCCCTGTACCCGCTCCGTGTTCCACAGTTCCCTGTTCCCCCTGCTCCATGTTTCCCTGTACCCACTCCGTGTTCCCCTGTAATCGCTCCATGTTCCCTTTTACCCGATCCCTGTTCCCCTCTAACTTCTCTGTTGCGGCTCAGTGTTCCTCTGTTCCATGCTCCCCTGGTCCCTGTTCCTCTGTACCCGCTCACTGTTCCTTTGTACCCGCTCACTGTTCCCCTGTACCTGCTCCCTGTTCCGCTGTACCCGCTCTGTGTTCCGCTGTACCCGCTCCCTGTTCCCCTGTACCTGCTCCCTGTACTCCTGTACCCGCTCCGTGTTCCCCTGTACCCGCTCCGTGTTCCACTGCACGTGCTCCCTGTTCCTCTGTACTTGCTCCCTGTTGCTCTGTACCCAATCCGTGTTCCCCTGCAGCCAATCTCTGTACTCCTGTACCTGCTCCCCGTTCCTCTGTACCCGCTCCGTGTTCCCCTGGACCCGTTCTTGTTACCCTGTACCCGCTCCGTGTTCCCCTGTACCCGCTTAGTGTTCCGATCTACGCGTTCCCTGTTCCCCTGTAACTGCTCCCTGTTCCGCTGTAACCGCTCCCTGTTCCCTTTTACCCACTCCCTGTTCCCCTGTGCCCGCTCCCTGTTCCTCTGTTCCGTGTTCCATTGTACAGCATCCGTGTTCCCCTGTTGCCGCTCCGTGTTCCCCTGTACCCGCTCCCTGTTCCCCTGTACCTGCTCTGTGTTCCACTCTACCCGCTCCCTGTTCCGCTGTACCCGCTCTGTGTTTCGCTGTACTCGCTCCCTGTTCCACTGTACCTGCTCTGTGTTCCACTGTACCCGCTCCCTGTTACCCTGTACCCACTCTGTGTTCCCCTGTACCCGCTCTGCGTTCCCCTGTAACCACTCCATGTTCCCCTTTGGCCGCTCCCTGTTCCCCTTTATCCGCTCTGTGGTCCCCTGTACCCGCTCCGTATTCCCCTGTACCCGCTCCGATTTCCCCTGTACCCGCTCCATGTTCCCCTTTGCCCGCTCCCTGTTGCCCTGTACACGCTCCGTTTTCTCCCTGTTCTGTGTTCCCCCTGTTCCGTGTTCCCCTGTAGCCGCTCCGTGTTCCCCTGTACCCGCTTAGTGTTCCGATCTAACCACTCCCTGCTCCCCTGTAACTGCTCCCTGTTGCGCTGTAACCGCTCCCTGTTCCCCTTTACCCACTCCCTGTTCCCCTGTGCCCGCTCCCTGTTCCTCTGTTCCGTGTTCCATTGTACAGGCTCCGTGTTCCCCTGTTCCCGCTCCGGTTCCCTTTTACATGATCCCTCTAACTTCTCTGTTCCTGCTCACTGTTCCTCTGTTCAGTGTTCCCCCATTCCGTTTTCACATGTACACGCTCCTTCTTCCCCTGTACGCGTTCCATGTTCCCTTGAACCCGCTCATTTTTCGCCTGTACATGCTCAGTGTTCCCCTGTACCGTCTCCGTGTTCCACTGTTCCCTGTTCCCCCTGCAACGTGTTCCATTGTACCCACTCCGTTTTACCACGTACCCATTCTGTGTTCCCCTGTACCCGCTCTGTGTTCCGCTGTACCCGCTCCCTGTTCCCCTGTTCCTGCTCCCTGTACTCCTGTACCCGCTCCGTGTTCCACTGTACCCGCTCCCTGTTTCCCTGTACCCGCTCCCTGTTCCCCTGTACGCGCTCTGTGTTCCCCTGTACCCGCTCTGTGTTTCCATTTGCCCGCTCCCTGTTCCCCTTTACCCGCTCCCTTTTACCCTGTACCCGCTCCGTGTTCCCCTGTTCCCGCTTCGTGTTCCGCAGTACCCGCTCCGTGTTCCCCTGCACGCTCCATGTTCCCCTGTGCTCGCTCCGTGTTCCCTGTCGCCACTCCTTGTTCCCCTGTGGCCGCTCCCTGTTGCCCTGTACATGCTCCCTGTTGCTCTGTACACGCTCCGTTTTCCCCCTGTTCTGTGTTCCCCCTGTTCCCTGTTCCCCTGTACCCGCTCCGTGTTCCCCTGTACCCGCTTAGTGTTCCGCTCTACCCGCTCCCTGTTCCCCTGTAACTGCTCCCTGTTCTGGTGTAACCGCTCTCTGTTCCCCTTTACCCACTCCGTGTTCCCCTGTGCCCGCTCCCTGTTCCTCTGTTCCGTGTTCCATTGTACAGGCTCCATGTTCCCCTGTTCCCGCTCCGTGTTCCCTGTACCCGCTCCGTGTTCCCCTGTACCCGTTCCGTCTTTCCACTGTACCCGCTCCCTGTTCCCCTTTACCCGCTCTGTGTTCCCCTGTACCCGCTCCGTATTCCTCTATACCCGTCCTTGGGCCGCTGTTGGACCAGCTACGTGTGCCACTGTACACACTCCGTGTTCCCCTATACCTGCTCCCTATTCCCATGTACCCGCTCCCTGTTCCCCTGTGCCCACTCGCTGTTGCCTTGTACCCGCTCCGTGTTTCTCTGTACCCGCTCCGTGTTTCTCTGTATCCGGTCCATGTTCCGCTGTAGCCGCTCTTTGTTCCACTGTACCACTTCCCCTGTACCCGCTCCGCGTTCCCCTGTAACCGCTCTGTGTTCCCCTGTGCCCGCTCTGTTTTCCCCTTTGCCCGCTCCCTGTAACCCTTTACCCGCTCCGTGTTCCCCTGTACCCGCTCCGTGTTCCCCTGTTGCCGCTCCGTGTTCCGCAGTACCCTCTCCGTGTTCCCCTGTACCCGCTCCCTTATCCCCTGTACCTGCTCTGTGTTCCACTGTACCCGCTCCCTGATCCCCTGTACCCGCTCTGTATTCCCCTGTACCCGCTCTGCTTTCCACTGTAACCACTCCCTGTTCCCCTGAGCCCGCTCCCTGTTCCTCTGTTCCGTGTTCCATTGTACAGGCTCCGTGTTACCCTGTTCCCGCTCCGTGTTCCCGTGTACCCGCTCCGGTTTCCTTTTTACATGATCCCTGTTCCCCTCTAACTTCTCTGTTCCTGCTCAGTGTTCCCCTGTTCTGTGTTCCGCCATTCCATGTTCACATGTACACGTTCCTTGTTCCCCTGTAGGCGCTCCATGTTCCCTTGAACCCGCTCATTTTTCGCCTGTACATGCTCAATGTTCCCCTGTACCCTCTCCGTGTTCCACTGTTACCTGTTCCCCCTGCAACGTGTTCCATTGTACCCACTCCGTTTTACACCGTACCCATTCTATGTTCCCTGTGCCCTCTCCGTGTTCCCCTGTATCTGCACATGTTCTCCCCACACCCTGTTCCCCAGTCCCCATTCTGTGTTCCCATGCACCCGCACCTTGTTCCCTTAACCCGCTCCGTGTTCCCTTAACCTGCTCCGTGTTCTCTTGTACCCGATCCCTGTTACCCTGTACACTCTTCGTATTCCCCTGTACCCGCTCCGTGTTCCCCTGTACCCGCTCCGTGTTTCCCTGTATCCGCTCCATGTTCCACTGTACCCACTCCCTGTTCCCCTGTACCTGCTCCATGTACTCCTGTACGCGCTCCGTGTTCCCCTGTACCCGCTCCGTGTTCCACTGTACGTGCTCCCTGTTCCCCTGTACGTGCTCCCTGTTCCCCTTTACCCACTCGCTGTTGCATTGTACCCGCTCCGTGTTTCCCTGTACCCGCTCCGTGTTTCCCTGTATCCGCTCCCTGTTGCTCTGGACCCGCTCCGTGTTCCCCTGCAGCTACTCTCTGTTCCCCTATACCCGCTCCGTGTTTCCCTGTACGCGCTCCGTGATCCCCTGCACCCGTTCGTGTTCCCCTGTACCCGCTTCGTGTTCCCCTGTATCCGCTCCCTGTTCCCCTGTACCTGTACTGTGTTCCACTGTACCCTCTGCCTGATTCCCTGTACCTGCTCTGTGTTCCACTGTACCCGCTCCCTGTTCCCCTGTACTTGCTCCCTGTACTCCTGTACACGCTCCGTGTTACCCTGTACCCGCTCCGTGTTTCACTGTACGTGCTCCCTGTTCCCCTGTACGTGCTCCCTGTTCCCCTGTACCCACTCGCTGTTGCCTTGTACCCGCCCCCTGTTTCCCTGTACCCGCTCCGTGTTCCACTGTTCCCTGTTCCCCCTGCACCGTGTTCCATTGTACCCACTCCGTTTTACACCGTACCCATTCTGTGTTCCCCTGTACCCGCTCTGTGTTCCCCTGTACCCGCTCCGTGTTCCCCTGTTCCCGCTGCGTGCTCTCCTGTACCAGCTACCTGTTCCTCTGTACCCGCTCCATGTTCCTCTGTACCCGCTATGTGTTCCCCGTGCCCATTTCTGTGTTCCCCTGTACCCGCTCCATCTTCCCCTGTGCCCTCTCCCTGTTCCCCTGTATCTGCACATGTTCTCCCCACACCCTGTTCCCCAGTCCCCATTCTGTGTTCCCATGCACCCGCACCTTGTTCCCCTGTACCCGCTCCGTATTCCTCTCTACCCGTCCTTGGGCCGCTGTACCCGCTCCGTGGGCCATTGTAACCGTTCCCTGTTCCCCTGTTCCTGCTCCCTGTTCCCCTGTACCCGCTCCGTATTCCTCTCTACCCGTCCGTGGGCCGCTGTTGGACAAGCTCCGTGTGCCACTGTACACACTCCGTGTTACCCTATACCTGCTCCCTATTCCCATGTACACGCTCCCTGTTCCCCTGTACCCACTCGCTGTTGCCTTGTACCCGCTCCGTGTTTCCGTGTACCCGCTCTGTGTTTCCCTGTATCCGCTCCATGTTCCGCTGTAGCCGCTCTTTGTTCCACTGTACCATTTCCCCTGTACCCGCTCCGCGTTCCCCTGTAGCCGCTCTTGCTTCCGCTTTACACCGTCCCTGTTCCCCTGTACCTGCTCTGTGTTCCCTTGCTCCCTGTTCCCCCTGCTCCGTGTTCCACTTTTCTCTCTCGGTGTTCCCCTGTACCCGCTCCGTGTTCCACTGTTCCCTGTTCCCCCTGCTCCATGTTCCCCTGTTCCCACTCCGTGTTCCCCTGTAACCGCTCCATGTTCGCTTTTACCCGATCGCTGTTCCCCTCTAACTTCTCTGTTACGGCTCATTGTTCCCCTGTTCCATGTTCCCCTGTTCCCTATTCCTCTGTACCCGCTCCCTGTTCATCTGTACCCGCTCACTGTTCCCCTGTACCTGCTCCCTGTTCCGCTGTACCCGCTCTGTGTTCCGCTGTACCCGCTCCCTGTTCCCCTGTACCTGCTCCCTGTACTCCTGTACCCGCTCCGTGTTCCCCTGTACCCGCTCCGTGTTCCCCTGTACGCGCTCCGTGTTCCCCTGTACCCGTTCATGTTCCCCTGTACCCGCTTCGTGTTCCCCTGTATCCGCTCCCTGTTCCTCTGTACCTGCTCTGTGTTCCACTGTACCCGCTCCCTGATCCCCTGTACATGCTCTGTGTTCCACTGTACCCGCTCCCTGTTCCCCTGTACCTGCTCGTTGTTCCACTGTACCAGCTCACTGTTCCGCTGTACCTGCTCTGTGTTCCACTGTTCCCGCTCCCTGTTCCCCTGTACCCGCTCTGTGTTGCCCTGTACCCGCTCTGTGTTCCCCTGTAACCACTCCATGTTACCCTTTGGCCGCTCCCTGTTCCCCTTTACCCGCTCCGTGGACTCCTGTACCCACTCCGTATTCCGCTGTACCCGCTCCGTGTTCCCCTGTTCCCGCACAGTGTTCCGCAGTTCCCGCTCCGTTTTCCCCTGTACCCGCTCCATGTTCCCCTGTACCCGCTCCCTGTTGCCCTGTACACGCACCGTTTTCTCCCTGTTCTGTGTTCCCCCTGTTCCGTGTTCCCCTGTACCCGCTCCGTGTTTCCCTGTACCCGCTTAGTGTTCCGCTCTACCCATTCCCTGTTCCCCTCTAACTGCTCCCTGTTCCGCTTTAACCGCTCCCTGTACCCCTTTACCCACTCCCTGTTCCCCTGTGCCCACTCCCTGTTTCTCTGTTCCTTGTTCCATTGTACAGGCTCCGTGTTCCCCTGTTTCCGCTCCGTGTTCCCCTGTACCCGCTCCGGTTCCCTTTTACATGATCCCTGTTCCCCTCTAACTTCTCTGTTCCTGCTCAGTGTTCCCCTGTTCTGTGTTCCCCCATTCCGTGTTCACATGTACACGCTCCCTGTTCCCATGTACCCGCTCCATGTTCCCCTGTACCCGCTCATTTTTCGCCTGTAAATGCTCAATGTTCCCCTGTACCCTCTCCGTGTTCCACTGTTCCCTGTTCCCCCTGCACCGTGTTCCATTGTACCCACTCCGTTTAACACCGTACCCATTCTGTGTTCCCCTGTACCCGCTCTGTGTTCCCCTGTACCCGCTCTGCGTTCCCCTTTAACTGCTCCCTGTTCCGCTGTAACCGCTCCCTGTTACCCTTTACCCACTCCCTGTTCCCCTGTGCCCGTTCCCTGTTCCTCTGTTCCGTGTTCCATTGTACAGGCTCCGTGTTCCCCTGTTCCGGCTCCGTGTTCCCCTGTACCCGCTCCGGTTCCCTTTTACCTGATCCCTGTTCCCCTCTAACTTCTCTGTTCCTGCTCAGTTTTCCCCTGTTCAGTGTTCCCCCATTCCGTGTTCACATGTACACGCTCCTTGTTCCCCTGTACGCGCTCCATGTTCCCTTGAACCCGCTCATTTTTCGCCTGTACATGCTCAGTGTTCCCCTGTACCCTCTCCATGTTCCACTGTTCCCTGTTCCGCCTGCAACGTGTTCCATTGTACCCACTCCGTTTAACCCCGTACCCATTCTGTGTTCCCCTGTACCTGCTCCGTGTTCCGCTGTACCCGCTCCCTGTTTCCCTGTTCCTGCTCCCTATACTCCTGTACCCGCTCCGTGTTCCCCTGTACACGCTCCGTGTTCCACTGTCCGTGCTCCCTGTTCCCCTGTACGTGCTACCTGTTCCTCTGTACTTGCTCCCTGTTGCTCTGTACCCGCTCCGAGTTCCCCTGTACCCGCTCCGTGTTCCCCTCTACCCGCTCGGTTTTCCCCTGTATCCACTCCCTGTTCCGCTGTACCTGCTCTGTGTTCCAAAGTACCCGCTCCCTGTTTCCCTGTACCTGCTCGCTGTTCCCCTGTACCCGCTCCCTGTTCCCCTGTACCCGCTCTGTGTTCCCCTGTACCCGCTCTGTGTTCCCATTTGCCCGCTCCCTGTTCCCCTTTACCCGCTCCCTGTTCCCCTGTACCCGCTCCATGTTCCCCTGTTCCCGCTTCGTGTTCCGCAGTACCCGCTCCGTGTTCCCCTGCACGCTCCATGTTCCCCTGTGCTCGCTCCGTGTTCCCCGTAGCCACTACTTGTTCCCCTTTTCCCGCTCCCTGTTGCCCTGTACCTGCTCCCTGTTGCCCTGTACACGCTCCGTTTTCCCCCTGTTCTGTGTTCCCCCTGTTCCGTGTTCCCCTGTACCCGCTCCGTGTTCCCCTGTACCCGCTTTGTGTTCCGCTCTACCCGCTCCCTGTTCCCCTGTAACTGCTCCCTGTTCTGCTGTAACCGTTCCCTCTACCCCTTTACCCACTCCCTGTTCCCCTGTGCTTGCTCCCTGTTCCTCTGTTCCGTGTTCCATTGTACAGGCTCCGTGTTCCCCTGTTCACGCTCCGTGTTCCCCTGTACCCGCCCCGTGTTCCGCGGTACCCACTCCGGTTCCCTTTTACCTGATCCCTGTTCCCCTCTAACTTCTCTGTTCCTGCTCGGTTTTCCCCTGTTCTGTGTTCCCCCATTCCGTGTTCACATGTACACGCTCCCTGTTCCCCTGTACCCGCTCCATGTTCCCCTGTACCCGCTCATTTTTCGCCTGTACATGCTCAATGTTACCCTGTCCCCTCTCCGTGTTCCAATGTTCCCTGTTCCCCCTGCACCATGTTCCATTGTACCAACTCCGTTTTACACCGTACCCATTCTGTGTTCCCCTGTACCCGCTCTGTGTTCCCCTGTACCCGCTCCCTGTTCCCCTGTTCCCGCTCCGTGCTCTCTTGTACCAGCTACCTGTTCCTCTGTACTCGCTCCATGTTCCTCTGTACCCGCTATGAGTTCCCCGTGCCCATTTCTGCGTTCCCCTGTACCCGCTCCATCTTCCCCTGTGCCCTCTCCGTGTTCCCCTGTACCTGCACATGTTCTCCCCACACCATGTTCCCCAGTCCCCATTCTGTGTTCCCATGCACCCGCACCTTGTTCCCTTAACCCGCTCCGTGTTCCCTTAACCTTTTCCGTGTTCTCTTGTACCCGATCCCTGTTACCGTGTACACTCTCCGTCTAGATCCGTACCCGCTCCGTGTTCCCTGTACCCGCTCCGTGCTCCCCTGTACCCGTTCCGTCTTACCACTGTACCCGCTCCCTGTTCCCCTGTACCCGCTCCGTATTCCTCTCTATCCGTCCTTGGGCCGCTGTACCCGCTCCGTGGGCCATTGTAACCGTTCCCTGTTCCCGTGTTCCTGCTCCCTGTTCCCCTGTACCCGCTCCGTATTCCTCTCTACCCGTCCGTGGGCCGCTGTTGGACCAGCTCCGTGTGCCACTGTAAACACTCCGTGTTCCCCTATACATGCTCCCTATTCCCATGTACCCGCTCCCTGTGCCCCTGTACCCACTCGCTGTTGCCTTGTACCCGCTCCGTGTTTCCCTGCACCCGCTCCGTTTTTCCCTGTATCCGCTCCATGTTCCGCTGCAGCCGCTCTTTGTTCCACTGCACCACTTCCCCTGTACCCGCTCCGCGTTCCCCTGTAGCCGCTCCGGTTCGGCTTTACACCGTCCCTGTTCCCCTGTACCTGCTCTGTGTTCCCTTGCTCCCTGTTCCCCCTGCTCCGTGTTCCACTTTTCTCTCTCAGTGTTCCCCTGTACCCGCTCCGTGTTCCACTGTTCCCTGTTCCCCCTGCTCCATGTTCCCCTGTACTCACTCCGTGTTCCCCTGTAACCGCTCCATGTTCGCTTTTACCCGATCGCTGTTCCCCTCTAACTTCTCTGTTACGGCTCAGTTTTCCCCTGTTCCATGTTCCCCTGTTCCCTGTTCCTCTGTACCCGCTCCCTGTTCATCTGTACCCGCTCACTGTTCCCCTGTACCTGCTCCCTGTTCCGCTGTACCCGCTCTGTGTTCCGCTGTACCCGATCCCTGTTCCCCTGTACCTGCTCCCTGTACTCCTGTACCCGCTCCGTGTTCACGTGTACCCGCTCCGTGTTCCACTGTAGGTGCTCCCTGTTCCCCTGTACGTGCTACCTGTTCCTCTGTACTTGCTCCCTGTTGCTCTGGACCCACTCCCTGTTCCCCTGCAGCCACTCTCTGTTCCCCTGTACCCGCTACGTGTTCCCCTGTACGCGCTCTGTGTTCCCCTGTACCCGTTCGTGTTCCCCTGTACCCGCTTCGTGTTCCCCTGTATCCGCTCCCTGTTCCCCTGTACCTGCTCTGTGTTCCACTGTACCCGCTCCCTGATCCCCTGTACATGCTCTGTGTTCCACTGTACCCGCTCCCTGCTCCCCTGTACCTGCTCTGTGTTCCACTGCACCAGCTCACTGTTCCCGCTGTACCCGCTCTGTGTTCCACTGTACCCGCTCCCGGTTCCCCTGTACCCGCTCTGTGTTCCCCTGTACCCGCTCTGCGTTCCCCTGTAACCACTCCATGTTACCCTTTGGCCGCTCCCTGTTCCCCTTTACCTGCTCCGTGGCCACCTGTACCCACTCCGTATTCCCCTGTACCCGCTCCATGTTCCCCTGTACCCGCACCCTGTTGCCCTGTACACGCACCGTTTTCTCCCTGTTCTGTGTTCCCCCTGTTCCGTGTTCCCCTGTACCCGCTCCGTATTCCTCTATACCCGTCCTTGGGCCGCTGTTGGACCAGCTCCCTGTGCCACTGTACACACTCCGTGTTCCCCTATACCTGCTCCCTATTCCCATTTACCCGCTCCCTGTTCCCCTGTACTCACTCGCTGTTGCCTTGTACCCGCTCCGTGTTTCTCTGTACCCGCTCCGTGTTTCCCTGTATCCGCTCAATGTTCCGCTGTAGCCGCTCTTTGTTCCACTGTAGCACTTCCCCTGTACCCGCTCCGCGTTCCCCTGTAGCCGCTCCGGTTCCGCTTTACACCGTCCCTGTTCCCCTGTACCTGCTCTGTGTTCCATTGCTCCCTGTTTCCCTGCTCCGTGTTCCACTTTTCTCTCTCGGTGTTCCCCTGTACCCGCTCCGTGTTCCACTGTTCCCTGTTCCCCCTGCTCCATGTTCCCCTGTACCCACTCCGTGTTCCCCTGTAACCGCTCCATGTTCGCTTTTACTCGATCGCTGTTCCCCTCTAACTTCTCTGTTACGGCTCAGTGTTCCCCTGTTCCATGTTCCCCTGTTCCCTATTCCTCTGTACCCGCTCCCTGTTCATCTGTACCTGCTCACTGTTCCCCTGTACCTGCTCCCTGTTCCGCTGTACCCGCTCTGTGTTCCGCTGTACCCGCTCCCTGTTCCCCTGTACGTGCTACCTGTTCCTCTGTACTTGCTCCCTGTTGCTCTGGACCAACTCCGTGTTCCCCTGCAGCCACTCTCTGTTCCCCTGTACCCGCTACGTGTTCCCCTGTACGCGCTCCGTTTTCCCCTGTACCCGTTCGTGTTCCCCTGTACACGCTTCGTGTTTCCCTGTATCCGCTCCCTGTTCCCCTGTACCTGTTCTGTGTTCCACTGTACCCGCTCCCTGTTCCCCTGTACCTGCTCTGTGTTCCACTGTACCCGCTCCCTGTTCCCCTGTACCCGCTCTGTGTTCCTCTGTACCCGCTCTGCGGTCCCCTGTAACCACTCCATGTTACCCTTTGGCCGCTCCCTGTTCCCCTTTACCCGCTCCGTGGCCCCCTGTACGCACTCCGTATTCCCCTGTACCCGCTCCGTGTTCCGCTGTTCCCGCACCGTGTTCCGCAGTTCCCGCTCCGTTTTCCGCTGTACCCGCTCCATGTTCCCCTGTACACGCACCGTTTTCTCCCTGTTCTGTGTTCCCCCTGTTCCGTGTTCCCCTATACCCGCTCCGTGTTCCCCTGTACCCGCTTTGTTTTCCGCGCTACCCACTCCCTGTTCCCCTCTAACTGCTCCCTGTTCCGCTTTAACCGCTCCGGGTACCCCA